>NC_140165.1:238516840-239052989 GCF_963971535.1 Notolepis coatsorum | reverse complement strand
GGTTAATCTTTTTATGATATTGGGATTTGATACTAGATATTTATTAAGCTTGTCTGAGAAAATATTCTTACGTAAGCAATCCTGAATTATTCCAAGATGAATGAATGATTTAACCAACCTTACCTGATCGTTTGGTTTGTAAAACCTTGGAGAGGGGCAAAGTTGAAATCATTGTTATGTGTTGATTAAATAACAGTAGTGGTAATTAAATATTAGGAGTGCAAATGGATGTAGAATGAATGAAAGTGGGCCGATGAATGAGAAGGAGAGAAGAGAAGAGAGGGAAGAGAAGAGAAGAGAAGAGAAGAGAAGAGAAGAGAAGAGAAGAGAAGAGGAGAGAAGAGAGGAGAGAAGAGAAGAGAAGAGAGGAGAGGAGAGGAGAGGAGAGGAGAGGAGAGGAGAGGAGAGGAGAGGAGAGGAGAGGAGAGGAGAGGAGAGGAGAGGAGAGTGGAGAGGAGAGGAGAGTGGAGAGAAGAGGAGAGGAGAGGAGAGAAGAGAAGAGAAGAGAAGAGAAGAGAAGAGAAGAGAAGAGAAGAGAAGAGAAGAGAAGAGAAGAGAAGAGAAGAGAAGAGAAGAGAAGAGAAGAGGGGGTGGGGTGAATGGAGAAGCATGATAAAAGCAAGAGGGAGGGAAGGAAAGAGAGATGCATGAAGAGAGACAGAGAAATCGCACCTTGGACAGGGTCTCGGAGAAGGAAATGCAGACCCCAGCATCCTCCACCTGCTCCTTGAAGGCCTTGATGCCGTACTTGCCGTAGTCATCGTCGGCGGCTATGGTGCCCACCCAGGTCCAGCCGAAGTGCAGCACCAGGCGGGCCATGGCCTCAGACTGGTGCACGTCACTGGGGATGGTCCTCAGAAAGGTGGGGAACTGGAACTTACTCTTCAAGGCGGAGCAGGACGAGGAGTAGCTTACCTAGAGGGAGAAGAGAGGGGGGACAGGTAGGGGTGTGAAGACAAGGTGAGAGGAGAGGAGAGGAGAGGTGAGGTGATGAGAGAAGAGGAGAGGAGAGGAGAGGAGAGGAGAGGAGAGGAGAGGAGAGGAGAGGAGAGGAGAGGAGAGGAGAGGAGAGGAGAGGAGAGGAGAGGAGAGGTGAGGAGAGGAGAGGAGGGGATAGGAGAAGAGAGGAGAGGAGAGGAGAGGAGAGGAGAGGAGAGGAGAGGATAGGAGAAGAGAGGAGAGGAGAGGAGAGGAGAGGAGAGGTGAGGAGAGGTGAGGAGAGGTGAGGAGAAGTGAGGAGAGGAGAGGAGGAGAGGAGAAGAGAGGAGAGGAGAGGAGAGGAGAGGAGAGGAGAGGAGAGGAGAGGAGAGGAGAGGAGAGAGAAGTGAGGAGAGGTGAGGAGAGAAGAAGAGAGGTGAGGTGAAGTGAGGAGAGGAGAGGTCAGAGGTGAGGAGAGGAGAGGAGAGGTGAGGAGAGGAGATGAGATGAGAGGTGAGGAGAAGTGAGGAGAGGTGAGGAGAGAAGAAGAGGGGTGAGGAGAGGTGAGGAGAGGTGAGGAGAGAAGAAAAGAGGTGAGGTGAAGTGAGGAGAGGAGAGGTCAGAGGTGAGGAGAGGTGAGGTGAGGTGAAGAGAGGGGAGGCGAGGAGAGGAGAAGTGGGGAGAGGTGAGGAGAGAAGAAGAGGGGTGAGGAGAGGTGAGGAGAGGTGAGGAGAAGTGAGGAGAGGTGAGGAGAGAAGAAGAGAGGTGAGGTGAAGTGAGGAGAGGAGAGGTCAGAGGTGAGGAGAGGTGAGGTGAGGTGAAGAGAGGAGAGGCGAGGAGAGGAGAAGTGGGGAGAGGAGAAGTGAGGAGAGGTGAGGTGGGGTGAAGAGAGGAGAGAAGAGGAGAGGTGAGGTGAGGAGAGGATATGTGAGGAGAGGATATGAGAGGAGAAGAGAGGAGAGGAGAGGTGAGGTGAGGAAAGGAGAGGATATGAGAGGAGATGAGGAGAGGAGGAGAGGAGAGGTGAGGAGAGGTGAGGTGGGGTGAAGAGAGGAGAAGAGGAGAGGTGAGGTGAGGAGAGGAGAGGTGATGAGAGGAGAGGTGAGGAGAGGAGAGGAGAGGAGAGGAGAGGAGAGGTGATGAGAGGAGAGGAGAGGTGAGGAGAGGTGTGGAGAGAAGAAGAGAGGTGAGGAGAGGTGAGGAGAAGTGAGGAGAGGTGAGGAGAGAAGAAGAGAGGAGAGGTGAAGAGAGGAGAGAAGAGAAGAGGAGAGAAGAGGTGAGGAGAGGAGAGGTGAGGATAGGTGACAGGATAATGGATGGGATTAGGGTTATGAGGAAATGGTAAGAGGAGTGGAGTTAGGGGCATCTGTCAAACATACAAGTACAAAGACACACACACACACACACACACACACACACACACACACACACACACACACACACACACACACACACACACACACACACACACACACACACACACACACACACACACACACACACACACACACATCACATCACACACACGACAGCCTACCTGTGGGAAATGATACAACCCCAGGATCCTGGCCGTGGCGATGGACAGATCCGAGCCGCCCGCACCCACCAGAGCGGCGAGCGGGGGCCCCGTGCCACAGCGGTAGTTGGGCACCGCCTCGTCCTGGCCCGTCAGGTAGGTGAGGGTGCCCTCCACGGCCTTGGAGATGGTGAAGCAGGAGTCGTAGATTACGTAGCCCAGGTCGGTGTTAGGGAGCAGGTCCGTCCGCCGGTTGATCTCCTTGATGGCAAACAGCATGGTCTGAGTCCAGCGGAAGGTACGGAAGTTAAATCTGAGGGATGATGTTGGGAGGATGATGGGATTAAAGACATTTAATTACAGTAAAGCCTCATTTAAACTGGGGCATCCTGCTGACTCAGTGTGGGTGGATACTGGATAGATAGATAAGACAGGCCCACTTTATTAATATACTATGTACTCGTGATGACATGGGTTCAGCTGATTGATTGATTGATTGATTGAAAACTTTATTAACAGATTGCAGAATGGGTACAGTACAGTACAGTACAGCTCAATACATACAATTGTTAAGGGGATGCAGACCAGAGAAAGACTTTCGTCTTGTTTACATCAGGGTCCCCCATTTTCAATTCATCATAACATATATGACATACATGACATACAGATAGACAGTACTGCTACATCTATACATTTATGACATACCAGATTTGCAAATACAGTACTGTTTGTGATACAAAAAGAGTCTAGAGAAGAGAGTTTATACATTTGACATAGAAACTGTACATTGGAGGAGGTTGGGTAGGTGGGGTGGGACTGTACATTGAAGGTGGTTGGGTGGGTGGGGTGGGCAGGGGTAGGAGGGGTGGGGGGGGGGAAACTGTACAACTGTACAAGCAAAACTGTACATTGGAATATTGACAAAACCATACTTGGTTCCAAGAGGAGGGTCTCGTGTATTCTTGGGTTAGGTCATTTACTGTACATTGGAGGGGGTTGGGTTAGGACATTTACAGGGGCCAGTTTCGAATTGCAGTCTCCCGTAGGTGTTCTTTGAGAGTGGTTTTGAAAGTGGGTAGTGATTCACATTCCTTTACAGCTGTGGGTAGGGCGTTCCACATTGATGTGGCATAATTGCGAAACGTGTTTAGTCCCTTGTTTGAGTCGAATCTGGGTTTAACATGATTTGTGGAGCTCCCTCTGTGTTGTGATCGTGGTATTCACTGACCTTTGGGAAGTATTTTGACATGTACATGGGTACCTTAGTCGTGTAGTGTATCTTGTAGACCAGGCCCATTGCAAGTTGCTGTACTCTGTTGTCTACTCTAAGCCATCCTAGGTTGTCAAAGTGGGCAGGGGTGAGGTGGGTTCTAGGAGTAAGGTCAAGCAGTAGTCTGACCAGTTTGTTTTGAGATGTTTGTAATTTTGTTATTAGCGCCTTTGAGGTGCTTTGGTACCATGAGGTGCAAGCATAGTCGTAGTACCCTTGAATGAGTGCTCCTGCCAGAGTCTTCAGGGTATTCTTGTTTACCAGAGAGGAGATCCGGTACAAGAATCAAGTTTGTTGGTTGACTTTTTTAATTACATTGGATGCCATTTTGTCACAGGAAAGATTTGCCTCTAGGATGGAACCTAGGTATGTAATTTCATCTTTCCTTGTGACAATATTGTCACCCACTGTAACTGAGAAGCCGTCGGTCTTTCTGAGTTTGTTATTTGAACCGAAGAGAATGGACTCCGTTTTGCCCAGGTGTAATGATAGTTTGTTATCAGCAAGCCATATGCAGATTTTGCCTAATTCCGAGCTGAGGGTTTTTTCAACCTGTAACTTGTTCTTGACAGAGACCAGCAGGGCCGAGTCGTCCGCGAACAGGAACAAGTTGCAGTCACAAGCTGACGACATGTCATTTGCATAAATTAGGAACAGTAGCGGTCCTAGTATGCTTCCTTGTGGAACACTGAACACCACAGCTCGTTGGGACTGACAGGGGGGGGGGGGATAGGGTACCGTTTTGCGTGTATATTTTCCCCATCGGAGTTTCACGTCCGCGTTCGGTTTGCGCGATCTGATTGGCCACTGACGTTTTTTTCAGCGTCAATCGCATTACTCCTAACAATCGCGCCAGCAGGCTGTTACCCTAACCTTAACCCTAACCTTAACCAACTAACCCTAACCTTAACCCTAACCTTAACCAACTAACCCTAACCCTAACCTTAACCCTAACCATAACCAACTAACCCTAACCCTAACCAACTAACCCTAACCTTAACCAACTTCGAAAGAGTCGCCAAGCTTAACCAGTTTGTTAGGAGTAACGCGATTGACGCTGAAAGAAACGTTAGCACGCGCATACATGTTCCCTCGGTTGCGCACAGAACAGATGATTATTATGTGTAACGGGGAAGTCCGTGGGGTCCACAGTCACTGAAACAGGTGTGTTGACGGGTGACTGTGGCAGTGCGGGCTGGTAAGTTAAACTCACTTCCTCATAACAGGGTTAACAGACGCATCGGTACGGTAGTTAGGAGTGAATTCACTTCTTAGTGCAGCGGCCTGTGTTGTCGCCCGTGGACGCGGGAGCCCCCTGTTCGACTCCCCCTCGGGACATTAACATTTAACATCAAACACAACGCAGACCCAGTATGATCCGTCACATATGCATAAATGTTTTAAATGTAATTGTAGTTACAATTTCTTTAATTGAATTAACTTAAACTAGAAAAGTAAATACAAACTAAATTAACAATGTAACTTAGAGTTAGTTTACAGAAGGACAGTTTCCTTCAGCGACTCCCCGCTGGAGCTGGGCGGCTGCTCCGAGGACTCATTGACGCTGGTGGAGAGGCGGTAGTGGAGGAGAGGAGTCCGTTGTTATGCTATCGGTATCCTATTATTATGCAAAGTCTAGGTGATAAGTGCCGGCTGGCACGACGAGTCCAGTGACAATTGTGAACGCATTTTTGTGTGCGTGCGTGCACATCCGTGCGCACTTCTGCCTCAGTGACCTACCTAAACGGCATTTAACCGTGTTTGTGCACGACTGCATGCCTGGTCAAGAGGCATGGATTCTATCTTGAGCCTTAACGTGGCGTGGTTTATTATTCACATGGAAAGCAGCAGATCTACAGTTCTTCTCTCTCTGAGAGACATGGGGCATACTTGCCCCAAGGTGGTGTACCTGGGTGGTTCCGCCTAGAGCGCCCTCTAGTGGGAACAGATATATATATATATGCAACTAGACAGTCACTGGTGGAGACAGTTATATATGCAGGTAAACAGTTACTAGTGTAAACAGCCATATGTACAGTTAGACAGTTACTAACAATCCTACACAGAACCTCTGATCTCAACAAAACCGAACGCGGAAGTGAAACTCCGTTGGGGAAAATATACAGGCCTCCAGGTAGGATTGCATCCAGCTCACTGATAGTGATAGGACTATCAAAACCAATTGCTTTTAGCTTGTCAATCAGAATGGTGTGATTGACAGTGTCGAAGGCCTTTTGTAGGTCCAGCATGACCATGCCGCAGTATTTGCCCGCGTCCACCTCTTGTTTGATGTGGTCGTTTAAATAGAGAAGGCATCAGTGGAGTGGGATGTTCTGAAGCCATCGTTTGATTGATTGATTGAAAACTTTATTAACAGATTGCAGAATGGGTACAATACAGTACAGCTCAATACACACAATTGTTAAGGGGATGCAGACCAGAGAAAGACTTTCGTCTTGTTTACATCAGGGTCCCCCATTTTCAATTCATCAGGACATATATGACATACATGACATACAGATAGTCAGTACTGCTACATCTATACATTTATGACATACCAGATTTGCAAATACAGTACTGTTTGTGATACAGAAGGAGTCAAGAAAAGGGAGTATATACATTTGACGTAGAAACTGTACATTGGAGGAGGTTGGGTGGGGGGGGGGGGTTGGGTACATTGGGATATTGACAACCATACTGGGTAATTTACATTGGAGGTGGTTGGGGGGGGGGGGGCACACTGTATAAACAAGCAAAACTGTACATTGAGGGGGGGGGGGGAGGAGACACTGTACAAACAAACAAAATTGTACATTGGACTATTATCGTCGGCTGAAGCTGATGAACACTGCTGCATGCTATCCCCTTCTCTGGTCGCACTCAACTATATAATATCATAAAGCAGAAATATCGTGAAAATAATCCAATTAACCAATGTGTAACATACAAATTAAAAACGAATACGTTGTTGGGAGGACGTGGATACTGTTGGAGAGGCTTCTTCCGGCGTTATTACTTTGATTCCCCAGCTGAGGGCAGCAAAGACACGGAACGTCACAGTAAGCTGCAGTCATTGCACACTGGTATTCATAACGAGATGATATGGCTAATTGGCCACACTGTGACAGTGGGCCTGAGTGCATCCTGATTACTGTAGCAGAATCACACGGTTGAAAGATCTCTAGCAGAGCTCTCTGTTGGCGACACAACAATCCTAATACAGTTCGCTGAAGCCAAATGTATTCCAAATGCTAAAGCAAAAATTGCAGTTCAATTTTAGATATTAAACTGTCCCCAGCGTCACTTTATCAGGCATTCAACGGGTAATATAAAAATATAGAATTTGGTTAATGTGCGTCAAGTTAAAGGTTGTTTTTTCTTTTTACAGGTCAACTTTTATCCTCTCCTCTTCTCACATCACCCCTCCTCTCCTTCCCTCTCTCCTCTCCTCTCCTCTCCTCTCCTCTCCTCACATCACCTCTGCTGTCCTCTCCTCACCTCTCCGTGGTCAACTCACCCCTCACACCCCGAGGACACCGGCACGGTGGATGTGTTGGTGTCGGTGGAGGCGATGCGCTGGTGAACAGGAAACATCCCTCCGACCACCACCCTCTTTTTCTCCACGTCCTTGTAGCCGCTCAGGTTGAACTTGGCCTTCAGCTTGCAGGTGGACCCGGCCGACGCCGACTTGTAGATGTGGAAGAATGCGCATAATCCAAACAGAAAGCGAGTAATTTCCATGCTATGGAAGTGTAGAAAGGGAACAGGGCAGCTTTCCGCTGTGGCAGACAGTAGCCTAAAGGAGAAGGGGACTGTGACAGGTGTCGCCATGTATTCTCAGAGGAATATTGTAGCAACAAGGGAACCAGAAAACAGATGACATGGAACAAGGCGTTTCAGGGCTAGGAGTTTCAGAGCGAGGAGTTTCAGAGCTAGGAGTTTCAGAGCTATAGGAGTTTCAGGGCTAGTTTCAGAGCTAGGAGTTTCAGAGCTAGGAGTTTCAGAGCTAGTTTCAGAGCTAGGAGTTTCAGAGCTATATGTTTCAGAGCGAGGAGTTTCAGAGCGAGGAGTTTCAGAGCAAGGAGTTTCAGAGCTATAGGAGTTTCAGGGCTAGTTTCAGAGCTAGGAGTTTCAGAGCTAGGAGTTTCAGAGCTACTGTAGGAGTTTCAGAGCTAGTTTCAGAGCTATATGTTTCAGAGCGAGGAGTTTCAGAGCGAGGAGTTTCAGAGCAAGGAGTTTCAGAGCTATAGGAGTTTCAGAGCTAGGAGTTTCAGAGATATATGTTTCAGAGCGAGGAGTTTCAGAGCGAGGAGTTTAAGAGCGAGGTGTTTCAGAGCTAGGAGTTTCAGAGCTATAGGAGTTTCAGAACTAGGAGTTTCAGAGCTATAGGAGTTTCAGAACTAGGAGTTTCAGAGCTATAGGAGTTTCAGAGCTAGGAGTTTCAGAGCTATAGGAGTTTCAGAACTAGGAGTTTCAGAGCTAGGAGTTTCAGAGCGAGGAGTTTCAGAGCGAGGAGTTTCAGAGCAAGGAGTTTCAGAGCTATAGGAGTTTCAGAGCTAGGAGTTTCAGAGATATATGTTTCAGAGCGAGGAGTTTCAGAGCGAGGAGTTTAAGAGCGAGGTGTTTCAGAGCTAGGAGTTTCAGAGCTATAGGAGTTTCAGAACTAGGAGTTTCAGAGCTATAGGAGTTTCAGAACTAGGAGTTTCAGAGCTATAGGAGTTTCAGAACTAGGAGTTTCAGAGCTATAGGAGTTTCAGAACTAGGAGTTTCAGAGCTATAGGAGTTTCAGAGCGAGGAGTTTCAGAGCTATAGGAGTTTCAGAGCTAGGAGTTTCAGAGCGAGGCGTTTCAGAGCTAGGAGTTTCAGAGCTAGTTTTAGAGCTAGGAGTTTCAGAGTGAGGAGTTTCAGAGCTATAGGAGTTTTAGAGCTATAGGAGTTTCAGAGCTAGGAGTTTCAGAGCGAGGAGTTTTAGAGCTATAGGAGTTTCAGAGCTAGGAGTTTCAGAGCGAGGAGTTTCAGGGCTATGTGTTTCAGAGCTAGGAGTTTCAGAGCTAGGAGTTTCAGCTTTGGCCGTTGTAGTGTTTGGCTACACAGGGCAGGCTATTGTTCATGTCATTCAAATTGAATTGGGATCACAGGGATCTGATCTGATTCTGATCTCACTATGGGGTCATCTGCCAAAAACATAATGGAAACCCCTTTATCTATAGGAGCATATCACCATTTAAATATGCATTGTTTGCATAACACTAGAACAATTTGAGAAAGGTCCATAATATTGTTCATTATATTGTTTACACTGCCTATAGGCATATATATATATATTTTTTACTTCCCCACTGTACTATAATTGTATGACCTGTATCATGTATTCTACTATCTATCACCATGTACCTGTACCTCCCCTCCCCCATGCTGCTATGATGCCTGAATTTCCCCAAGGGGATCAATAAAGGAATATCTTATCTTATATGTTTTCATTTGTTTAAAGTACACCATATAGCCTTCCTGATTATTGACATCTTTATTTAATTTTTAATAAATCAACAAACTGTGTTAATTTGCTGCTCAACAAGTAGAATATGCTGAAATACATGTAATTTAAGGGCTGTGACATGAGGCTACAACTCTATCTCTCTCCAAATAGGATTTCTTGCCTGATTTCTACCAGCATGTGACTTGCAACACCAGAGGCGGTAACATCCTAGATCACTGTTACACGCAATTTAAAGGTGGCTACAAGGCTCATTCTGATAGTGGCTTTGGCAAGTCAGATCACGCATCCATTTTCCTTACACCAAAGTACAGACAAAGAATTAAAAGTACTCCCGTAGTCTCGCGAGAGGTGCAGAAATGGGATGTGACGTCAGAGGATACGATCCGGTCAGTGTTCCACAACACAGACTGGATTGTATTCCGCGACACAGATAACATTAATGCCTACACGGAGACAGTGCTGGACTATGTCTGTACTAGGGTGAAAGAAACAATCCCCACTACCAAAATGAAAGTTTACCCAAATCAAAAACCCTGGGTAGACAAATCCGTCCGTGAAGCCCTGAGAGAGCGCACCAAAGCATACAATGACGGCCTAGTGGCAGGCAACATGAATGACCACAAGGTGGCGCAACACAACGTAAGGAGGACAGTGTCAGAGGCCAAACGGCGCTACAGGGATAAAATTGAACTCCAGTTTGAACAAGCTGACTCTAGAGCTATGTGGCAGGGGCTCAAAACGATGACAGACTACAAAGGCGCCTCCCTCAAACTGAACAATGACATCTCCTTAGCAAACAACCTCAATACCTTCTATGCGAGGTTTGATGCTGGTAATAACAACACCAGCTCACAAGCCTCGGCAATGGGGGGGGGGGGGTCGGCTGCTGATGGAGGCGCAGTGTTCAGGGTAACAGAGCATGAGGTGAGGCGGACCTTTAAAAAAGTGAATATCAGGAAGGCAGCAGGTCCGGACGGCATCCCCGGCCGCGTCCTAAAAGTCTGTGCCGACCAACTGGCCCCAGTATTCACTGACATATTTAACCTGTCCTTAGAACAGGCTGTCATCCCCACCTGCCTGAAGAAGTCCACTATTATCCCTGTACCCAAAAAATCCAAGCCTGCTTGCCTCAACGACTACCGCCCTGTAGCTCTCACCTCCATAGCCATGAAGTGCTTTGAGAAGCTAGTAAAGGGCTACATCTGCTCCTCCCTCCCCATCAACATGGACCCCCTGCAATTTGCATACCGCCCCAACAGGTCCACGGAGGACGCCATATCCCATGTGCTGCACACAGCAGCATCACACCTGGACAAGAGGCAGGGGAACTATGTGAGAATGCTATTCATCGACTACAGCTCGGCATTCAATACCATAGTCCCCTCCATACTCATAGCCAAGCTCAGGGACCTGGGCTTGGGCTATGACCTCTGCCAGTGGGTCTTGGACTTCCTGACTGGCAGACCCCAGGTGGTGAGAGCAGGCAACTGCACCTCCTCATCCATCACCCTCAACATAGGGGCCCCCCAGGGCTGTGTTCTGAGTCCCCTCCTCTACTCCCTGTACACACACGACTGTGTGGCTCAGCGGAGTAGCAATACAATCGTCAAATTTGCTGACGACACAGTGGTGGTGGGCCTGATCTCTGCCAACGACGAGAGGGCCTACCTGGAAGAGGTCAAGGTCCTGGCGGGATGGTGCCAGGAAAACAGCCTCTCCCTGAACGTCAGCAAAACAAAGGAGATGATTGTGGACTTCAGGAGGTCGGGGGTCAAGGACTACAGCCCCCTCAGCATCGACGGGGCACCGGTTGAGAGAGTCAACAGCTTCAAGTACCTCGGAGCCCACATATCCGAGGACTTGAAATGGACCATACACATTAACAGTGTGGTGAAGAAGGCACGACAACGCCTCTACTTCCTCAGGCGCCTAAGGAAGTTCCAAGTCAGCCAGAAGATCCTTAAGAACTTCTACTCATGTACAATAGAGAGCATCTTGACCGGCAACATCACCTCCTGGTTTGGGAATAGCACTGCAAAAGACCAAAGCAGACTACAAAGAGTGACACGTTCAGCCGAACGCACAATTGGAGGGGGGCTCCCCACTCTCCAGAACATTTACAACAAGCGTTGCAAGGGGAAGGCTAAGAGAATTATTAAGGACTCGAGCCACCCGAACAACTGCCTCTTTGAACTGCTGCCGTCAGGCAAGCGACACAGGAGTCTCAAGGCGAGCACAGAAAGACTCAGAAGTAGCTTCTATCCCCAGGCCATCAGGCTGCTAAACGAACAATGAATGAACACTACACAACAACAACCACCAAACACACATAGCACACACATCCACACGCACACACTCACTTTAAACAAACACACTGTAGCACCCACTACACACACTTTATAGCACACACCCACTTTAAACAAACACACTGTAGCACCCACTCCCCACACTTTATATTTATGGATGAAGGATTGCACTACAACTCGTACACCTTACTGTAAATTGTACCTAAAATTGTACCTCATCCCATTTCTGCTTTGCACTAGATAGTACTGTACATTAGTACACTGCATAGTATTGTGTATTGTATATTATATGGTAACTCAGAACATTGTACATATGTCTATACCGAACAACTGTGACCCCATTCTTCTTCTAAATTCATGCTATATTATGTTATTATGTTATTTGATACTATCTTGTCTAGCACAGTCTCTGGAGCGTAACAGTAAGAAGCATTTTGTATGAAAGTATTCTGTACTTCTGTATGACAACTATTAAAGAACTTGAACTTGAAATACTAATCAGTCCATTAGACTGTATTCGGGCTAACGACGTAGCCTGAACTGCCAGAGGCCAAGACTTAATTGGCGAGTTGCATGTGGCAACTTGCACTTGTCTGCACGAGTGATCACGGGATATCTTGTCGGTGAGCGTGTGGTTCAATAACAGCATGGATACTCTTCCGTGATCTCCGCAGAGTCCCGGGAGGCCACTGTAGCGTGTTGACGTGTGACTGAGCTTGTCTGCTCTTGTCCCTCTCAGTCAGCAGGGAGGCTGCGCTCCACCTGAACCCAGGGCCTGTGGCGCGGCCTCCTCCTGAGCCCGGGTCGTGTGTGAGGAGCCCTGTGTGCACAAACAGGTGTCACGTCACACTCAAGGTCATTTGTATTACCTCACATTAACCCTTTCACTGCCACACTACAGAATGTTAACCTTTCACTACAGACTGTTGTGAAAGGGTTAACCTCCTGTAGTGTGGCAGTGAAAGGGTGAACCCTTTGCCGTGTGGCAGTGAAAGGGTTAACCCTTTGGTAGTGAAAGGGTTAAGGAGAAGATGTACGTGCAACCAGATGGACACAGAGACAGAACTGTACACTGGGCATGACAGTAGATGATTGAAGTCGTAAGATCCTCATTCTTCTTTATTTTGGCGACATTTATCGTTATGATGAGGGGCCGTTGCTGTTGTGTTTTTGCACTGTATCGACTTGCTGTTGAAATGCATGAGAACTGCCCAGTTAGCCTTCTTTTCATTCCAAACAAACCTCTGTTGCCTCTGGTGACGTAAAAAAAACTAAAACACATCACCTCCTGTGTGCCAGATGATTTTCCCGGGAATATCAGACCAGACACCAGGGTTTAGAACAGGAAGGTTCTACCAGACACCAGGGTTTAGAACAGTAAGGTCCTACCAGACACCAGGGTTTAGAACAGTAAGGTCCTACCAGACACCAGGGTTTAGAACAGGAAGGTTCTACCAGACACCAGGGTTTAGAACAGTAAGGTTCTACCAGACACCAGGGTTTAGAACAGGAAGGTCCTACCAGGACAAGTCATTCCAGGTCACTACAGGTCCAGAATCAGCAGAGATTGTAATAGGAAGGAATGACTACTTGAATCCATCTGTCGTTATCCTATGAAATCTGTAGCCTGAGGGTAGCCATTGTAAAGTGTTATACACCTAAAGGACGGTCACCGACACTAACGGGTCACTGAACTCCTGCCAGGCCTCCAGAGCTCACGAGAACCTTCTGACCATCATTGATGAGATCGGCAAGAAATCAATTTACACAGGCAGCAATAAAAGACGTATTCCATGTCCACACCATGGTGAAGGTATGTGGTCGCTTAGCAACAACCATGTCCAGCGTAGTATTTCTGGAAGTGATACAGTGCAGACATTTGGTTTATTATTTGAAAATACAAAGTACACCCCTCTAGTACACACTTGACAAGACCATAGACTACCACAACCAGTTCATAGGAAGACTATTCTAATTCACTTCACAAGAACAAGACCAGCTTAGCAAAGCAATTCATCTCGTTTGAAGACATTATTTCAAATTGAACTGGCAGATCATTTAGCTTGCTTCAAGTTGCACTTCTTTTTTTCAAGAAATAAACATCTAAATAAGACGCTCGATTTATGATCGTTCTTGTAAACACGTCGTTATCATGAAACGAGGGCATCTTGTTACTTGAAACCAGCTAAATGATCTGCCAGTGCAGTACGTAAATCTGACGAGGGCTGGGTGGTATGGCCAAAGTATCAAAAAAAATATATATATATATATATCGTGGATGACTGTATGGTAAAACATCTATATCTTCGCATGGATCCATCACTATTCTGACTTACACTATCTCTTGAATTAAGCAAGCAAGCAAGCTAGTCTTCTATTGAAAAAAGCGATGCAGACAATCTTTTTAAGCCCCAAGGATAATTTCATTCTTTTACCATATACAGTAAATGTGGGGAATATTCAGATTAGTTGATTTATTGATGGAAGATACGCTATATATAACTTTCCTAACCCACTGTAAATCACAATATAGGCGTTTTACAAAAATATAACCAATGTAAACTGATATTTTTCAGCCACAAAATACAATACAAATAAATTACTTTCCCTGTTGTCTAGCATTAGTCCTTAAGCTTAGTCAATCAGCGAGAGAATGAAATTATGTCGCCATTCCTATTTTCTATCAGATTCATTTACATTTAGATTACGGATCGGGCCTTTTAAACATCATGGTGTTATACGTGACGACACTACGTCGTTATGTGATACCATGGTCACAAAAAAAAAAGGAGACAAGGATTTTAACATGGACTTCTTTTATTAAAGCTCAGTTTTTCATTATACAAATGTCATCGTAGTTGAAACTGCATGCGGTGGCTTGGTTCTAGGCACATTACTAAGGAGAATGAGCATTGTTCATAGTCAACAGAAACAAAAACAGAAAAAAAGAAAAAACATCAGACATAGAATTGCATAACTTAATCTTATCTCAATATTGCAATAAATTCCAACTACAAAATTAAATGTCCATTAATATCAAGCCATTGTTTTTCCTAAGGACATATGTATCATAAAATAGTACACATGTATAAAAGGCAACACAGAGGGGGGAGACACTAATAACAATTTGTAGTTTAAGACGAGTAACAGGAACAGTTTAGTTTTGCATTGGGTCATTTTGCCACTAAACGTGAGGAGATAACAGAGGATGAGAGGCACAAAGACAATAAATTCATTAGGAGGCGTGTGATTGGTTTGAACGGCAGAGTCGAGAGAAAGAGAAGACCACGTCTGTCGGATCCACGTCGGGAACGGTCAACTCCTTCGAAACGCTTGGTTAAACCCGAGCGCTCTGTTTCGCCCGAGACCTCGAACGATAAACTCTGCAGAACCGGTTGTTAGGGATCACTGAACGTTTGGACAGTAGAGAATGGAGACGTTTGGACAGTAGAGAGCGGAGACGTTTGGACAGTAGAGAGCGGAGACGCCAGTCTGGCGGTGCCCTTTTCTGAACACCTAAAGATTAGTCTTATCCTAGAGACGGCAACAGACGATACTATATGCTTGACCTTTGACACTAAAGGGGGAGACGGTTCGAGGTGAATGATCCACTGAACGCACTATCCTTTCTAAATGATGTCAGGAAAGGCTTTATGGGTAAAAGAAAAAAACAAAAGTTGCCCCCATTGCGAGAGCGACCCATGAAAATGACGATGGCTATTTGTACAACATTAAAGGGGAACTATTTTACTATTTCTTTCACTATTTGGGCACTTTTACACAATTCCTGTGAGTCTATGGAACACCTCTGTAATATATATATTTTTTTTATTCATTGTTTTGTATTTCTAATCAAGTCCTCAAAAACATCATTTTTCTACCTCAAGATCTCGAGCTGTTTTGAGCCTGGGCTCCTAAACCACTGCGCAGCGTCGTCTTCGCCTGAACATTATCATGCAGCGGTGTCTCTCTGACATCACATATAGGCACATTTTCAAATGACTCAGTTCAGTGAGGGTGAATATTGTGAGAGGAGAATTGGAAGAATGCGCCAATATGAGAATTTTGAGACAGATCATATTACCGGTAATATAAGTTCACATAGCTAGGAAACAATGCTAAACACTCAAAAAGGCCATTTATAAGATAGTTCCCCTTTAAAATCGACCCTACACCCTAGTTTATCATCTAGTTGTTAATCCTCTTGTGAGGAAAATTATTTAAGTATTACATCCCAGGTGAGTGTGAATTCAGATCAGTTCACATAATAATAATGGGAGGGGGGGGGGGGTGTGTCTTCCCGCAGTCGCACATGTGATATTTAACAAGCCCGTCTCTGTAACCCTAGTGATATGGCCAACAACACGTGGAGCGGGCCTAGAATTCAATGATACGTTGCCACGGCTTGTTCTACATTTGGCAAAACAATGTGTAAAAAGAGTTAATTGGTCACATAGTCTCTCTCTGTTGGGATTAGTCTCTGGACAGGCGGCCGCCGTCTCTTAGCACAGTATACAGGCGGGAGAGAACGCAAAAAGGGAGGGGTTAGAGTCCTGGGTTGAGAGGAGCCTTAAATACACCAGTAAAGAGCGATGAGTGACATTTTAAACCACCGGTTGCTGTTCCTTTTGTCTTGATGTTGTATGTCTCTTTTGTTACACCTGCGTGCGCAAATCGCTGGCGAGGGGGTATTGCAATCACCCCGTGGTTCTGTCTGTCTGTCTGTCTGTCTGCACCAGCCATAACTCCTACAGTTCTGATCAGATTTGGATCTGTAGGCCCTGGACCCAAATTCTCGAATATTTTATTTTGAATTGGTCAACGACAAGTATTTAATTTGAATTAATTTCCATCATTGCTCATTTAAATCAATAATGAGGGTAAACGCAAGAGGGCGTTTCACTATTTGGCCAAAAACGAGATGGCTGGTCTAAAGTAGGGGCAAAACTCACAGAAGGAGATAATCAGATTTTCTATATATTTTTTACTTTCTTTACTAGTTCACCTGTTTTTAAGTGAGCATTCACGACTGTAGGAGTGGAATTGGATGTGGCGCGTTACAGAGTGAGCCGCCGTGGTTCATAAACTGACACGTTCCAGTGGTTCTGTGAGTGAGCGGTGAGTCAGACAGCGGTTCCAAAGTGGAGGTAAATTCTAGTGAGGTGTCTTGCTCCATGGTAGGCATATATATATATATATATAGCCCTGTAACACATGTTGATAGTAGGTGTATGCATGTAGCTGACGTTGCCCAGATGGGGAGGCTTCTCTCCGAGTGGCCTTCTAATTATCTTTTTATTTTGTTCATTCCACAATGCAGCACGAGGCACTCCGTTCAGTTCATCCACTTCCTGAACTTTTAAAAACATTTGACCTTCCACCTTTCGTGGCCAATTTCAAAAACAGGAAGCAGCAATTAAAACATCCACAGAAGAAAAGAAAAAAAATAAAGAAATGTATCGTCACGCATGGACCCCCACCCCCCAAAAAAAGATTTGATGATGAATGATGAATTCATAATTTTTATCAATAACATTATATAATATCACATCCCCTCGACAGACAGAAATAAAGACGGAGAGCTAGCAGAGTAGTAGCGGCTTCGGGTGTGCGCTGGTCACAGTACTGCCTGCCTTCCATGGGAATGTTCTAGGGAGAGAAGAGAGAGAGAGAGAGAGAGAGAGAGAGAGAGAGAGAGAGAGAGAGAGAGAGAGAGAGAGAGAGAGAGACAGAGAGACAGAGAGGGGGAGAGAGAGAGAGAGAGAGACAGAGAGAGAGAGAGAGAGAGAGAGAGAGAGGAGAGAGAGAGAGAGAGAGAGAGAGAGAGAGAGAGGGCGATGAAGGATGAGAGCCATGGGAGTGTGGGAGAAAAGAGGTGAAGATAGGAGTGAAGGAAAGGACAGAGGAGAAGAAGGGAAGACGAAGGAGGAGGAGAGGAGCTCACCGGCCCCCTCTCGTGTGTGTGTGTGTGTGTGTGTGTGTGTGTGTGTGTGCGTGCGTCCTCTGCGTGGGTGTTTTGTAGCGTTGTTATCTACTCCCACTCGGTGGTGCCAGGTGGTTTGGAGGTCAGGTCAAACATCACCCTGGAGATGCCTGGGATCTTCTTGATCTCATTCACCATCTTCAACACCACCTGGAGGAACCAGTGAGAGGCTTCAGTTTCAAAACAAAAACAATCCGTTTCCTCTTTGCTACTCCTGATTCAACCCTCCTAATCTACCCCACAATGCAAAGCATCTAAACATAAGTGATATTTTTGTTTTGTTTGTTAAAACAAGTTGTCTACATGTTAAAATAATAGCTCAGGAGAGAGAACTCCACACTGCAAAAATGATCAGACAAAAACAAGAAGTCAAATCTAGTTTTAAGCAAATGTTGTCAAGTAAAATAATCTAAAAGAATCCCCAAAAATTCTAAAGTACCGTAAGCTAATTTGGTTATTTCAAGAAATTAAAATATCTAGGGTTCTCTCTCCTGATTGGATAAAGTGGACGGGGATACCAGAAAGAGTGGAGGGACTGGGAGACCCATGTTACTGACCAGACACTCTATATCAGCGATGGCTGTTAGAATGTAGAGCTATTTAACACTTATTTTAACAAAGAAACACCACTTACAGCACCTTTAATATCCACAGTTGGCGTTAGCGCCAACTACAGCTACCAAACATTAGAGCTACTGTATGTCAGCCAATGTTACAGCAGCTAACGCTACCGTAACCCTGGTGTTGTAATATCAATTGATAATCATTATATCTAAGCCTCGTCTTTTAATTTGTAAAAAAAAAATTATATTGAATAACAATTAGTTTGGTATGGTTTTTCACCATAAATGTTAAATAAACTAGCAAGGAAAATGAATTTGTCATTGAAAAAACTGTCATATGTGCACCATATGAATTGAATGGCAATTTCAACATTGGCAAATTCTCATTTTGATGTAAAAACTGTCCAAATAACCAGCCTAGATCCACTGATGAATGACATTCTGAGTTTAAAATGTCAATACGTTTCTAAGAAACATTGCAAATGTGTTGCTCAATCAGATAAACCTCCTCGACGTTTACTAGTATAAACTATTTTACACCTCACTCCATTAATTTCGTAGAGTCCTAGGCCTGCTTATATCCCCAGAGCTGACGATGTAAGTAGCCAGTGAGCTCCACATCTCGACTCGGAGGTTCTGCTCTGTAGCAGCGAGGCCAGCCAGCAGCAAGTCTGTCAACTTGGAAACTGGATTTGGGTCCCGTGTAAAGAAACCACCAAAGACACGTGGTCCTGACCACAAACTGCACCACTGTACCTCCGCAGGGATGTGGTTGCCAGGTGTGGCAGGAATCCCCCTCCATGAAATCTAGATCTCAGATAGGTTACTGAACAGGTTCTCACGAACAGTGGAGGCTAACTAGAGGCCAAGCTACTGTACCTCCTCGGGGATCTGGTTGCCAGGCGTGGCAGGAATCCCTGTCATGAAGTCGCTGGTGATGAAGGTGCGGATCACCACGGAGCGCCGGCATGAAGGCTGCTTCTGCAGGGAGTCACGGTCAAAGTGCAGGGGGGTCAAGATGATCGGCATCTGACTGATCTTACCAGAGTAACCTGAGGAGGAGGCGACAGAGGGAGGGAGAAACAAGAACACCAGGAGAAAGAGTTAGACATGGATATGGAGATATGGATTAAACAAGGTACGCCTCTATGGTTAGAAGAGTCATTGAATCATAAGTCATTGAATCATTGAACAGCCGGCAATGCAATTTCCTACCCGACTACTGGATTCTACAGTAACGGTCAAATACTGTACATGTTCCAACACCTGGAAACCCCAGCTTACCAGAGTCTCTGAGGATAGAGTGGGCTACGAAGTCAGCCTGTCTGAGCGTGCTCAGTACGCCTGTGGTCAGGAACGTGGGGGTGACGTCGGTGGGTGGCTCCTTTATAGGGGACCCAAATATATAGACGACTCTAGGGAGGGGAGAGAGGGACACACGTGTTAAATGGTGTGTGTGTGTGTTATGGGCGTGAGTCCATTGATGTGTTATTTCAATTATCATAAGTTGCACTCAACCGCTATATGTGGTCTATTTTATTGCATTAAAATTAGGGCCGTCACGATTCGTCGATTGATACATTTCGTCGATTTGCATACGGTAGTCATGATCGACGCGTCGTATTGTTGTTACTTGTATGCCTTTTGCGGTGGAAATGGCAGACGTTCAAAGTCATAACATGCGCAACGTATAATCTAACTGAGCCAGTCTCTCTCCCTCTCTCTCTGTACATCCAATGATTTGAAGTAGCGTTACACTATAAAAAACTAACTGGATAGTTGATAATAAATATTTCACTTAATTAGCAAAAATATTGTAAAATCATTAAGTCTGCTATAAGCTATTCCCCCTCTCTCTTGTGTGTGTGTGTGTGTGTGTATGTGTGTGTATAAATATACGCTACTCTTTTTTACATGGATTAGGCTAATTAGCTTTAACTATCCAGATTCTTGAGCCTATTTTATTCAAAAGGAAGATTCTTTTTTGATCCACTTTTTCTCCTTATTTTTCTCCCATCCCAATTTCGTATCGCCAATTCTCCCCTTCAATTCTCCCCTCCCCTGTCTTGAACGTTGCTAGACTATGCCTCCCACTGGTCGGCTGTAGTGAAGATAGAAGCCTTGCATCACGTGTCCCCTCCGGTACACGAGGAGGCAGCCTGTCGCATCTTTTCACCAGACAGCGCAGACTCTCAGTGGCAAGGAGTAACGCATGGGAGGCTCACGCTGCCCCCGATACTTCCTGTCTCTGCTGTACAGGCGTCACCCGACAGACCTATAGGAGTCGCTGTCCACAACGTCCAATCCCCACCCATCGACTTTCCACCCGCTACCTCTGCCAATTGAGATAATATGACGACTGGCCCAAGCCGCAGGCAATGCTGACTCAGGGAGTCGAGACCGGAGTCTCTTGCATTGGTGACGAGCGCAATCTCCGCTACGCCACCCGGCCGCATTCAAAAGGAAGATATTGATTTAAATATGTATATAGCCTATATATAATAAATACATTTTAATCGTATCTCCTGTGCAGGGCACTACCATAGCATGGAGTGGAGAGATAACACACAATACATATAATAATTCATGGAAATATACTAAAAAGCTATTTATGGCCGGTAAAAATCTCTCTGGCTGGTAGTTTTTTTTAAATCTAAAAAGGTAAAAAGGATGAGGGTAAAAATTTTAACATTTTGAAATATTAAATTGCAAATAATAATCAATTGTTGATTTTTCTGGGAAATTAATACCGTTTAGATTAATCGATAAAATAATAAACTGATTAATCGATAAAATAATCGTTAGTGACAGCCCTAATTAAAATGCATTTCATTGTTTTGACTTCACATCCTGCTTTCCGTTTCTGTACAGCCTTCAGTACTTTTATTTATTGCAAGACACTTACTAAATAAAAAGAAAATAAAGATTATTATTACCGGTATAAGTTTGTTGACAAGTCACTAACTCACTCATCAATCTTGTGTGAGTGAATACTATAATGTGACTAGTCTAATGTATAATATGGCTAGTATTATGTATAATGTGACTAGTATTATATATAATGTGGCTATTATTATGTATAATGTGACTAGTATTATGTGACTAGTATTATGTATTATGTCACTAGTACTATGTACAATGTGACTAGTATTATGTATTATGTGACTAGTATTATGTAACTAGTATTATGTATTATGCATTATGTGACTAGTATTATGTATTATGTCACTAGTACTATGTATAATGTGACTAGTATGTATAATGTGACTAGAGGCGTTTCACGGCGTGTTGGAAGAAACAACAGTTGCTATGTGTTGATACATAAGAAATATATCAACAGAAATGTAATAATTCTGTGTCTTATTACTGGGTCTTGTGAGTCACGGTAGAAGAGTGTTTCACTGGCGCAGCACCCATCACCACGTCGGTGCGCGCCTGTGGTGTGCCAGGTAGGCGCTATCTGGACACCATCCGACACATACGCCGCGCTTGAGTTTCGTTTCCATGGTAATACTGGTATATTGGCAATCAGGATGTGTATGTGTGTGTGTGTGTGTGTGTACTTGGTGATGGTGTGGCACATGCGTGGGATGAGTGTGTGTGTGTGTGTACCTGTTGATGGTGTGGCACATGCGTGGGATGAGTCTGGAGAGGAACATGAGCGACTCCCAGTGAGGAGCCTCTTTACTGGTGATACCACACACATAACTGTAGGACCGGCAGTCACCCTGAGGAGAGAAGAGGGGGCGGTGAGACCAACACATAACTGTAGGACCGGCAGTCACCCTGAGGAGAGAAGAGGGGGCGGTGAGACCAACACATAACTGTAGGACCGGCAGTCACCCTGAGAAGAGAAGAGGGGGCGGTGAGACCAACACATAACTGTAGGACCGGCAGTCAGCCTGAGGAGAGAAGAGGGGGCGGTGAGACAACCCTTCCCAGTCAAAATGTTTCCCTGCCTCACTCCGATGAGCGGAAGGCTGCATTTCTATAATGCTTTTCTAGTACCCACGGGAATCGAAACCCTAACCCTGGCAGAGTTACTGCCATGCTCAAGAGCACAACTCATAACAAGTTAGTCACACTTCCTGCAGTAAAAGGTTTTATTTATACACACACCAAACCTGGCGTGGCTCATTTCTTCCAGGACTTCCAGTCCTCTGTCTCCTGCCTGCCCCCAGGTCTGAGGTCTGGGGTAAATTTAGTTCTCTGTGGCTTCAAACAGGAAGTGATGGAGACACGCCCGACGTAATGTCATTGGCTGCCTGTGGTGAGTGTGGGCGTGCGTCTGGACAGGGTCAAGTGGCCACGATGATCAACGTTGTCATAGTTACCGTGGTAAAGTGAAACGCAACAGAGGAGGGGAGAGTGAGGGTGATGTTTGTTTGGGGAGGATCTCTGGGAGCAGCACAGACTGCAGGACTACAACCCTAACCACAGCCTCGACATTAACCCATTCAGTGCCAACCACGAGTATAGTCGGGTTAACTCGCAATCGCTTGAGTGCCAATCACAAGTAGTCTGGTTTTAATCGTTATTTCTTTTATTAGCGATATCCATTAATTTTCCATCCATCCAGCCTGACGTTATCATTGGGAATGGGTCTGAGCTCGCAAAGGGCAAATACCGCCGCATATCGTCTCCCGGATGGTATTGCACATCATTGGATTGGATTGGCTGAGACTGTGCATCAAAAAGTCCGGTCCAGGTTTTACTTCTAGGGCATGCAGCTGGATACTATTGCATTGGCTGGGGGGACTGGGAGCATCGTGGATTATGTGTTTTGGACTATAACGTTGGATCAATGGACGCGATCGATATTTGGAATGGCGATCAGGAATTGGATTAATCTTTTTGCATGACATCAGATGTGAGGTAAGGCCTTTATGTTACGAATATTGGGGTAATCAGATGTTCCTTTCTCCGCCATCGGCGCATGTGTGAGGTTCGCGCCGACCAGAGTATGGAGAAGCGATTTTTCAGACCCTGCTTCTCTTCGTGCATGAGGACACATATACCGTAACTTTCGGACTATAAGGCGCACCTGAATATAAGCCGCAGCAGCTAAATTGAATGATGTGTACATATTTATATAAGCCGCACTGGACTATAAGCCGCAGGTGTTTTAATGTTTAATTACCATAATAAGGGTTCGTGCACAGAGGGGATTGTCGGGAAAGAGATAGCTGTTTGAGGAAGCTCCCATTTATTAACATTTGTTTAAACAGTAACAGTAGCTAGGTACCAACATTAGCTCACAGAACGATAGCTATGTTAGTTAGCCAGCGCCAGCTAGGTACTAACGTTAGCTCACAGAACGATAGCTAGTTAGCCAGCGCCTGCTAGGTACTAACGTTAGCTCACAGAACGATAGCTAGTTAGCCAGCACCAGCTAGGTACTAACGTTAGCTCACAGAACAATAGCTACGTTAGTTAGCCAGCGCCAGCTAGGTACTAACGTTAGCTCACAGAACGATAGCTACGTTAGTTAGCCAGCGCCAGCTAGGTACTAACGTTAACTCACAGAACGATAGCTACGTTAGTTAGCCAGCGCCAGCTAGGTTCTAACATTAGCTCACAGAACGATAGCTACGTTAGCCAGCTAGGTACTAACGTTAGCTCACAGAACGATAGCTACGTTAGTTAGCCAGCGCCAGCTAGGTTCTAACGTTAGCTCACAGAACGATAGCTACGTTAGCCAGCTAGGTACTAACGTTAGCTCACAGAACGATAGCTACGTTAGTTAGCCAGCGCCAGCTAGGTACTAACGTTAGCTCACAGAACGATAGCTACATTAGCCAGCGCCAGCTAGGTACTAACATTAGCTCACAGAACGATAGCTATGTTAGTTAGCCAGCTCCAGCTAGGTACTAACGTTAGCTCACAGAACAATAGCTACGTTAGTTAGCCAGCGCCAGCTAGGTACTAACGTTAGCTCACAGAACGATAGCTACGTTAGTTAGCCAGCGCCAGCTAGGTACGAACGTTAGCTCACAGAACGATAGCTACATTAGCGCGTGCACAGCAGATTTAGGAGTCTGATCTGACGGTCACAGAGCTGAGGGAGCGCGCCCAGTTAGCTGTAAAAATCCATAGATTAGCCGCACCGTTATATAAGCCATGGGGACGAAAAGGGGGAAAAAGTTGCGGCTTATAGTCCGAAAATTACGGTACTATTGATAATCTAGCGTTTATTTGAAAACGATTCATAAATCAGCCGAAAAATGACAACATGTTTTGTGTATTCCACTAAAGGGCTATTATTATCGTGTCTTTCTCTGAAATTACTAGAAATCTCCAAAACTATACTCTTATTCAAAACGGTATAAAACGGAATTGTACCAATGAAAAAACAATCCGTTTCGTACATGTTGACTGCAAGCAAGTCATTGATAAGCGACGGGTGTATTAGACCCATAGCCATAATTTAAGATATAGTTTAAGCGTTCGCAAATATCCCAGTCCTCCCATTGATTAAAGCGCTGGCCTACAAGCCCTAATTTGGTCATATCCGGCCGGCTCTGAATGTGTTAAGACTGTTTCACATACCAAGAGAGGGAGAGGGGAGGGGGGGAGCGAGAGAGAGAGAGATAAAGAGAGAAACAACGGAAGAAACAAGGAAAGAAAAAAAGAAAGGAAAGAGAAAGAAAGCAAGAAAGTGAGAAAGAAAGAAAAAAGAAAAAGCAAAGGAGTGAGAGAGACAGAAAGAAAGAGTCAGAGAGAGACAGTCAGAATGGGTGTGGCTTACCACTGGTGGTTGACCACCAAGCTATGGTGATGATGATATAGCAGCAGGACTAACACTGTGAATGGAGAAATGTTCTCCAACGTCGGTTTCTCTATGCAGTACATGTCTCAGCCAGCCTGACTCTCCATATACAAACAGTGTTGTCTAACTTCCGTCTCTATACACCCAGTCACTCTCCATATACAAACGGTGTTGTCTAACTTCCATCTCTCTATACACCCAGTCACTCTCCATATACAAACAGTGTTGTCTAACTTCCATCTCTCTATACACCAGGGGTCTCAAACTCGCGGCCCGAGGGATGATATTTTGCGGCCCCCTACTTGACATCAAAGTGTAGTGTTAATGCGGCCATGGAGACCATGTTTGAAGGCAAACAAAAGCAAAGCCCCCTCAGATCGCACAGCAACCAGAACAACTGAAATACTGGCTGGTGATTTGATTAAACAGCTTTATATTAGAATAAAAGAAAATGCACAGTGCATTTCCATAGCTGTGGATGAGTCCACTGACACCACTGAGAAGCCTATGTTCTGAAGAACCATTCATGTTCTGAAGAACTGTTCATGTTCTGAAATGTTATTGCTAAGGATTGAGAAGATTGGATCAGTTGTACTTTTTTTTTGAATGCTTGAAACCCTTTTTTTGTGGAATATTTTATGCGGCCCAGCCTCACCCAGACTCTACCTCCAGCGGCCCCCAGGTAAATTGAGTTTGAGACCCCTGCTATACACCCAATCACTCTCCATATACAAACAGTGTTGTCTAACTTCTGTCCCCGCTAGACTCTCTTGACTTACGTGTGGTCTACGTTATGAAACGTAACATAATAGTAAATTTGTTGATCGACTGATCTGTCTAATAGTAGAGCTCTGCATTTTACGTTGACACTGAGAATGTTTATGGACAGCGAGAAGATATTATGATGATCGGAACTGATGGGTGGATGGATTCATTGATTTACCTGAATACCAACAGTTCTGATAGGTTGCAGACAGACAGAGACTTACCTGAACACCAACAGTCTTGATGGGCAGCAGGAAGGCATTGAGTGAATGAAGGCTGGTGATCTGCATGAGCTTCTCCTCCTCCTCATCAGATATACATGACTTGACTCTCTGTAGGAGCACATGGGGCTGAACAGGAGAGAAGGAGTTAAATATACACGCATGGGGCAAAACAGGACAGCAGGAGTTAAATATACACGCATGGGGCTGAACAGGAGAGAAGGAGTTAAATTATGGGGCTGAACAGAAGGAGTTAAATTTATACACATGGGGCTGAACAGGAGAGAAGGAGTTAAATATACACACATGGGACTGAACAGGAGAGAAGGAGTTAAATATACACACATGGGGCTGAACAGGAGAGAAGGAGTTAAATATACACACGTGGTGCTGAACAGGAGAGAAGGAGTTAAATATACACACGTGGGCTGAACAGAAGGAGTTAAATATACACACATGGGGTTGAACAGGAGAGCAGGAGTTAAATATACACACGTGGGCTGAACAGGAGAGAAGGAGTTAAATATACACGCATGGGGCTGAACAGGAGAGAAGGAGTTAAATATACACACATGGGGCTGAACAGGAGAGAAGGAGTTAAATATACATGCATGGGGCAGAACAGGAGAGAAGGAGTTAAATATACACACGTGGGCTGAACAGAAGGAGTTAAATATACACACATGGGGTTGAACAGGAGAGCAGGAGTTAAATATACACACGTGGGCTGAACAGGAGAGAAGGAGTTAAATATACACGCATGGGGCTGAACAGGAGAGAAGGAGTTAAATATACACACATGGGGCTGAACAGGAGAGAAGGAGTTAAATATACACACATGGGGCAAAACAGGAGAGAAGGAGTTAAATATACACACATGGGGCAGAACAGGAGAGAAGGAATTAAATATATGAACAACACCATGCTAACATTGACCAGATGTGAGGAATTGCCACTGAGCTCATTCAGCACCTTTTTGAGATCAAGTGTACAAAAAATCTAATGAAATGAATAAAGGGCAGATGATTTTTTACATGTTTTTTTTTTATACAGTACTGAATTTTGCCATCCGGACACATGCCATTTGAAATATGAATATAGAATATCAGGCCTAAAAATGACCTTATAATGGTCAAGTCACACATCTATGGATCGGGCCAAATCTCCTCTTTCCAATGGCAGAGGTCAATCTGGATTTAGTACCATCAGGCGCCCCTGACAGGGCAGCAAAAACCGTGAATGAAATCTATTTCTTTGTAATGCAAAATGCGCCGCCATTTTTTACCCGATTGAGCCGCAGTTTTTTCCCAGATGTTCACAGAAAGGTAAAGAAACTATAGGCCATAATGTGAAGCCTGAGAAGTGTCTAGAAAATGATTCTCGTTCCCACCTCGGGGGACTACGCAATTTTCACTCTGGGTGAAAGATATATTGGTGTAGATTTAGAAATAAAAAGAACTGTAAGTCTTAGCCAACTGAAAACATTTTGAGTTCATCAGCTTGAAAAAATTGAGGCAATCAACTTTTTAAAGTTCTAGTAACTTATTATTAGGGTTTACAGTGCATGAAAGGCACTTGTAGAGTCACAACCCCAATAGATCCCAATAAGTGCTGAACACACATTGGTGCCAAGGGCTGATGACACCTAAGCCTAGCTAAATAGACTATTTGCTGTGCTGAGACAGTTTAGCTGTGTTTTTGTTTACATAATTAACTAGCATTCTAGTTTTCTTCAGATACTGTATGCCAGGGGTGCCCAACCTTTTTTGAACCAAGATCTACTTTTTAATTTACCACCTAGCCGAGAGCTACCAGCCAAAATTGTATATTGTAAGCAGTCATTTGAGGCTTTATAAAAGCAGCATAATGAACACAAATCTGTCAGTGCCGAGTCAGACCTCATCTTAAATAACAAACAGCATTGCTTGTTGTAGTTAACAAAGAGAGGCAGAGTTGATTTAGCAAAAAAATAAATTAAAAAATCTAATTTTATTAATCGAGATCTACTTGAAATCAGCCCGCTATCTACCTGTCGACTGGTTGGGCACCACTGCTGTATGCCATCTAGTTAGCCCCCCCCCCCCTCCCCCAGGGGTGCATGCTAGCTCTTGTCCTAGTCACTAGGAGCTAGTGTGTGGGGGGAGGAAGAGGTAAGGGTAACAAGCATTGGTTCTGAAAGCTAACATACTTTAAACATCACTATGAACTAGCAGAGCTACATAAACATCACTGTAAACAATAAAACTAGATGGCATACAGTATCTGAAGAAAACTAGAATGCTAGTTATGTAAACAAAAACACAGCTAAACTGTACATTGGCAAAACCGATCTCTAAACAATGTTTGTATGTCTCCGCAATGGTATGATTCTGGCCTGGTAGGTTAAACCACCGTTCGACGCAAGTTTCTATATCTATCCCACGTGTCTGTGTAAAATCTTGTACACATTCTTTCTGAACGGATGTGAGATGCATATAACATTGTTTTGCGAACTTTAGGTGCTTTTTGTCCATTTCCGTCCTTTTCTGATGTAATGTTACTCTGTGGATGTCATATTTGTTGTTGCCCGACGGCCGTATCCTCGCAACAAAGAGAGCTGCTATTGGTCGAGCGCAAGATACGTGACTAAACTCGCACCAATTACGTCAAATAAAACTCTGTGGCGAGTCAAGTGGTGATCAAGTATCCGTTCGCGAGGAAAGATCTAGTCCCGACTTTAAAGGACTGTAAATGGAGAACTTTTTATTCCTAAATCTACACCAATATATCTTTCACCCAGAGTGAAAATAGCGTAATCCGCCGAGGTGGGAACGGGATGAAACGACACAGGCTCAGCCTTCACTTTACAGCCTACTAACTAACTACATTCTATTTTATGGCAATAATGTTCAGTGAGACATTATCATAAAAAAGAATGAAATAATTTCACGTCAGACAGCTCCAAGTTTGACAGGGGCTGGCGTGAGCTGGGTAGTAGGGGTGGGACGATACATCGATCCAGATCGATATATCGATCTATTATCAATGATTAAATAGGATCGATGCAACGTAAAAAGATTGATTCATATTGCGATACTATTTTGAAAATCCCCTGGAGCATATCCGCAACAACAACAGTAGCTCCGCATGTGTAGACGTTACACAGCATAGCTCCAGAGTCCGCCTATTTTGCGACCAGAAATAAGTGCCTGCTGTTTTCCCCCCACAACGGGTCAAAATGCATCCAACATGCTTTGCATCCTCGCCATTCCTTTATGCCCATGTTGCGTTAAAGACCGAAATTAACGTTACGTTAGCATAAGCTAGCTAAGCTAAGCTAACCCTGATCAGAGCCATATAGAGAGAACAGCAAAGTGGGGACTGGGGAAGGTGGGGGGCATTCTCCCTTTCTGTGTGTGCGTTTGGAAAGACCAGATGAAGTCAAGAATATATTATATTTATAGTAAATTTACTGAGGATGGACAGATCATGTTGATATTTAAACATAAAAAATACAATACATAATGAATGTATTCATGATCACCATGCAACATAAAACAATTAGAAGAACGGTTTGGGAGAGGAAGGGGTTTTATATATATCAATATATCAAAACGTGGCACTTTACAGTGAACAGGAGGTCTATTTGTATTAAAAACAATAGATTGTTTTTCATTTAAATGTCTGGAAGAGCAACATTTTTTTTGCCTTTTTTGAGTTGATCTAAATGTTACTGATTGTGTTAAAGGGGAACTATCTTATAAATGGCCTTTTTGAGTGTTTAGCATTGTTTCCTAGCTATGTGAACTTATATTAATATGATCTATGTCTCAAAATTCTCATATTGGCGCATTCTTCCAATTCTCCTCTCACAATATTCACCCTCACTGAACTGAGTCATTTGAAAATGTGCGCGATATGTGATGTCAGAAAGACACCGCTGCATGTTAATGTTCAGGCGGCGCCGGCACGGCGCAGTGGTTTAGGAGCCCAGGCTCAAAACGGCTCGAGATCTTGAGGTAGAAAAATGCTGTTTTTGAGGACTTGATTAGAAATACAAAACAATGAATAAAAAAATATATATATATTACAGAGGTGTTCCATAGACTCACAGGAATTGTGTAAAAGTGCCCAAATAGTGAAAGAAATAGTAAAATAGTTCCCCTTTAAATGGGCATATAACATAGTCTCATATTGATCGCAGGCACCTGAATCGAATCGTGGCAGATGTTGTGATATCGGCAAATATCGTATCGTTGTCCAAAGAATCGATATCGTATCGTGATGAAACTGGTGATTCCCACCCTACTGGGTAGTGTAGTTTTGGTAAAACTTAAAAAAAAAACTTAAAATCATTGGTAAAAAAATTTAGTGCTGAAAATATACACTCTTGGCTACATTTGAAAAAGAAACTCAACATTATTTAATGCGTTCTGTATTGATCGATTTATGGCGTGATATGAATCTTGGCCCTGTACCGGGCTATGACACCCAAGCCTAGGGCTTAAATATACACAACACTGAATTTCTGCAAATTACAAATTAATAGCTCGTTAGGTTATATTTTGAGAGAAAAAAAGTGTATTGTGTTGCTTTTACTAGGAATGAGCTCAAATAAATCAATTCAATTATCAAACTCAATCAATAAATTCACAAGGTGTTTTCTTTTTTTCCTTCTTCTAAAACTCAAATATGGAAAACCATTTTGCAAGAGAAGGTCATCATATCCAACCTATTCATGAATAACAGATTCTAGATTTACATTTTGAATTGATTGAAATCTAACTGAACTGCTCAGTGGTCAACAGTGTCAGACTGTGGTTGTACTGGGCAGCTCCTAGTGGTCAACAGTGTCAGACTGTGGTTGTACTGGGCAGCTCCTAGTGGTCAACAGTGTCAGACTGTGGTTGTACTGGGCAGCTCCTAGTTGTCAACAGTGTCAGACTGTGGTTGTACTGGGCAGCTCCTAGTGGTCAACAGTGTCAGACTGTGGTTGTACTGGGCAGCTCCTAGTGGTCAACAGTGTCAGACTGTGGTTGTACTGGGCAGCTCCTAGTGGTCAACAGTGTCAGACTGTGGTTGTACTGTGTTGTACTGGTTGTACTGGGCAGCTCCCAGGTGTGAATCTGTGTTAACAGTATGAGTGTGAAGCAGGGTGTTGCTGAAAAAGAGCTTCTGTGCTCAGCGAACCTACACTGTGTAAATAAAGGTTAGAAAAAGCTGAAAGACAAAAATCTGCATGCATTGTCCTCAAACATGAGGCTGTTTTCACCACAATTCCAAAAATAAATAAAACATAAAATTAAATAAAACATGTCCGTATACAGTTATGTAGTTCTGACCTTTTTGATGCTGGCGGAGAAGTCCGAGATGATTTTGAGGATGTTGTTGGTCTCAGCAAAGTCTTTACAGACGTAGGGCTCATCTGCACAGATCACCCTGATGGCCAGACCAGGACCTGCAGGAGAGGAGAGACACAGGGGACATCTGAATGGAATGGCAGTGTGGGAAGACTATAGATGAGCAAATGAGAGGGAGAGAGGTATAGAGGTAGTAGCAAGAGAGAGAGAGAGAGAGTGCGTATATGAATGAGTGTGTATGTACAGTGTGTGTGTGTGTGTGTGTATGCATGTGTGTGTGTGTGTGTGTGTGTGTGTACATACCAGGGAAAGGGTGTCGACAGACTATCTCCTCAGGCAGGCCCAACTCCCTCCCCAGTGCTCTGACCTCATCTTTGTGGAAATCCTTCAGTGGCTCGATTACTTTTCCCTGGATGGGATCAACACGGCCACAGAGAAGGCAGGAACACATGCGTGAGGGTTTGTACTGCTATACGTGAACGCTGAACAATGAACGATGACGATCAGCGATGGAGTAACTATCAAGGATTTAAAAATTGTTTTCTGGTGTGCATGTGAGCCCGTTTACCATAACAAAGTCACCAGCGTCTAGGGCTGGATATCGGCACCGATTACGCCGTATGATTTCAATTCACGGGGTTCCGATTAGATTTAGATTCAGTACCAATTCTATATGGATTCTATCAGGCTCGATGGCGCTGGTTACAGGGGGCCGGCATCTGCATGGCGAGACGCACACTAGAAATAACGTTTAGCGGGAAAATCTTCACACGTCCACTGAAAAAAAGGCATAAATTAAAACATCAATTGGGATTTTAAGTAGGGCGATATAACGATAATTATTGCGATATATATATATATATTTTTTTTTTATACTTGATAATATCGAATGATATATTGTTATCGATATCGCAATATAATTTTTGGCCATATCGCCCAGCCCTAATTTTAAGAATCAATTTGATTCACTTAAAATTAAAAGATTCAATTCAAATGAAAGGATTCAAATATATATCTTTTTAACCAGCCCTACCTTTGTCAGCTGTCCCATGTTGATGTTCACTGACCCAGGACTCGCTACCCAGGTCAAGAGCAGGGTCACGACAAGGCTCCTACCTGGGTGGTCTTTGTGTCAAAGGGTTTGCATGGTGGAGCCATGTTGAAAGAGCGTGGCCCCCTTGGCTTTGGTTACTGTGGACTAGTGTGGCGGTCATTTGGTGACGGCCTAAATACACAGCATGAGAGACCAACGTACTGGGCAACATGCAGCCTGCCCTGTGGAACAACAAAACGCACACACGTCTGCTCCTGCTAATGTTGAAAATGTGACAACCCGTTTGGGACGTGACAATTAAGCAAATATTAAGTAAATGTCTGCACTTTATGCATTGCTCTTGATCTGCCACTGTTTTTTTTTATTTTATTTTTTCTGCTGTGAAGCACTTTGAGCTGCAATTTTTGTATGAAAGGTGCTATACAAATAAACTAAGATTATTATTATTATTATATTATTATTAAAATAAACTTGTGGACCTGGTTCTGGCATAAAAATGTGACAGCCTGGGACCTACCCATGTCCATGGCTTGGTGTGAATTGCCCCACGAATGGTTGTGAAAACCTTCTGAAGCGCTTGCGTGCGTGTTTTCATTGTTTCAAGCTCCTGTGCGCTTGGGTGCGCTTCCCACTCTATGCAACCTGACTGATGCGTATTCTTTTCACATGTCAAAGGGAAAAAAACGATCCTACTTTTGCATGGTATACACTGTTGGCATTGGGGGGGGAAGGCGCTAGCAACAACCAATCAACGTCCTCCTGCCTTCACCCCTCCCTGCTTGGGAGCGAGCACCCCGCTTCTCTCCGCATGCTACAAGAAGCATCTAGCTGTGTGCAGCCTAAAAGAAAAGAAAAAGGATCCATGTTCCATACCTCGTCTCGGAGCTTGCGGATGAGCTCTGTGTCGTTGTGGTGCGTCTTGATGAGCTCGGCCTTGCCGCTGGCGAGGTGGGAGGCGCTCTCAATCAGGTCAGGCCTCAAGGTTCCCTGGGCCAGGAACACCTCTTCTGGTTTCAGGTTCAGCTCTCCTATCACCTCATTGGCCACCTGGGGATGTCAATCCGAGGAGGTTAATCATCGGAGACACACACACACCGGCCTCATATCTCGCGCTACCCGTTATTAACCCCTCTATTAGCCTCGACGCAAACCAGTTAGTCAGTCGCTGTAAAGGAAGTCAATCTAAATGTTAGCGGCTTGGCAGATGGGGAGGGGGGCCATGTGTAGTGAAGGGGGCAGGTGAATTGAAAATGCAATAATTAGTTGTAATAATTTTCAAGTCGCTTTGGATAAAAGCATCAGTAAATGACTAAATGTAGTTGGTATGATATCTTTGGGGGAAATATACGGTATATCTATGAACATACAGATGGACAGACATGCAATCAGGCAGCCTGGCAGGGAGACCTACCAACACACTGCTCTCTCTTCATCCCTTTCCAACACACACACAATCCCTCCCCATTCTCCTATCTATAACAGACGCCACTCATATCTCTCTCCCCCTCTCAGTCTCTTTCTATCTCACACACATTCATACACTACCCCCTCCCCTCTATAACAGACGCCACTCATATCTCTCTCCCCCTCTTTCTATCTCACACTGCCCCCTCCTCTCTCTCGATCTATAACAGACGCCACTCATATAACTCTCCGTCTCTTCCATCTCATATGTGCGAGCGCGCACACACACACACACACACACTTCACTCATATCTCTAACTCAATCCCAGTCATATCTAGCTCCATGTCATTATCCATATCGCTCTGTAGTACACCACATCTATAACTCATATTATGTACGTCAATGCTCCACTTGTTTGATCCATCGTCTATAAATACTGTATTAGCTCACCAGAGATATAGCCTATAGGGCCACTGCTGTAACCTAGGTCTCTCAGTAACCTCTGTCCTTAAATCAAAGCCTCTCTGCTGTCCGCCTCCACGAATAATCTGGTCAGATTATTCCACATCACAGCCCATGAGAGAGACGGTAATGAATGAGCTCGTCCCACCTTGACGAAGGTGTCTCCGATGATCTTCCTCTTCTCCTCGGGGTTGGTGGTCATGTTGAGGGTCTTGCTGATGCGCTTGCGCGGCGTCCGGTCCTCCTCGGAGATGGGCAGTGTCGTTGTCCCGTTGTAGAAGGTGTGGGCTGCGTTCACCACTGGGGGACGGAGGAGAGTCAACATCTTTATTAAAGTGTCACTCTACAAAGAAGCAGCTGACAAATACTGGCTTTGTAGGGCCCTCATTAAGAGTTTTGAGACACTACATACATTTGAAAAAACTAATAAAAGACGATTTGCAATTTACATTGTAGATTTGGTTGAATTTGCATTCTTTTTTTTTGCAATCGCAATTATGGATGGGCATCGATTTTCGAATAGTCGTTAAATAATATAAAAAAAATATATAGAATAGGTTATGCGAATATCATCAGTGTATTGAGATGGGACCCTATTAACTGTTACAACGGCATGCTGGGTAAAGGTAGCTAGCTAGCCAGGTAGCATAACAGTCTGTTAAGAGCTGGGAGAACTGAAAAGAAAGAGACTGGAGAATGTTACATGGAAACACCATTTTGTACATTTGCCATGTTGTTTCACACATTCCAAGCATCAGTGATGTAACGTTCAGAATGAATGCTTTTGTTCCCAAAATATGCTAGCGTTAGCTGTTAGCAATGACAGCAGCCAGCTAGCTCACTTGTTTGATTATCTCACGTTCGCTATTAACACTTTGAGTGCCAGCCACGAGAAATCTAATTAGTTCATGCCATGCGTTGAGTGCCAACCGACGAGAAATCTAGTTTTTAATTGTTTTTTTTTCTTTTTATCGATTTCCATGAATTTTTCATCAATCTAGCCTCACGTTACCAGTGGGGATCTGTTTGAGCTCGAACAGGGAAAATACCACCCCCTATCGTCTCTCCGGATGGTATTGCACCCCATTGGATTGGACTGAATGAAATGGATGGGGAAAAAAAGAGTCCGGATTACACATTTTACTTCTCAGGCATGTAACCCGAGCCTATTGCAGTCATCGCCCACCATCAGAACAGCGTGGAATATGTCTTTCGACCACCCAGCATTGGATCAATAAACGCGATCGATATTTGGAATGGCGATCAGGAATTGGAATACGCTTTTTGGAGAACATCTGATCTGAGGTAAGGAATCTATTTTTACCAGTCTTAGAATAATGAGAGCCGTTTTCACCTATATACCGTATCAACGTGTCCCATATGTGTGTGTGTGGCTGTGAGTGTGTGTGTGCTGATCAGGAAATAAGATAATCGATTTTTCAGCCCGCTTCTATAGCGTGCATAAGTACACATATACTATCGATAATCTAGCGTTTATTTGAAAACTATTCATAAATAGGCCGAAAAATTACAATGTGTTTTACAGTAAAGCGCGATTCCTGCAGAATCTTTTTTTCCCCCCGAAAGTTTAAAAAAAACAGCGTTTTTCAAAATGGTATAAAACGGAAATGAGCCGATTAAAAAACAATCCGTTTCGACAATGTTGACTGCAAACAAGTCATTGATAAGCGACGGGCGTATTAGACACATAGCCCTAATTTAAGATATAGTTTATGTGTTCGCAAATATGATCGCCCTCCATTGACTACAGCGTTGGCACTCAAGCGCCTATTTCTGGCACCCCCTGCTGGCACGGAAAGTGTTAAGTAAGTAAGAAAGAGACTGGAGATGTTACATCTATGGCATTGTGTGTCCTTGTTTATTCCAGGTTTTATTCAAATGGCCATTTGGCCTGAGAGCAACATAAGAACAAGGAACAACTGGAATGCGTGGTTCCATCTATGGTAATAGCCATACAGTCATCAGTGATGCTAAATTAATAGGAATCACAGATGCAACGGTGATGCGTTTCAGAATTCTTGGTCACACATTATTAAAACAGCACACAATTATTTTTTAATAATTGTTGCCCGTGGGCGGAACACACAAAGTCACTGCACTTTGTGAGCATCTAGTGGCTGCATTTTTCGCTGAACATATAAATGACCAAATTAAAGATCTATTTGTTGCCGTTCGAACACCACCTCACTCGACCAAATCCGTGCATCGGTTCTCGAGTTACATGACGATATGTCAGGTGAGCATCTTTTTACGTGCAAGTGTCAGATGACCGCCCCAGAATTGCCAACCATCCGCTGATGGCGAAAATGATGTGAGCGTTGTAGCCAATGAGTGTAGCTTTCCAATGATACCCCACATGGGGGGGTGCGAATAAGGGATCTAGGTGAAAGTTGAAGAGCGAAAACCAGAAGTGAATCACATTTTTAATGAATGGCCGTGGACGAGGAAATGGAATTCTGGAGAGCTTTTTTTTTTTGGCGCACGGTTTACGTGGATCTCTCTCAACGACACATTTCTGAACAGATTTTTATTTTATTTGAACCTGTACTACATAATACAGGCTATGGATCTGCAGAGTTTTCCAGCTTATACCTATTTAAAAAATAATAATTGGATATTGCAACCACTACAGAAAATTTTTAGTCTATTTCATTAGCACTAAAAGTGATTTCTTTTTTTCATTAGTAACTTCAAAATGTTATCGTGCTATAAGTATAAAGCTTTGCAAAAATGTTATGCAGTCCTCAAGTTCAAGTAAAAATAATTGCCACTTTTCTGGGTGCCTGTTAAGGTTAAAAAGATTGTGAAATACACTTATTTGCCATCTTCCCCAGAGTCAATAGAGAAGACTGATATCAGTTTCATCTCAGTGTGTCAAGAGAGCAGCTAGCCTAGCTCAGTCAAAAGTATACAACTTCCAACAACTGCAAAACCGATGCAGAGATGAAATTCATATAAAACGTATATGAAAATGGTGGAGTGTTCCTTACTGTTTATTTACTGCTTCACAGATGCATTTTTCTCTCTTCACGTGCACGTTATTAACCATGAACCAGAACCATTGTTAAAAAGTCCCAGCAACGTCTCATCTTTCTTAGGAAACTGAAAGAGTTCACTAATAACAGGGTGATTCTACACAACTTCTTTTTTTTTACTCCACTTTTTCTCCCATTTTTTCTATATTTTCTCCCATCCCAATTTCGTATAATCCAATTCAACCCTCCCCTGTCACGGACGCTGTTTCTTGCCTCCCACAAGCCGGCTGCAATGTGGACTAAGTCATACATAGCACAAGTCCCCTCCGGTACTTGAGGTAACAGCAGTCGCATCTTTTCACCTGCGCAGCTCGATCTCTCAGTGGCGAGGAGTAACGCGTGGGAGGCTCACGCTGCCCCCGACACTTCCTGATTCTACTGCGCAGGCGCACCAACCGACCTGTAGGAGTCGCTGTCCACAACGCCCGATCCCCACCCATCAGTTTCCCACCCCCTAATACGGCCAATGTGTATTAGTACGGACGACCAGCTAAACTGAAAGCAAATGTGGAGCGCTGGGCTCGAACTGACGAGCCCAGCGTCTCCAGCATTTTGTGGCGAGCGCCTAGCCCACTACGCCATGTAGCCGCCCGATTCTACACAACTTCTATCAATGTGTGATCGAGAGCGTTCTTACTTCCTCCTGTACTATAATATGGTTTGGTAATATTACAGACCAGGAGAAGAAATCTCTGAACAGAATTGTGCGTCTCGCATGCAAGACAATCGGGGTCATCCTGCCAGCTCTAGAAGAGATCTATGGTGCCCAGGCTGCTTTCCCGTGCCTCTAGCCCCAGCCGCAGGCCTCTTTGTCCCTCTCCCGTCGGGCAGACACTACTGCTCTATCACATGCTCTACCTCTCGGTTTACCAAGAGTTTCTTCCCCAGTGCTGTGCGCAGCCTGAATAACTCCAAAGGCTAGATTTGTATATTATCCTATTTTATTTTGGTGCGTTATTTAGTCAGGTTGTGGAAGTGCTGTTTCTGTGTGTCTGTGCATCACGCACTTTGATTATATGCACTTTTACTGTAAATTGTGCCTCTATGCATTATGCACTTTACCACTTTAGGGGATGTTTATATCAACCTTAGCATTTGTCCTTTTATACTGTCAGTGTTTTTTTTTTTTTTTTTTACCGTTTCTACTCTGCTCCTGTATTGGATTTATTTGTAGACAGTGTTGCTCTCTACCTGTATTCCAATGTGGATGCGTCCATACATGGCAAATAAAATCTCTGACTCTGATTGTGGCTGCAATTCTGAATGTCTTGTTTCAATAGGGAGGGTTCTTGTCACAGCTGAACTGCAAAAACTGCACTACGTACCTATTTCACAATTTCTCAGTGTTGAGACAACCCCTCATTGTGTAAAAACAATGGAAAACACAGGAAAATATTTGTTTTTACAATAGGGGCCCTTTATTGGTATTAATCACTATAATAGTCTTATAGCCAGGGTCTGAAATTAACTTCTTGGCACACCTGCCAAGGGCTTCAGTAGTCCTACTATTGGACTACTTGTAAGACTGTGCCAACTGTGGCTTCTGTTGGGTTGGTCATGTTGAGGCTATAGCTTATGCAACACTTTTATTTAACTTTTTATACATTGCTTTTATTTAGTAAATTCTCTGCTCATTTTATGCCTGTCTATTTTATGTCAATTTTGTCTACATTACTGCTGTGAAGCACTTTGGGCTGCAATTCCTGTATGAAAGGTGTGAAAGTAACCATAGCTGTATTATTATGGTGGTTCTCGGTTTCATAGTTTATACATGGCTTTTAAATAAATAGGTAAATGCTATCCTGTCTCAATCTAGTCAACTTCCTCTTGTAGATTGGATCGACGATTGTCCCACTTTTTACAGCTTAAAAGTAAACCAGGAGAAAATGTATACGTGACAAATAAAACAAAACTTGAACTGGAGTGTTTGCAGGTTAGCTAACTAGTTAGCTCCTCCACGCCATCCAGACAGGTTAGCTAACTAGTTAGCTCCTCTACGCCATCCAGACAGGTTAGCTAACTAGTTAGCTCCTCCACGCCATCCAGACAGGTTAGCTAACTAGTTAGCTCCTCCACGCCATCCAGACAGGTTAGCTAACTAGTTAGCTCCTCCACGCCATCCAGACAGGTTAGCTAACTAGTTAGCTCCTCCACGCCATCCAGACAGGTTAGCTAACTAGTTAGCTCCTCTACGCCATCCAGACAGGTTGGCTAACTAGTTAGCTCCTCTATGCCATCCAGACAGGTTAGCTAACTAGTTAGCTCCTCTACGCCATCCAGACAGACACTACGGTGGCCATCAGGGGACAAAGTCTGAGAACACGAGTAGCAAAGACCAAAGTCATGTAACATGATAACGCCATAAAGTATGGCTCTTGAGAGTTCATTTTAGACCCTGCTTGCAGCATTCAATAAAGAAATACACATTAACCTTCCCAAACAGAATTTAAAATGTGTAATACTTTTTAAGGCCTTTTATTAGTAAATGTGAATTTAAGAAATGTTTAAGGACCGGCAGCCACCCTGATTAATGTCAACCATTTGGGACGTTTACCACTATCCCGTGAGGGAGGTCTCCTACCTTGGAGTTTGATGCCCAGCTTAGTGAGGGAGGTCTCCTACCTTTGAGTTTGATGCCCAGCTTGGTGAGGGCCTCCTCCACACTCTGACTCTCCCTCTTCCGCATGAAGCCGTTGTCGATGTGAACAGCGATCACCTGGTCCGGGTTCAGAGCCTTGTTCAGCAGGGCTGTGCACACCGTCGAGTCCACCCCACCGCTCAGCAACACCTAGGGGAGGGGTTTCATTCAGTCATCACACACTAATATGCACAATCATTCCAGACTGTCCACGGTCTTTGAATTTGGCAGTGACTGAAAAGGTACAGGCTGAAGCATAATGGCGCAAACAGACCAGTCGCGCACTCAGGCACTCGCGGGTTCCGTGCGAGATCGCGCGCGTGGCCTGGCACACCGAGTCCGACTTCAGAGCGGGCGAAAGTGCACGGAAGAAGGCACATTTACATTGGAACAGCTGTAAATGCCTAGTCTATATGCGAAGTCAGTCCCTGTTTGAAGATTTTTTAAAGATTTCCAGTTCTATTGTCCATTTTGCATCATAACCAGTTATTATATAATTAATTAGAATGTTAGAATGATGATCAGTGTGACTGTACTCCTGAAAAAGTATAGTAATATGGTTTATTTGTATTGGGAAAGATACAGACACATTAGCTGGTTGAACAACATCTATACGTGTGGTAATAATGCAGATATTGAGTGTATTTCTGTGAAAATGCGCGTGGCGCACGGCTCTGAATCCAACCAAAGCGAGAACGCTCGCTTCCGCCCCGCGAGTCGCGCGCCCGCTTGCGGCCGGTGTGGTCACAGCTACGTGCATTAACATGGAAGCGAAAGTGAAGCGCTGGTCGCCCGCCTGCCTTCACGCGCTACTGGTGTGTCAGGGCTGTAATGCTTATACTGTATATCCATGTCCTATATTCTTATCAAATTAAGCCTCCAAAACACAAACAAAAAATAACTAAATATAAAATATTCACATTAGTAACCCTTTAAAACCCAAAGAGAATGACTTATTCTTAGTGATGCACGATATATCGGCCGCCAATATAATATCGGCCGATATGGCAGTTTTTTTACACATTGGTATCGGTCCGATATCAAAATAGGGCAGATATAAAAAATTATAATAATTATTATTATTATTATTTTAATATTTTTTATTTATTTATTTACATGTTTTGGCCTTAAATAGTTTCAAAATATCAGTCATTTCTGAAAAGAAGTTACAAAAGTATATATAAAAAAAATAAAAAACGTTTTGGAAAATAGCTCTTTATTTGATTATCATAAAAAAGTGTTTTCTATACAGAGATATCGACATCGGTAAATATCGGTATAGAACAGAAATATTGTTATCGGTATCGGCCACAATTTTCACATCGGTGCATCACTACTTATTCTTAAATGTATATCAGCATTGTTCCACACAAGTGAAGTGGAACCACACAGGCATGTCAGTATTGGGGGGGAAGGGGTGTTCTGACGCTATCAATCAAATGACTGTCCATCCCTGCCTACAAGCCTGCTTCCTTGACAAATTGGTTGCCTAGGTGCATCAAGCCAGCACAAATAAGGTGAAATGGGACTTCCTGTTTAGTGAACTGGCCCTCAAAACAAGTGCAGAAATCTGATAATTTTCATTCAAAATGTGTACGATTCTGCCCTTCTCGCTAAAACGGGTTCACGAGTCATCTTTTTCATGCTGCCTCCCTTGACACACCTGGGCAACCAACTATGATCAACCTAAATCACAGTAGAGCGATGATACCAAAATATTTTCTTCTAGAACATGCAGATGGATAAAAATAAATCCAAGTTGTCAGAAACCATTTCCTCTAAATGTGGAGGGGAGGACGAAGTGTACCGATGTCACCCTAAATCACACGCGTTGCCCCTCTCATCTACTCTCCCCCCTCTTCTCTCTCCCCAGAGAGGAAGCCCAGTTTGTCGGAGCTGATGGAATAGAAGAAGACTGCCTCCTCTCAGCAGATAGCAGTGTTTCTCCCCCCCCCCCCCCCCCCTGGTTCATTAAACCTTTATTTAATTCACAGGAATACATTAACCCTTTCACTACCACACTACAAAGTAGGGCTGGGCGATAAAACGATAACGATAACTATCGCGATAAATTATTTCCTCAAAATAAACATGAAACGTGGTCGCAAAGTTTCGATATATCGATTTTCCAAGCTTGGATATGAGCACACGCACTAACAACCAATCAGTGAAGGAGATGGCCGACAGCGAAAGGAGACCCGCGGTGCACCTCTGGGTAGAGAGGTAGGACTCAAGTAGTAAACAAGGCTGGCTAGGATAATTAGCTTGCACGGCGCTATTTTATAGTTTACGTGCCGAGTGGGTGTGGCGTGAATTCTGAGGCCACGGTTATAGTAGTGTGGGGTATACGGTGGACGTCGTTGCAATGTATTGGGGCGGAACAGAGTATTTTAGGGTGATATTTAGTACATTGGAAAAAAGGTTGGCTAGGATAATTAGCTTGCACGGCTAGGGATGGGAATCGAAAACCGATTCCCTTATCGCTGCCTACAGTTGCGCAATAACGTTACGTTAGCATGTAGCCATGGCAGACTATTTGATTCCTTAAGGGCTCGAAATTGCCTGGGTTTTGGTAATATGCTCCCGAAATGCTCCCGCTGTTTGGCTACTTCTATGTGCAGTGAAAACTACTTGAATGCTTTAGAATCTAGTCATTGATTTAGATCAGGGTGAGCTAAAATTAGCCGCGGAGCTAACGTGAGCTAACGCTATTTAATCAAGCTCACAAAGAGAGATAAACAGCCGACAGCGGATAGTACAGGTACAAATACAATAAAACAGCAGGTGGGGGCTGTTGTGTAAACCTTGTACTCTTTAGTTCACATATAATGAGACGTGAGTGCTTGTTTACTAGTCTCTGTAAGCCAGGAAGAGTGGTGCAACATACAAATGTGTCCGTGTAGCAACACAAGCCAATACTTTAAAGGACAGGGGCCCGGGGAGGGAGGGAGGGGGGGGGGGGGGGGGGGGGGGTGGGTGTGTGTGTGTGTGTGTGTGTGTGTGTGTGTGTGTGTGTGTGTGTGTGTGTGTGTGTGTGTGTGTGTGTGTGTGTGTGTGTGTGTGTGTGTGTGTGTGTGTGTGTGTGTGTGTGTGTGTGTGTGTGTGTGTGTGTGTGTGTGTGTGTGTGTGTGTGTGTGTGTGTGTGTGTGTGTGTGTGTGTGTGTGTGTGTGTGTGTGTGTGTGTGTGTGTGTGTGTGTGTGTGTGTGTGTGTGTGTGTGTGTGTGTGTGTGTGTGTGTGTGTGAGAGAGTGTGAGAGAGTGTGAGAGAGTGTGAGAGAGTGTGAGAGAGTGTGTGAGTGAGAGACAGAAGTCAGAGGAATAACAACCTGTTATTCAATAGATTAAATTCGTAATAATAATAATAATAATAAAGAAATAAATACATTTTAAGAGAATCTCAAATACATTATTTTATTTAAGTGTAGGCTATAGTTAATGTTTTATTTTTTACAGTTTTTGTATTTTTCTGACATGGGGGCTCAACAATAAATGACAATCAGAAATGTCAAGTTGCATGTTGTTATTCTAACCAGCTTAGACCCCGACGCTCTGCATCTTCTGGCCGCCTCAGACCTACTCCTATCCGAGCTCCGGGAGGGTCATCAAAGAGAAGTCGCCTATTCTCAGTCCTTGCCCCACAATGGTGGAATGAACTACCCACCCCAGTTAGGACAGCCGAATCACGTCCAATCTTTCGCCGTCGACTAAAGACGCACTTCTTCAACCATTATCTGAATAAAAAAAAATATATCTAACCCTAACTAACCGTACTGTCATGCACTTGTCCTAATAAACTAACCTACACTGTAGCACTCAACACTTTGATGAACATTGTTGCTCAGCTGATAGAGTTGTGCCCTTCCTGATGGCTTGTCGTACAGAACTTGTAAGTCGCTTTGGATAAAAGCGTCAGCTAAATGACTAAATGTAGTTCTGTTGCATTTCCAATTTATTTATTTAAATTAGAAATTGATCAGGTATCGATAAGGGAATCGATAAAGAATCGAATCGATAAGCAGAATCGATAATGGAATCGTATCGATAAAATCCTATCAATTCCCATCCCTATGCACGGCGCTATTTTATAGTTTACGTGCCGAGTGGGTGTGTGGCGTGAATTCTGAGGCCACGGTTAGAGTAGTGTGGGGTATGCGGTAGGGCTGCACGATTAATCGTTTTTTTAATCGAAATCGCGATTTGGAATGATGCAATTATCAAATCGCCAAGCCTGCAATAATTTTTATTTTTATTTTTTTTAACCAGGAAGTCCCATTGAGATACAAGATCTCCTTTGCAAGGTAGACCTGGCCAAGATGACAGCAATAACATTTGCAATACATCACACAGCAATAAAATGTGCGATACATCACACAAGAACATAATAAATGTGCATGTATACAATACATCACATGTAAACACAAAGCAGAATAGTCTACATGATAGTAAAAGTGTATAATACAGGGTAATACAGTAATTTTGCAGTTGGCACCCGACTACAGAAAGCAGCAACATGCTTCTTGTAAAAAAAATTTAAAATATGTTATAATCGCATCGCAAATCGCAATCGCAATATCTGTCAGAATAATCGCAATTCGATTATTTCCCAAAATCGTGCAGCCCTAGTATGCGGTGGACGTCGTTGCAATGTATTGGGGCGGAACGGCGTATTTTAGGGTCATATTTATTACATTGTCATGGGATACACCGCTTGCTCTGGCTAACTGCTAACGTGCGCGGACTGATGACGACATCAACTCGAGACATTCGCAGCAGCAAAACAAGTCTATTAATAGCCTGTCCATCGGCGCCGGGCATAAGAAGTTAATTAAACTCGACAGACATCATATAGACGATAATTATCGATATCGAGTTATATGAAAATAATTTTAGCGCAATAACGTTTTTGGCCATATCGCCCAGCCCTACTACAAAGGGTCAACCCTTTCACTACAGAAGGTTAACCCTTTCACTACCACACTACAAAGGGTTAACCATTTCACTACCACACTACAGAAGGTTAACCCTTTCACTACCACTACAAAGGGTTAACACTTTCACTACCACACTACGGAAGGTTAACACTATCACTACCACTACAAAGGGTTAACACTTTCACTACCACCACACTACAGGTTAACCCTTTCACTACCACACTACAGAAGGTTAACCTTTCACTACGACACTACAGACGGTTACCGCCTGAGTATTTAAACCCCGCCCGCACGGCTCGGATCGTCCCAGAAAAGACACTACACCATGCCCAATGGAGTGCAATACCAGCTGGAAGGCGTAGGCGGCGGTATTTGCCCTTTTACGAGCTCAGACCCATTCCCAACGATAACATCAGGCTGGATGGATGAAAATTTATGGATATCGCTAATAAAAGATATAACGATTAAAACCCGACTATACTCGTGATTGGCGCTGAACGGTCGGCGAGTTAACCCGACTATCATTGGGTCTGGCGGCCAATGAGTTAAGAATAAGCCAGTCATCTGAGCGAGTTAGATAGGGTCCAAAATTCCAATCCCCATTAATTTGAGTTTAATTTGTTCTGCTCAAGCACCCACCGGCACAATCCACACCCGGCACCACCCCCCACCCCCATCACAGCCTGGGTGTGTAATTCTCCGGTGCCTACACTCAGGGAGGGTTTTATAGAGCAAGGACAGCAAACATTTCTGCCCACAATTCTATTAATATGAACACAAAACAAAAAAACGCTGTAATGCTTTTGCGCTGCCTGGTTCTGTGTAGAAAAGCTTTTGCTTGTTGCACGTCGACACACAACTTTGTGTAAATGTTAATACTACTAATTACTTACTTATTTACTAATCCTACCATACATTGTTGGGACACACACAGTTTTCTGTAAAGGTTTCCGCCTCACCAGCACTTTAGAGTTGGCTACTTTCTCCTTGATCTCGTTGATGCAGGCCAGCTGCCGGTTCTGTACAGTGAAGTTGCTGGTGCAGCCGGCGATCTCAAACAGGAAGTTGCGCAGCATCTCTGTGCCCCGCTCCGTCAGGTCCACCTCCGGGTGGAACTGTGTGCCGTAGAGCTTCTTCTGCTCGTTGGCAATACCTGGGGAGAGGACGACAGGAGAGGAGAGCGGCGATGAGAGGAGAGGAGCGCTCGTTTCCCTATGCTTTCTCTTTGGTTGTTGTTCTTCTTAGCTCTATTATTCTATTTTAATCTTTCAAAAAATTTCTTATGTACCCCAGTTGCTATTGCATGTACATATGTGTTTTATTACACGTATATATATATACACATGCATACCAACTATTCGCCCGTTTTATTCTCCACCCATCGGTCATCCATAGCAACACTACCATCACCGACATCTAAGAAGGGAGATCCCCCTTGAACGGCCCTTCTAAGGTTTCTCCCCTCCACATTGCCTGTGGTGCCTTTTTCCTATTGCTAGGTTTTTAGTGAGTTTTTCCTTACATTTGCGTGGGGTATGTCTGAGAGTGTTGCATTCATTTATTTAAAAATGTTTGGACTTCATGGTGTTTTTGTTTTGTTCTTGATTTATTGTGATGTTTCTTCTTGACTTGTTTAAAGGCGACTTGTCCGGCCCATGGGGACATTGACTTGTGATTGCGGGCTTTACAAATAAATTTGATTCGAGATGAAAGGTTGCCGTGTCACCTCACTGTTCTAACGGAAAACATTAAGAAAAAGTCAAGAAAGTCTCTTCAGAACAGAAGCCTTGTGGGACTTTAATTAAACCACCAAATCACCTGCCTGTTACATACTTGTGTGTGGTTGAGTCTACATGGTCCTCATTTTAAATGATCAGAAATCTTAGTGCATTTCAATGATAACATATCATAACCAATCATAGATCACCTTAAATGGGGTATCAGGGATTTCCCTAAAACTCACTGTACCATTAAAAGCCCTCTTAACCCATTGAAACCGAGAAACACATTTGTGTGTATATGCAGGCTATATAATGCATTATTAGCAGGAGTTTTAGGTCTAAATGATTAGCAAAACATTTTGCTCAAAATGCAGAACTTGTAGGGAACTATTTTAATTTATCAACGGACCTCAAACTTGTGTGAATTTGTAAACAGGAAACTGGGATGCAGCCAAGGAAATGTGTTCCTTACACAAAAACAGGGGCGACCTCTGCCAATGGTGAGAAGTCAAAATAAGACTGAATGTATGAATACATTTTTTTTTATCTACTTTTTCTCCTCTTTTTCTGTATTTTTTCTCCCATCCCAATTTAGTCATTATGCCAAACACCCCCTCCCCTTCCGGGTCGTTGCGCGCATTTGCCCCCCACTTGCCGGGAGGGTTGATAGATACCATCACATGTCCCCTCCGATACATGTGGAGTCAGCCAGCCGCTTCTTTTCACCTGACAGCGAGGACTCTCACTGGGAGAGCGTAACATGTGGGAGGCTCACACTACTTCCCCCAGTTCCCTCCCTCGCTGAGCAGGCACCCTGACCGACCTGTAGGAGTCGCTGTTTACAACTACCAGGACACACTCCGCCGGCTTCCCACCCGCTAACACTGCCAATTGGTTAGTATGGACGACCGACCAAGCCGGAGGTACCGCTGACAGCTGGATTCGATACCAGTGTCTCTGCGGTGGTAGGCAGGCACTTAGTCTGCTGCGCTACCCAGCCGCCTATGTATGAATCAAATTTGAAATGTTGTGCAAAACAGATGGCCTCATTTCCTTGCACAAGAAGAAAATAAAAATTGATCGGATCCAAAGAGAGCAAGTTCTCGGTCTAAAAGGCTCCCCATGTACAAAAGCTACCCGTTCCCTACGTGGGGTTTGGTTAAGGGTCTGCGTTCCCAGGGGCTTCTTACCGGCGATGATGTTCCCCGACTGAGCCACCACCTTGAAGCCGTCTGCCACCTTGTCCACGCTGTCCCCGTGAGTCAACAGCACCAACTCCTCCTTCTGCAGGCCTCTGACGGAACACAGACACACAAAGGTTATGTTTGTAATCTTGACTCCGACTGCCGGAGCACACTGGCACAAAACTGATCGATGTTAATTCAGGGCATCACTATCAGAGCATATAGTATCAGAGCATCACTCCAGCCACTCTGACCAAGCAGGCAGAAGGAGCAACGCTAATGTTTACAGTAAATTGTATCAAGCTAACTGGCTATACTTGCTAGCAGCACGCAATATATTACATTAGATTCAAATGTATTGTCATCATACAGAACAAGTACAGTACAACGAAAAGAAGTTTGGCATCCAACCAGAGTGAAAATGTAGCAGTAAAGTGCAACAGTAATATACAATGTACAGGTGATTAAATTGAGTATAAAATATATAAATTAGTACTACTGGGTGTAGTGCTAATCAGATGCATGTACAGAGTTGTAATATTAATATTAGGGATGCACCGATATGAAAATTTGCCACCGATACCGATTGTTCAACTAACACAATCGGCCGATACCGATATTTGTGGCAAAATATTAATATTTTTCTTTTTGTAATTTTTTTTTTTTTTATGAAACTACTGTATATTTGTCTTACAAATTGTGCTCACCGATATGAACATAGGCCTCTTTACTTACTTAAAAAAAGGAAACATCAAGACATCAAGAAATAGCACTATCTCTCTCCCAGTATGTTCTGCAGGGCTGCAGCTAGATACTAGTTCTCCCAGCATGGTCTACCTGCTGGGCTGCAGCGAGATACTATTGTCTCAACCAATGACATTTTGATTGACAGTCGATTCTGCCAATTACGTCACACACCACTTACACCCGCCTCTGCTGTTACCACCAATCGGCAAGCCGTATACATTTTTTACTTCGGCTTTCGTCCGCCATTGATTTTGAGTTGACGAGAGGATTTCTAGAACAACAACACGGCGCGGCTGACGTTTAGCTTTTAGCTCCGCAGGATGACTTAAATGAGGCATAATGATTTTACTGCAACTAATGTTATAATAAAACAAAGCCTTTCTATACATGTGTCTGATTGAAAACGTTATTAACAGATTGCAGAATGGGTAAAACTCAGGGCTCTGTGAGCAACGGAAGGAACTGAGCTAGTATGAACGCTTGCTACGTTCGGGTAAATAATATGCTGATGTTATGAACGTGTAACACTAACTATATAATGTTAATGCCACAAAACGAATGCCTTGTTAATCATAAGTAGTAACTTTGATGCAGTAGCTTGTGTGTGTGTGTGGGGGACGGCGGGCGTTGCCTTTTGACGCTACACAAATTGATGGTTATTTATCGGCGACTGCTATCGGCACATTTGAGCTTATCGGCCGAAAGGCCGATAGCAGGCAACAAGGCACTTATCGGCCGATACCGATACCCGACCGATATATCGGTGCACCCCTAATTAATATGTACAGTGATACAGGTATAAAGACAGTATGGTAGTAAGTCATACTGGCCAGCAGCATAACTAGTAAGAGTAGGTAAGGGATATGTGCAGATATAGATATAGTATCTACAGATGTGTAAAAGGATTATGTGCAGGTATGTACAGCCAGATGTGGATAGATATACATACGGTCAGAATATATATATATATATACACAGCATTATTGTACATGCTATCAGAGTATTACTCAACAGCAGTTAAAACAAGTCTGTCAGTTCTGTTTTATTCCAATGCTTACAGGAGGGATTGAGCACTTAAATGTATGGATGTTTTTCATCATATCTGCATCACATCTGCTATTTCAACCATTCATAAATCCCTCTGGCATTTTCTGCCTTGTTCCAATGGATCTGTAATGCTCTTAATTGGAGCCTCACAATATATTTAGGAATGCACCCAAAGAAACGGATGCTCAGACCCAGGGAACAAGTGATGGTGTATGTGTATGAGCCGTGGTTAACTTGTTTTTTTGGTGTATGTATGTGCGTGCGTGTGTGTGTGTGGTGCGTGCTAGAGAGCAGACAAGACTGTGGTTTTCTATTTTAGACGTTGAACTGTTTGTCTGTCAACCAGTGGAAATATGCGACTAGTGGAAATGTTTCCTTAAGTTTATAGTAAACATGGCAACAAGCCAAACAAGAGAGACAGTCACATTGAACATCCTCTTCAGCTTCTCCTGCTCTTCTCTCATTCCGTCTATACTATTCTATTATATACTATTATATTCTTACTATTCTGTACTATTCTATAATATACTATTGTATTCTATAATATACTATTCTATTCTATTCTATTCTATATGCTTTATTGGCCTGAACAAGAACTATTGGTAACAGTCTGACGACTACAAGTGTCCTACTAGTACAGTGGTTCTCAACTGGTCTAGCCTCGGGACCCAACATTTTTCTTAGTCATTAAGTCGCGACCCACATTTTTTAACCACCGATTTATTTCAAACGTTTTTTTTGCAGTAATACACAATCTTTCATGCACTGTTAAAAACATGAAATAAACACAAAAAAGTGCAACAAAAGTGCAACTAGGGCTAAAAACCCAATGAAATAAAATAATAATAATAAATTATTATGCTTCTTAGCAGACTTCTTAGCTTAACATAACAGACCTACAGTACGTTTGGGGGAACTAATGGGATTGCAACAAAAGTGCAACTTACTATGGCTAAAAACACAATGAAATAAAATAATAAATATTATGCTTCTTAGCAGACTTCTTAGCTTAACATAACAGACCTACAGTAAGTTTGGGGGAACTAATGGGATAACTGGAGTTGCAACAAAAGTGCAACTAGGGATAAAAACACAATGAAATAAAATAATAATAATACATAATATATGCTTCTTAGCAGACTTCTTAGCTTAACATCCCAGGGAACTAATGGGATAACTGGGGATGTTGTTTGCTCCTGACAAGAGTCTCAAAGTCTGGGGTGATGGTAGACAAAGCAACTCTGAGGTCATGCACAATGCTTTGTCTTCACTCTTCAGCTGGACCAGAGCTGAAAAGCCACTTTCACAAAGATAGGTAGTGCAAAAAAATGTGTTTGACGGGTGGGGTGTCCAAAAGACAACACTCCATTGGACAGACACACCGCAAATAGACTTCTCAGCCTAACAGGGCAGCTTGCAGTGGGTCGAGGATCACTTCACTTTTCAGTGAATTCAGGAAGTAAGATTTTCTTTCAACTTTAGTCATGAAAAGGTTGTGCCATCCAACCTGGTGACCGGTCGATTAGAATGGACCCAAGACGTCTCAGTGTATCAACAGTGCATCTTGCTATGTCCGTCCATCACAAACACGCAAACTGTTAACGCCTGTCCCGTCTCCCTGTGAGTGGATGTCTCGTGGTGATGACCGGAGTGGTGGACGTCCCGTGATGATGGCTGGGAGGATGCAATCCTCTCTACGCTGCCCCCATACCTCAAATGGATCCATCATCAGCTCTATTTTCAATCTTTAAAAATTTTCTTATGTACCCCAGTTGCTATTGCATGTACTTATTTGTGCTTACCAACTGTTTCGCCTGTTTTATAGCAACACTACCATCACCGACATCTAAGAAGGGAGATCCCCCCTTGAACGGCCCTTCTAAGGTTTCTCCCCTCCACATTGCCTGTGGTGCCTTTTTCCTATTGCTAGGTTTTTAGTGAGTTTTTCCTTACATTTGCGTGGGGTATGTCAGAGTGTTGCATTCATTTATTTAAAAATGTTTGGACTTCATGGTGTTTTTGTTTTGTTCTCGATTTATTGTGATGTTTCTTCTTGACTTGTTTAAAGAAGACGTGTCCGGCACATGGGGACATTAATGTGTGTTGTGGGGCCTTACAAATACATTTGATTTGATTGGATTCTTGTGTTGTATATCAACAGTCTTTTCCAATGCAGACTATCCATATGTTATGGTAAATGTGGGAAAAGTGGTTTTGCACATTTTCAGTGATATGTGCCTGGAATATGGCAGGTCGGTAAGTAAATCATGTACGTAAGGTTTCTGAGGCCAATAATCTGTTAATAAGATCTAATACAGTGAACACTTGGGCTTTGTTCAGACTGCCAGCCATTTATTTTTGGCATATCCAGATTGATTTTCTCGACAGCAGATCGGATTTCAAGGGGTCTTTTGCGTCACAAGCAACGCGACACACGGCGACGTCAAATCCAAGTCAAGTCAAGTCAAGAGTTTTATTTGTCACGGCATACGGATATACAATGAAATGCGGGTGGTCTTGCATCAAGTGCATCAGAGCGGTATGGACATGGAGGACAATACAGAGGACAACAGAACGGTATGGACATGGAGGACAATACAGAGGTCAACAGAGCAGTATGGACATGGAGGACAACAAGCAGTGTGGTCCTAAATGATTTTTCCAGTTCACAGTCACATCTATTTTTAGGGGCAAATGAGAGTGAAATAGTCGCACTGTAGAGCCCTGACATGGAGGACAATACGGAGAACAGCAGTCCGTGGACAGACGGAGATTAATTGGCCAAAGCTGGATTGAATGCTTCCACGCTGAAAAGCCACGTCATCAGTGCACGTAGTTACCTACACCTAGACCGTTACCACAGCAATCGGTGAAAATAGGCCGGTGATGTCTGGACACACAAATCCCATCGGATCACTTGCAAATAACAGTGCGGCCAGTCTGCCTTAGAGATCGGATTTGAGGAAAACAAATCTGATTTGCCGGCAGTCTGAACAAAGCCTTGATGGTTTATATCCTAATCTGATTCAATTCTCCACATCATTGTACGCACGTTTGTTTATAAACCTAACCCCCGACCTAAAACAGACGCTGCTTGTTGAAATATGGTGAACATTCGGCAGTTCATATCCTAATCCGTTTCAATCTAAATCTAAACAGGCGCTCGCCGTGTCGTGGATGTGCACTGGGGAGGTAATTAAGAAGGATTGGTGCTCGTGCTGTCGCATGCTTTTCTCTCTCTCATTTACCCTCCTGACGGGGAACATACATACATACTGGAGATGTGCAATATCACCATTTTCCCACAGTCGCCATTAACATACATATAACAATAACCACAGAACCTGAAGGCAAACGATGGGCCTCCATGTTATCTTAAGAGAGAGCAGGTGTTACCTGAAGAGAGAGCAGCAGTTACCTGAAGAGAGAGCAGGTGTTGTCCAGCCCGATGTTAAACACCCCATCCTCCCTCACACTCTTCCTGTGTACCGTTCCGCCAAAGACTTTATTCATCATCTGGAACAGAGAGACAGACAGACAACAAAGTCAGCCACCAACAGGAAGCCAGCACTCGCATTTGGAGCTTGATTCACAAAGTGTGTGTGTGTGTGCGTGTGTTTGTGTGTGCGTTTGTGCCGATTAAGTTTTTTGGCCCCAATCCGAGTCATTAACCATTTCACTACCACACTACAGAAGGTTAACCCCTTCACTACCACACTACAGACTGTGAACCTTCTGTAGTGTGGTAGTGAAAGGGTTAACCCTGTCGTGTGACAGTGAAAGGGTTAACCTTCTGTATTGTCGCCGTGAAAGGGTTAACCCTTTGGTAGTGTGGTAGTGAAAGGGTTTGCCGATGCGTGACAATTTCATAGCTCTGCATTCATTTTTTTTATCTACTTTTTCTCCCATTTTCTATTTTTCTCCCATCCCAATTTCGTATCGTCCAATTCTACCCTCCCCTGTCTCGAACGTTGTTAGGCCATGCCTCCCACAAGCCGGCTGCAATGTGGACTAAGCCTTACATCACGTGTCCCCTCCGGTACTCGAGGAAGCAGCAGTCGCATCTTTTCACCTGCACAGCGCGATCTCTCAGCGTCGGGGGTCTGCGTTTGGAGGGCACACCGCCCCCGTCGCTTCCTGATTCTGCTGCGCAGGCGCACCAACCGACCTGTAGGAGTCGCTGTCCACAACGTCCGATCCCCACCCATCAGCTTCCCACCCCCTAATACTGCCAATTGTATTAGTATGAACGACCAGCCAAGCTGATAGCAATGCGGAGAGCTGGGCTCGAACCCAGCGTCTCCTGCATTGGTGGCGAGCGCCTTGCCCACTGCACCACCTAGCCGCCCCTCATAGCTCTGCATTCATAAAAGAATATCCTGCATCACAATTTTCCTTTAACCCTTTTCCCGCCAATAACGTCGTACGACGGGTTTCAAGTTCATGCGAATTCTGCCAATAACGGCGTACGACGTGATTCTGATCATAATTTCATATTTTCGCCATGGGTATTCATATTCCACTCACGGAGCCTTGTCAGATGCTGATGGACTCAGCACAACTCTGCAACGCTTCAATACTGCCACCTGGTGGCTGATCGGCGAGTTGCCAAACCGGAAATGCCCGTTGCAGCTCGGTCCGTCCCCTAATTCCGTCCGGCCACTCGTTTTAGCGTCCCGGGACTCAATACACACACCGTGGATATGGATCTTTGCCATAACTCAATAATCTACATGATTTGGGCGTGTATTAGTAATATACAAACCGGAAATGGATCGCCTAGATCCCCACCACATAACTGGGATCTGTTTGCTCCACTCTCATCGCCCAACGATACGAGAAGACTGATGTGAGTTTCAGCGTTTTTGTTTATCATTTTCGATACAAACTGCTCTGATCAATATATCACCCATACACTACATGAAGCATCTAACGACTAACATAGAATTATAAACGACCCCCCGCCCTCCGTTCACCCGCGCATGATCAGTCATAACCATGTACAGTTGACATTTTTAATATAGTGTCGATCGGTATCAAACTGCATTTGATGATCTAATATATGCATTTGTGCCTATATCTCACGTTCTGGGAAATACTGCAGAAAACGATAAAAACATATTTATACTCTAGACGGTATTTTCGTATGAATGTGTGAATGAAAAAGTAAAATGTTCCTACATCCTGAACGTAATCGATGTTGAATGGGCCATAGTAATGTCAATTTAGCAATACAATTTAAAAAGTTATAGCCCTTGACCACTGGCGCAAGGTACAATCGATGGTATCTAAGTTTATCTGGAATAACAAACGCCCGAGAAACAAAAGAGCTACTACTCAACGTAGGAAACAAGATGGGGGCCTCGCAATCCCTGATTTTAAGCTTTATTTCTGGTCCTTTTCACTGAGACCTCTGATGTGCTGGCTAGACCCTGTAGAGGCTGTATCTTGGCGCTCCTTAGAAGCGGCGGCGGTTTCACCGCTAAGATTGCAGGATGTAGTGTACTCCACTGTCCCTATTTCGAAATGCAGACTGAGGTATGGACCGATCATAACTCACGTGATCCAAACGTGGCGTAATGTACAGAAGTCGTGTGGGGTTAAATGCCCATGGCACCTGGACTCTCCAATTTTTAATAATCAGCAACTACTTGTTGGGCACAAGCCGGTTAGTATTCCTCAATGGCAAAGGAGGAGAGTTCATACTCTGGAGGATATTTATGATAAGAACGGCCTTCGGGCGTTTCAGGACTTAAGAGAATTTTATGATCTTCCCGGCGAGTCCTTCTTTCTTTACCTTCAACTAAGGTCAGCGCTGAGGGCGCATGGCGTGCCGTGGGCTCAAGCTTTGCAACCACACCCCTTCCTCAGGCTCATAGTGGACAGGACGACCTCCAGAGGGTTTGTCTCAGACTTTTATACGCTCTTAATTCAATCCACGTATAAAAATGTGTCATTGGATACAATCTGGCGTGTGGATATCCCGGAGTTGGACCCCGAGTTTGACTGGGATGATGTTTGGGCAAATGTGGCATTGTCTTCCCGCAACCCCAATCACCAGCAAATTAATTTTAATTATATTCATAGGACCCATCTTACACCTAGGAAGCTATTTGCTATGGGACTGGTAACCGACTCTCGGTGCACTTTGTGCTCTCAAAGGGCCGCTGGCACTTATATGCATATGTATTGGGATTGCCCACCAGTGGCCCGCTTCTGGAGGTCAATAACGGACAAACTTTCAGATTTGTGTGGCTTAACTATCCCATTCACAGCTGTTACGCTTCTCCTGAACGATATAACGACACTACCCGCGTCCGTACAACTAAAAAGGGTTGTCCTAGCGGGCGTCACAGCAGCGAAGAAGCTAATAGCATTGAGATGGAAGGAGCCTGAGAAGCTCACAGTGATTAACTGGTCCCTAACACTGTTGGATGTGATTTATCTTGAGATATCCACGGCGCGGGTGATTGGGGTGGGGCAGGCTGGTATTGACCTGTGGTTTGCAACAGCTGAGAAGGTCAGGACCGCCGTGTGCGGCTGAGCGGGGTTGAGGTGCTTGTTCGGGGGAGTCCGGCGGTCTTGTGGGAGGGGGAGGAGGAAATGTCTTGTCTGTCTTGTCTTTTGTCTTGTCCTTCTTAACTTTAACTGGGGGAATTTTATTGGGGGGGAGCTATTTTGCTATTTCTTCACTGTTTGGGCACGTTTGCACGGTTCCTGTGAGTCTATGGAACACTCTGTAGGTTTTTGTTTTTCGAAAAGGTTCATTGTTTTGTATTTCTGGTCGGGTACTCAGGGGCAGCGTTTTTTCTACCTCAGGATCTTAAGCCGTTTTGAGGCTGGGCTCCAACCACTGTGTGGCCTGGTGACAATTGCCACATTGTTATGTAGCTGGGAATCTCTGACATCACTGATATGCACGTTTTGAGATGACTCAGATTGGTGAGGGTGAGGGTTGTGAGGGGAATTGGAAGAGTGCGCCAATATGAGAATTAGAGACATAAGTCATATTGATATAGAGCCACACGGCCGGGAAACGGTACTGAATACTGGGAAAGGCCAATTGTTTTTTTTTTTTTTTTTTTGGTCTTTTTCCTCCTCCATTTTCCTCCGATTTTCTCCCATCCCAATGTTAGTCGTATGCCAATTCCCAGTCCCTTCCTGGTCGCTGCGCACTTACCCCCCACAGTCAGATCATCTGGGAGAGTGGAGGCTACCACGTGCTTCCTCCGACACACGTCCAGCCAATCACCGCTTCTTTTCACCTGGCAGCGCGGATTCTCATTGAGAGGGCGTAGCGTGTGGGAGGACCACACTATCCCCCTCACGTCCAATCCGCACTTAGCAGGCGCCCCGACCGAACTGTAGGAGTCGCTGTTTACAACGACCCGGACCCACCCCGCCAGCTTCTCCCACCCTCTGATACAGCCAATTGTATCAGTGCAGACGGCCAGCCAAGCTGGTGACAACCCCGGAGCTGTGAGCTGGATTCGAACAGGCAAATCCAGCTCAGCTCCGGGGCTGGTGACGAACGCAATCTCCGCTCGGCCACCTAACCGCGGGAAAGGCCAATTGTAAGATATAGTACCCCTTTAAATTAAAATGTTGTACTCTGTTTTTATAAATTGTTATTTCTTTTATTATTATTGCTCTGTTATCTCCCTGTGAAGTTTTGTGTATCGTTATTATGGTTACTGTATTGTGTTGTCTTGTTTTCATGTTATGAAAAAATTTGATAAAAAAATTAGGCCAATATTGCGGTCTGGTGGGCCGTGGTGGAAAAACTAAAAGAACACATATGACTCTGGAAAGTACTGGAAGTACTGGATAAGGTATTATATTGATGGCTCACGTTGGGGTCCTGGGGCGAGGGGATAGAGCGAATATTCATGTATGTTGATGGTTATGGTGTTTTTGTATTTTTAATTTTGTTTTGTTTATTATTTTTCATTCAATATTGGTCCTATGTATATTTTCTGACCCCCTTCTGATCTGGGTCTGGTGATCGTGGGCTCTGGCTGGGGTGGGCCGCGGTTCGGGGTCTCTGCGGGTCGAGGCGCTAAAGAGGCGTGGTGCTTTGGCTCGTGGGGGGGCCGGGCTGTGGGTCCTCCGGGACTGTGGCTTGCGGTTGCTGGACCTGGAGGTGGAGGGGGCTCGGTAAGCACTTTTTATAGTAAGATTTTATTTTGTTATCCTTTTTCTTTGTGACAAATTGTATTGACTGGTTGTGTATCCGATATATAATAGGTCTAATTTATTGTCTAGTCATTGTTGTGTTAGTTTGTGTTCTTGGATGTCTGTTATGTAATATTGTCATTATTGTGCTGTGTTGTTTCTTGTTTGAAAATATGAAAATAAAAGATTTGGTCAAAAAAATATATATATTATAGCCCTGCAAAGAAGGTGAACATCTCCATAGACTTACAGTACTGGCAGAGAATGGTATAAGATGATCAAAGTGGTGGCAGGGAATGTGTTAATGGTCTTCTTTTAACAAAAAAAGGGTTGGAATTCAAATATTTGTTTGTGTGTGTGTGTGTGTGCGTACCTGCATGCCATAGCAGATTCCGAGGACCGGCTTGCCAATGGTGAATATGGCAGGGTCGAACCAGGGGGCGTCCTCTGCATAGACAGAGGCAGGGCCGCCTGAGATGATGATCGCCCTGAGAGAGAGAGAGAGAGAGAGAGAGAGAGAGAGAGAGAGAGTTAAAGGAACACGCCAACATTTTGGTAAATTAGCTTATCGTCTTCTTCAGAGAGAGACAGGAACATAGATACCAGTTTCCTCTCTGTGCCTTCAGTAGAAAGCTATCTGGCTGCATGTTAGCCTAGCTTAGCACAATGAATGGAAGCGGACATGACCGGTTAGCCTTTGGGAGAGGTGTGCCTAGGCTAACCGGTCATGTCCGCTTCCATTCATTGTGCTAAGCTAGGCTAACATGCAGCCAGATAGCTTTCTACTGAACGCACAGAGAGGAAACTGGTATCTATCTATCTATAGTATTTACCAAAATGTTGGCGTGTTCCTTTAAGACCTCTGAAAAAGGAACAGATCCCCAGGAACCTCTATAGACCCCCAGCCCTTCTCCATGGAATATTTCACTAGCTTGATATTACATGTGTGCGTGTGTATTATGTGTGTGTAAGCATGCGTGTCTATCAGTCTGTTTCACACACATGTGTGCGGCACGCGTGTGTATTATGCATGTGTGTAAGCATGTGTGTCAATCTGTCTGTTTCACACACATGTGTGTGCGTGTGTATTATGCGTGTGTGTAAGCATGCGTGTCTATCTGTCTGTTTCACACACACATGTGTGCGCGCGTGTATTATGCATGTGTGTAAGCATGTGTGTCTATCTGTCTGTTTCACACACATGTGTGCGGCGTGCGTGTGTATTATGCATGTGTGTAAGCATGCGTGTGTCTATCTGTCTGTTTCACACACACATGTGTGTGCGTGTGTATTATGCGTGTGTGTAAGCATGTGTGTCTATCTGTCTGTTTCACATGTGTGTGTGTGTGTGTGTGTGTAAGGACCAAAGAAAATTCTGTCTTACTGGCAAGATAAAATGGCCACATGAAAAATACACAACCTCCTGGCTTCAAAGACGCCACAGGAGGGGTGTGTGTGTGTGTGTGTGTATAAAGTGGATAAGGCAATGCTTTTTCACAAAATGTAATGGAAAAATACTGTCTGGATAAAAGCCTGTCTCTCCCTCAGTCCCTCGAATGTAAAAAGACATCCGTCCTGAAGTGAAGAACAGGATTGTGGGTTCATAAATTGATCTTTTTGAAGTCCGGCGACAATGGGAACATGGACGCGGCCTGAAGTGGGTCGCTGTGCGCATGCAGGCTTCATTAGCGCCCACAGCGTCTTCAGTACATTCAAATATGACAGGCGTGTCAAGTGTCGTCTTTATGGGGGTGGACAGAATTTCTAAGTAGGGGGTTCACAAGTTCAAGCTTAGAGCGTAAAAGACACAAGGAACCATTTAAAAAAATAAAAGAAATGTATGGACTGAATTTTATATAGCAGCTTTTATCCAAAGCGCTTTACAACTTATGCCTCACATTCACATACCGACGGCGGAGGAGACCATGCAAGCCAAGGTACCTTTCTTTACTCTGTAGTGCTGATGTAATTCGGTCTGTACCATTAAAAGTGCTGAGTTCGGTACCAAACCCTAGTAATAACCAGTTTATTCTCCTGCATGATGGGATGGACAACATTCTACATTATGACCACAACATTCCAGGTCTCATACTTGGCAGCCAGGTGTGGCTTTATTGTTTAGCCTATCCAGGCACTGTTAGATTAGGCAGTGCCAGTGTGCTGCATTTAAGACAACTTGGAACAGTGATAAGAGGAAATAATGGAGGAAAGCAGGTAAAGAAGAATCTTTAAATGTTTAAGGAACCTTATATATATATAAATGTATTTGTAAAAAAAAAAAAAAAAAAATTTAAACTGGATGTAAACGAAACAAGTCGCATCCCAATTAATCTGTCTATTATGACAATATCCACTGTGTTCAACTGACACACTGAGCCTCTATAAGCCCATCTTGTTTCGTTTCGACTTTGCACATGAGTCATTATTTACTGTTGTCTTACCGTATCGAACTTGTTCCTATATTTGTGCAAAGAAAGAAAGAAAGAAAGAAAGAAAGAAAGAAAGAAAGAATAAAAGAAGAGATGAATGGTTCATCGCTCTCACCTGAAGCCCTGCTCTCTGATGGCGAACGCAGGCGTCTCCAGGGGCATGATCTCGGACCGGACAAACATCTCTCGCACCCGTCTGTCGATCACCTTACCGTACTGGGCGCCTGCATCCAGGATCACCACCGCACCCTCGCCTGACCCATTCTGCTCGGCACTGGTGATGTCCAGCTGTGGACACACACACATCAAGATTCAATACGTCACTGCCATAGCAACCAGTGTGATTTTTTGCGCGTTCAGCACACTAAACTGGAAAAGTTCTAGTAATTAGCAGAAAAAGCCCCCTCTTAAAGAGAATCGTCCACATAGACAATACTAGGGTTGCCGCGGTGATGAGAAATTGCCCATGATTAATAAACTCACGACATCGCCGGTATTACTGGCGACGACACCAGACATTTTACAAAATGGACACCCGATATCCGTACTAGAGTGCTAACTTTGAGCGTTACGCGGTGACATTGATCCGCTGGGTCTGTCCGTCTGTGTCCGTCCTTAATTCATCTGCAATGATGAGTATCCATTTGCTGGACAGACGCAGTCGGCCTCAAGTAACTAATTTTAAAATAAAACATTACTACCTTCCATACATTTTCTATCTGTTCATGGACGGGTTCAATGTAGCTGCAGCCTTATTTAGTGCCCAATATAAAAACTTAACCAAAGATTAAGGACTACATGTTATTTCTATATTTTAAAAGAAAGCATACACCAGTGGAGGTGGTGGGCAAGTAATGTACTCGGTAGATGCCTGAACACCAAGTAACACCAGTGACACCGACTAACATGGCCTGCCAGCCTAACACATACGCACACACACAAACACAGTATTCAGGAGAAAATGTCAGGGTTGACAGATTCAGGTGCTTATGTTATCTTCTTCAAAACACTCAAGTCACACATACGCACTCTCACGTCTGTAATTGGTACGTCTCTGCAAAGTACAGACTAAAATGCTAGGAAACACAGCGTCACTGACGTGCGTTGGTACGGCAAGGTGCCTGGCGTGACAGCAGCTGAGAGCAGACTCCGGCAGGACCCCCGCTGTGCCTGTCTGTCCCTCCAGCCTGGGGATGGATGTTCGCTAGGGATCCTGCCACAGCGGGGACACCACTGTTTAACTGCCGCAGATACACCGTCAGAATATCAAACTGTAGGTATATATATGAGGCAAAGTACCAATCGCAAACTGATGATTCTTTAAGTTACTGATTCATCAAACGATTATTTTATTGATTCACCTGTGCTGTCATCTAAAAGTCATCATCACCAAAGAAAACAGTCTGATCATTGATTGAACATTTACTGTTTTCTTGCATTTTATTTTTCCCATGAATGCACTCGAGCTGAAGCGTGCACTTTTTATTAATTTTTTTATTATTAATATATAAACAATCTCTGTGCTTCTGAATGAAATTATTCTTCCATGAATTTCCCCAAGGGGATTAATAAAGGAACACTTGACTTCCTCTTTTGTATTTGTAATAGGAGGTGCAAATCCAGAGCCTGCAGAATAATGAAGGACCCTCACCACCCCAACAATAGCCTGTTCAAGCTGCTGCGGTCAGGCAAGCGCCTGCGCATACACGCAGCAAGAACAGAGGCTCAGCTTCTTCCCCCGGGCCCAGGCCATCAGAACATTGAACACTGATCTCTCCCCACACAAGCACACATGAACACACACACACCACAGGTCACTTAAATCACACGAGAAGAGGTCACTTTAAAAAGGAAAGAAAAACATAGCTGGATGTTTTTGTATAGTAGTTAGGATAGCATAGTGACATAGGGTAGAACTGTATATTGTATAGAAGTGTACATAGGACTCATTGCCTTTTGTATTTTATCTTAGTATTTGTATCATGTCTATTTTATTACTATTCTATTTTATTCTATTATTATTTATTTGTATTTTTTGCACAATCGAAGCGGGCACAGCCACCTTTAATTCACTATATGTCTTGTGTATATGTGATGAATAAACCTCTTGAATCTTGAATCAGACCAAACACTTTGGAACATTTACCAGTAGTGAAATGTAATTTTTATAAAGGATTTTTAGGGATGCACTGATTTTTGGTCCATACCAATAACCGATATTAACATGTTATTTTTGAACATACTAAAACAATCTTAGCCCAAACCCAAACAACTTTGTGTGCCAAAAAGAAACACACACAACAGTAGCTAGACAGAAATAATCATCATTGTTGTTCATATCGGCCCAGTTTTGCTCATCAGACTGATACAATCAATAACAAAATCACTATCACCAGCCAACATATATCTGCCTAGTTTTGCTCATCATCAGTCAACAATACAGATGAAAAATCACTATCATCGTCCAATACTGATACGGTCAGTGGTACCGATATATCGTGCATCCCTAATAATAGTTTGTAATTTATCAGTTCAGTCGATGAATCGTAACACTGCTAATCTCATGCAAAGTACCAAACCTATCCATTACTTTTACTAGACCGTATAGACATATTATTTTGGGTTCATTGAACAAAAATAATTTGTATATAATATTAATTAAGTGGTTTTGCTTTGATTTCTGACATGTTACACATAGATAGCTCTTGGTAATGGTTTTTTTAGTATTTGGAAACATTAGCCAAATACCTGTATCTTTACCCCAACCTCTCACCCAACTATGGGGAACGTGATTCAAATGAGGCCTAATACAATTATAGACATGTGAGCTTCAGCATCGAAAGAAGCAAAGTCTGTGAAACATACTACACCCATTCAGTCCCCCACTAGAATCACATGAGGCCCACAGACATAGGTCACATAGAGTTGTTAAAAGAGACATCCTAGCTGGTCCCAGGGCAAAAAGGTATATGGGTTCACATGCTTATAAATGTAACTTTTCAAGTGTAGTAAACATTACATATCTAATTTCTTTCTCAGAGTGTCTAGCTCCTTTAAATGTGTGTGTGTGATATGAATGATAGAAATTCAAAGTCGAAATGAAAATGTAATACACAAATCACAACTTGTCAGTTAATTGGTGACAGAAAATACATATTAAAAACTGGGCAGTTATGTAAACCCTGAACATCATGCCCCCCACGTGGTTTGTGAAAAAAAACACACAAGAAAACCCTTTCGGTAGTAGGTGAAAAACATCAGCAGGCTTGGCCATCGCCTTCGTTGACTGCTCTGAACGAAGTAGAGCATAAATAAACCTAGGTAGGATTTTTCATATGGCGTTACATGGAGCTTGTGGGGGCACCAAATTAATGAATGTTGATTAGAGCCTTGACGTAAATGGTTGTAGCTAGCCATATAGCTACAACCACTTACGTCAAGGCTCTAATCAACATTCATTCACCCCCCCCCCCCCCTCCCTATGAGCTGAAAATACCGGAAGTGTTGCGGTGGTCTATTGCAATCACTTCATCGTTGAGTAGCAGTACGGTCTGCTGTATGTCATGCATGTTATGATTAATTGAAAATGGGGGACCCTGATGTAAACAAGACGAAAGTCTTTCTCTGGTCTGCATCCCCTTAACAATTGTATGTATTGAGCTGTACTGTACCCATTCTGCAATATGTTAATAAAGTTATCAATCAATCAATCAGCGGCTGTTGTCATGAATCCACTGATGTAGCACCACGACGGTCCGACGAGGCTCGCCACGTTAAAGGAAAACTCCAACATTTTGGGAAATTAGCTTATTTGCCATCTACCCTGGAGTTAGACAATAAGACACATACCATTTTTCTTCTCTGTGCATGCAGTAGGAGTAGGAAGACGCGCACCGTTAGCCTAGCTTAGCGTCAGTCACTGGAAGTAGGTTCCTCCAGTAGCCTAGTTCCCAACGTCTTCCTACTCCTACTACTGCATGCACGGAGAAGAAAAAGGTATGCATCTTCTCGTCTAACTCCGGGGTAGATGGCAAATAAGCGTAATTTCCCACCTTTAATAACGTTAGCCAGGGGTGTCCCCGACAGCCTTTTTACACAGTCACCACTAAAACATACGAGGAGAAGGCTCAAATTAGCTCGCTTTAAGAAGCGGAGTACACATTTCTACTGGGAAGACGAACAATATATAATAAGTGCGGTCCAAAAGTTTAGTAAGATGTGTACTGTCGTATATGCTTCCGGTGTGCTAGCTAGCTAACAAACCGCCCGCCTGTGTACGTGCCTAGCTGGCTAGCTCTGTGGTTAGCTGTGTGGTGGTTAGCAGCACTAGCGGTAGCTGCTGGCTAACAGTAGCCATGCTAGAATCCGGTCCACGCGGTGCTCGGAGGCGGCGAGTCCCCAGACCCAGCAGCAGCCGTACCGGGGAGAAGCGATACGAGAGGTCGGTGCATCTATTCGAAACCCTCCAACGCTCGCCCGAACCCCCCCCCCGGTACGGTCCATCTCGTCTAGCCGCTGCGCGCAACACGGTCTACGGGGGACGTTGCAACAGGCATGCGGGGCGGGGGAAGCACTCATCACCGGCGGTGTTGCTTTGCAACTTTCCCCGATTCACACACAGGCCGTAATCAACCAGGGACCACAGCAGCACCCATAGCATCAAGTAATCACCCGAGTAAAAACACCACAACACGGCCCGCCGCACACACAGCGATAGAACGGCGGGGTATATATGTCGCCCCCCACTCCCGCGACGAGTCGTCGGGTACGTTACGGGACCGCGGTTCGCCACTGACCTTGCTATCTCCGTTGCACAGAGCCATGGATGACTGTGGTGTTGTGGAATGAGCTCTCCCCTGCTTCGCCTCGGCGTCCCTGGTCTCATGCGCAGCTCGGAGAGAGTGAGCTGGCGGGGGTCAGTGCGCCTACTACTGTCGCAAATGTAGACTGTTGTTGGTGTCGGTCTCTCTCGGCTGTCCGTCCTAGACAAGTGGACTGGACTGCTTCTGTCACTGTCTGTCCTGCAGCTTGGATACTAACATTTGCGTGGGAACATAATTCTTGCCTATGTATTTTGGTTTCATGGGAGGAGCGAAAGGTTTTTTTGTATGTATAAAGCCCCAGTCCCCAGAGTTGGGGGCTGTCAGCGTCTTTGAAATTAACTAAACGTATCAGAGTATTTTTTTTTACAAGAACCATTTTTTTTTAACTTTAACTCTGGGATCAGGATGAGTATGGAATATGTTCACTTAAGTTAACTTCCAATTCCTCCTTATTTCCCAAGTGGTTCCCTTATTTTTTAGTAACATTTTAACAGGATTTGGAAACCTCTTTTATTTATTTTTTTTATCAACAAATTGGTCCAAATGGAAAACGTTCCTTATTTTCACGCCTCAGAGTTAAAGGGGAATGCCTACTATTCTAACAATTCACATTATGTTCTTGCTGTGTCGCGGGGACAGTTCAGTCAGTATTTGTGAACATGCCTGGTCCTGGGCCTGGTCTACAAGATACACTACACGACCAAGGTACCCATGTACATGTCAAAATACTTCCCAAAGGTCAGTGAATACCATGATCACAACACCAGAGGGAGCTCCACAAATCATGTTAAACCCAGATTCGGCTCAAACAAGGGACTAAACACGTTTCGCAATTATGCCACATCAATGTGGAATGCCCTACCCAAAGCTGTAAAGGAATGTGAATCACTACCCACTTTCAAAACCACTATCAAAGAACACCTACGGGTGACTGCAATTCGAAACTGGCCCCTGTAAATGTCCTAACCCAACCCCTCCAATGTACAGTAAATGACCAAGTATGGTTTTGTCAATATTCCAATGTACAGTTTTGCTTGTACAGTTGTACTGTGTCGCTGCAGTCTACTTCCTGGCAGAACAAGGTGCCATAAAAAGACACATTGAATATGTAATTTAACCAAAATGTGACACTTTTTTATTTTATAGGAACTGATGCCCTGAGCAAAGACCATGCAGTCTCTCTGTGAGTGGCTGTCTCGGAGTGATGACCGGAGTGTTGGATGTCCCATGATGATGACCGGGAGGATGCAACCCTCCCTGCGCCGCCCCCTTGCCTCAAATAGATCCGCCATCAGCTCTATTTTTAATCTTTCAAAATGTTCAGTTGCTATTGCATGCACTTATCTGTGTTTCATTACGCTTGTGAGTGCATGCTTTACCAACTGTCTTGCCTGTTTTATTGCAACTACTATCACCGACACCTAAGAAGGGAGATCCCCCCTTGAATGGCCCTTCTAAGGTTTCTCTCCTCCACATTGCCTGTGGTGCATTTTTTCTTATTGCTAGGTTTTAGTGAGTTTTTCCTTACCTTCGCGTGGGGTATGTCTGGGAGTGTTGCATTTATAATATTTTTTTTGGACTTTAGGGTGTTTTTGTTTTGTTCTTGATTTATTGTGATGTTTCTTCTTGACTTGTTTAAAGAAGACGTGTCCGGCCCATGGGGACATTAACGTGTGTTGTCTGGCCTTACAAATAAATTTGATTTGATTTGATTTGATCTGTACTTTAACACACATGTTCTCAGTGTGGGTCTAACTCAGAACCTTACTCTGGGCTGGTGGTTCTTTCTCTCACTCTCTCTCTGTCTTACCAGTGTCGACATGGGAGGTAATTTCGGGTCAACTGTAACTGGAGCTATTGGAACATGGAGGGGAAATAATCCATCCAACGGGTGTCGTGTCCCAATTATGGGTCCAGGTTTGTGCTGACTGACTCCCCTCCTCTCGTTCAGACAGACACACAAATACACACACATGTTGCTTGTACGACTACTTCATGGAATCACACTGTTCACAAACTCTCACACTGCGTCACAGTTTCATTTCCTGTCTTTTGTATGCAGTTTAAGGATGATGCACTAATACCACGTCCACTGCAGATGCCATAGGAGCGCCACACTTGAAGTATCGCCTGATGCCAAGTACCGATCCACTCCGTTAACTTCACAGAACAGTAGTCTACAGAGACTTTATCCGTTTTCACCATTATAAATATCTACCATATTCTGTGTCGACAACACAGAGTGGCTTTGGTTGGATTTCTGATTTGATCAGAATCAGACATTCAGAATCAGAAAGGTCTTTATTGCCAAGTAGTTTACACATACAAGGAATTTGATTTGTAGAATAAAATGGAATGTAAGCTAAATTCAAAGAGAAGTACAATAGAATAGAATAGAATTATTAAATAAAATAGGCCAGGGCTGTACAATTGTGCACAATGTGGTCAAGTATAAGCACTAAATAGAATACAAATATGCCATGTCATTACTGTTGGTATTGGGTTTAACAATTGGGGAGATTCTCCTCATTGCCCAGCCTGTGTTGGCCTGGTGTTGGCCCTGCTATCTGATACCAGTATGGCATCAGTGAATCCCTGAAGTGGCCTTGATTCAAATGCCTGCACGGTTACGGCACGCTCTCTCATTGGGTGAAATCGTGAGGGGTTCAGAAGTATATATGCCACGCCGTTATGTAATCCCCAAGAAGACGAGGAGTAATCTCACAGCAAAGTGAGATGTAACAGCCCAAGATTGGACAATTCCGTTTCATGTGGAGTAAGTTGGTTCTTTGCAAATATTTATCTTTAATCAAAAATCCTTCCTGTTTCTTTATGTGTTTTTTCCCTCTGTACATAAAAAGTATGTGACTTTATTATTCTCTTCCATCCCAGTGGAATCGACAGTGGCTCAGAGGATAGAGCCGTCGTCCGGTCATTCTGACTCCTCCCGGCAGGGTGTCGAAGTGTCCTTGAGCAAGACACTTGACCCCTAACTGCTCCTGATGAGCATGTTGTCACCTTGCGTGGCTCTGTGGTGTGTGTGTGTGTGTGTGTGTGTGTGTGTGTGTTGCAGCAGCACGGCAGTCTTGATCTGATGTGTGTGTTGTTTGGTAAACACAAACGTACCAACACATGGACAGAGTAATAGTGAACATCATGCGCATGTACATATTTATAAAGTAGCAATTTTTTTTTAGCTACTGTTTATATTGTATATAGTCCTGTATATTGTGTGTAGGCCTACATCGTGTCCCATATGTTACTTTATGTTTATATTAGATATTTTTGTATATACACCGTGGGAAGGGGGAAACACAATTTAATTTCTCTGTATGTCTTGCACATTACGAGAAGTGACAATAAAGCTGACTTTGACTTTGATACAGATTAGGCTATATATCATTGAGTATCATCATATGGAACCCCACACACACATACCATAATACATTGCAATCACCCTCATTTGTAACTTTTGCGTAGCTTGTGACATACTGCCCTAATGTAGTCACATGCTAACTCACGTGCGTGTGTGTGTGTGTGATGGTAGTCACATGCCATCTTATAACTAGTTCTAGTACGTGCCACTTAGCAGCAGGAGAGTGGAGCGTGCAGTCATTCGTTACATCAAATTCAAATTTGGAGAAGCTCCCTGCTCCCCGCAATGGGCTCCTTCGCCAGAAACGGCCCTCTACTGTACATTGTTGTTTTCATCCCGGGGCTGAGGAATCTGAAGACCGGACCACCGGCTATAGACCTTTATCAATGGAACTGCGTTGCTAGGGGAACAGCTTGGGCCCAGGCTTATTTACTGTCAGCTATTGTACTAGCGAACACTGCACCAGGAAATACACTTGTGCCAATTTAGAATGTTTATGTTGTCGAGTTTGAAAGGGTGACTGTACTGTGCGACCACTTTGTTTTGTTACACTTTGAGTCATTTTCCTCTTGACGTAGTTGCTGTCAAATTCACTCTCAATTTGAATACTATTTTGATTCAGCAGGCTGAGGCCTATTCATTTTTCAAGCTTATTCTGCAGGCAGGCTAGGCAGATTCACAAACTCTTGAACTCAGATACTCTCTTTCTCTTTCTCTCTCTCTCTCTCTCCCGCACACTTACATACATACACACACACATATACACACACAAAAACCCATACAGACAGTACTGCCCTGTCCTACATACTGCACTGAGGGGGTGGGGGGGTTGTTATGATAAATTATTGCTTTGCCCCCTACATACCTTCCGACCATCCTTGATCACATAAAACTTGAATAAGTTATGGTGCATAAGGTCTTTTTAACATATTTTGTCCATGGCTATTGTGACAGAAATAGGAAAACGCCATAAACCAAAGACCTTCAGCTCCATATTGTTCGGGCGACAGGGAGGTAGAGCAGTCGTCTGGTAATCTGGAGGTTCCTGGTTCGATTCCCAAGCAGCGTTTCTCTGTGTCCTTGAGCAAGACACTTAACCCCTAATTGCTCCCGATGAGCAGGTTGGCACCTTGCATGGTTGCCTCTGCCCTCGGTGTGTGAATGTGTGAGTGAATGGGTAAAATGTGAGGAACAAATTGTAATTGTAAAGCGCTTTGGATAAAAGTGCTATATAAATGCAGCCATTTACCATTCAATCAGCAGTATATATAACCAGTATTATCCTGGTTACCTGACCACTGATCCTACCCAAGTACTCCCTCTGTATAGGCCATAGAGGGGGTCCAGAAATCAGAAAGTCACTGCTCTGCGTGACTGTCATGTAGTGTAGTAACCATTTATACCACTAGAGGGAGAAGCGTTGCCATGTAGGCCTACTGTTGTTGCTGGCACCTGAAATAGCACAAGGAATGGCTGAGAAATACTGCTGATGCACGTTGTGTAACAGTGTTTCCAAATCATTTCTTTGCAAGGCCTCTGAAACAGACCACACACAGCGGTGGGAGAAGTACACCATTTCAATTCACTATGAATTGAAAATGGGGGACCCTGATGTAAACAAGACAAACATCTTTCTCTGGTCTGCATCCCCTTAACAATTGTGTGTATTGAGCCGTACTGTATTGTACCAATTCTGCAATCTGTTAAATAAAGTTTTCATTCATTCATTCATTTTACTTAAGTAAAAGTAGAAATACCCAGATAAGATAAGATATTCCTTTATTGACCCCCTTCGGGAAATTCAAGCATCATAGCAGCATGGGGCAGTGTAAACAATAATAATTAACTATGAATGTACACATATGAGCAAGTAGGCAGTGTAATCAAGGTGCAGATGAGAGCAGATGAGATAGAATAGTACTCTGGTAAAAGTAAGTCCTCCGTTCAAAATTTGACTTAAGTGAAAGTAGAGAAGTATTTGATATTGAATGTGCTGAAGGGTTGCATGTAAACATGCATTCTACAAGATGTTTGTGTATTCCAGAGCTTGGGAGCGTTCAACCCTTGACCCATTGACCTCTAAAGGTCATGTTAAAGTGGTATGTGGTCCAGTTATGCTGCTCTGATTACATCCTCTTGAAGTTGGCACACTTCAAATTTAAATCAATTTCTGCCATGTTTTCTATGCAAAATATTTTTCTTCAAAGTAACTAGTAACTGATGGGTTCAGATAAATATAGTGGAGTAAAAAGTACAAAGTATATCCTTTGACATGGAGTGGAGTAAAAGGAGAAGATCTATTTTGCAAGCTTAAAGGAACACGCCAACATTATGGGAAATGCGCTTACTGTCTTCATCACAAAAAGGGCAGCAAATTAGACCCGGGCAACTACCGCCCTGTTTCTATCCTTACATCCATCTCGAAAGTCATGGAAAAAATTGTATACGAACAGATCGAAAAGTACCTCGTGGAAAAAAATCTAATCTACGAATTCCAATCTGGCTTCAGAACATCCCACTCCACTGACACATGCCTTCTCTACTTGAACGACCACATCAAACAAGAGGTGGACGCGGGCAAATACTGCGGCATGGTCATGCTGGACCTACAAAAGGCCTTCGACACTGTCAATCACACCATTCTGATTGACAAGCTAAAAGCAATTGGTTTTGATAGTTTATCAGTGAGCTGGATACAATCCTACCTGGAGGGGAGGGAACAGATGGTGGAAGTAAACGGTACCCTATCCCCCCCCCCTCACAGTGAGCTGTGGTGTTCCACAAGGAAGCATACTAGGACCGCTACTGTTCCTAATTTATGCAAATTACATGTCGTCAGCTTGTGACTGCAACTTGTTCCTGTTTGCGGACGACTCAGCCCTGCTGGTCTCTGACAAGAACAAGTTACAGGTTGAAAAAGCCCTCAGCTCGGAACTAGGCAAAATCTGCATATGGCTCGCCGACAACAAACTATCATTACACATGGGCAAAACAGAGTCCATTCTCTTCGGTTCAAATAACAAACTCAGCAAGACCGACGGCTTCTCGGTTACAGTGGGTGACAATATTATCACAAGGAAAGATGAAATTACCTACCTGGGTTCCATCCTAGAGGCTAATCTTTCCTGTGACAAAATGGCATCCAATGTAATAAAAAAAGTCAACCAACGAACGCGATTCTTGTACCGGATCTCCTCTCTGGTAAACAAGAATACCCTGAAGACTCTAGCAGGAGCACTCATTCAAGGGTACTACGACTATGCTTGCACCTCATGGTACCAAAGCACCTCAAAGGCACTAAAAAACAAATTACAAACATCTCAAAACAAGCTAGTCAGACTACTGCTTGACCTGACTCCTAGAACCCACCTCACCCCTGCCCACTTTGACAACCTAGGATGGCTTAGAGTAGACGACAGAGTACAGCAACTTGCAATGGGCCTGGTCTACAAGATACACTACGCGACCAAGGTACCCATGTACATGTCAAAATACTTCCCAAAGGTCAGTGAATACCACGATCACAACACCAGAGGGAGCTCCACAAATCATGTAAAACCCAGATTCGGCTCAAACAAGGGACTAAACACGTTTCGCAATTATGCCACATCAATGTGGAACGCCCTACCTAAAGCTGTAAAGGAATGTGAATCACTACCCACTTTCAAAAACACTCTCAAAAAACACCTACGTGAGACTGCAATTCGAAACTGGCCCCTACAAATGTCCTAACCTAGTTGTACAGTAAATGACCAAGTAAGGCTTTGTCAGTATTCCAATGTACAGTGTAAAATGTGTGTGTGTCCCCTACCCAACCCCCCCCCCCCCCCCCACCTCCAATGTACAGCCCTCACCCAACCCACCCAACCCCACCCCACCCACCCAACCTCCTCCAATGTACAGTTTCTACGCCAAATGTATATACACTCTTTTTCTGGACACTTTTGTATCACAAACAGTACTGTATTTGCAAATCTGATATGTCATAAATGTATAGATGTAGCAGTACTGTCTATCTGTATGTCATGTATGTCATATATGTTATGATGAATTGAAAATGGGGGACCCTGATGTAAACAAGACGAAAGTCTTTCTCTGGTCTGCATCCCCTTAACAATTGTATGTATTGAGATGTACTGTACTGTACCCATTCTGCAATCTGTTAATAAACTTTTCAATCAATCAATCAACCCATTCTGCAATCTGTTAATAAACTTTTCAATCAATCAATCAAACAGCTCCAAAGCTAGCCTGGAAGTGGATATGGACCACTAGCTTAAAAGTCAGCGAGAGGTGTTTTTGGCCAACAGCTAGGCTAGTGGTCCGTATCCGCCTCCATTCATTTGTGCTAAGCTAGGCTAGCTTGCAGCCAGATAGCTTTCTACTGAACACACAGAGAGGAAATTGGAATCTATCTTCTTGTCTGACTCTGGAGAAGACTGTATAAGCGCATTTCCCATAATGTTGGCGTGTTCCTTTAAAACAGTGTGTGGGACCTTCTCCCTTTGCTCTCTGATGCACCTGTTACCCAAGTCTTTTATTCAAGTGTGCAGAAGTATTTTTCTAGTAAAAGTAAAAGGAGTAAAAGTACATAGTTCCCTGGAACAAAATTACTAAAGTAAAGTATGAGTAGGCTACCTCAAATGAAAGAACTTGAATAAAAACACTTAGTTACTTTCCACCACTGAATGTGATACTAAAACTATCCATTGAAACCAACATAGTGGCAGAAACACTGTTGCTTGATTTGTGATATATAGGATATATAGGCGGGGTGGGTGGGGAACACTGTACAACTGTACAAGCAAAACTGTACATTGGAATATTGACAAAACCATACTTGGTAATTTACTGTACATTGGAGGGGGTTGGGTTAGGACATTTACAGGGGCCAGTTTCGAATTGCAGTCTCCCGTAGGTGTTCTTTGAGAGTGGTTTTGAAAGTGGGTAGTGATTCACATTCCTTTACAGCTTTGGGTAGGGCGTTCCACATTGATGTGGCATAATTGCGAAACGTGTTTAGTCCCTTGTTTGAGCCGAATCTGGGTTTAACATTGTGAGGAGGGGGTTTTGCGGAGCCCAATAGCAAACACAGGAGGAGAGAGAATGGAGCGGTTTAGGGTGTTTAATAGTTCTCCCCAAGCAGACAGAATTACATCCAGAAATACAACTGACAGGAATTGGGAATGCTCTTGGGGTTAGTACAGGTGCACTTCTTGTGCAGTACGGGAGAATGTTCTTTAGGACAGGTGCACTCTTTGTGCAGTACGGGAGAAGGTTGACACAGGCTGTGTCGGGGAGTGAGAGCAGGAACTCCTTTGTCAAGCTCCAGGGGGTCCAGACGGGCTCGCTGGAACGGAGGTCCTGGACACACGAGAAGGAATGTTAGGACAGGGAATAATCACACGAGAGTGTCTAGCAGGTCTTCGGACTGAGGCGTCGTACCTAGGTAGGCAGTTTAACACTGCGACGAGGGACGACAGGATCCGTCAGGTGATATAGGGGCTGCTTGATGAGGGAATCCCTCACAGCCGCGCTGATTGATGCTCGTCTGGCAGCGTGGGAATGCTGCCGCAGGAAGCTGCCCATATATGGGCACGGCAGGATGAGGGCAGAGGAAGGCCCGAGCCCTGACCATGACAAACATGATTTGTGGAGCTCCCTCTGGTGTTGTGATCGTGGTATTCACTGACCTTTGGGAAGTATTTTGACATGTACATGGGTACCTTGGTCGTGTAGTGTATCTTGTAGACCAGGCCCATTGCAAGTTGCTGTACTCTGTCGTCTACTCTAAGCCATCCTAGGCTGTCAAAGTGGGCAGGGGTGAGGTGGGTTCTAGGAGTAAGGTCAAGCAGTAGTCTGACCAGTTTGTTTTGAGATGTTTGTAATTCTGTTTTTAGCGCCTTTGAGGTGCTTTGGTACCATGAGGTGCAAGTATGGTCGTAGTACCCTTGAATGAGTGCTCCTGCCAGTCTTCAGGGTATTCTTGTTTACCAGAGAGGAGATCCGGTACAAGAATCGAGTTTGTTGGTTCTTTTTTTATTACATTGGATGCCATTTTGTCACAGGAAAGATTAGCCTCTAGGATGGAACCCAGGTAGGTAATTTCATCTTTCCTTGTGACAATATTGTCACCCACTGTAACTGATCCGTCGGTCTTGCTAAGTTTGTTATTTGAACCGAAGAGAATGGACTCTGTTTTGCCCATGTGTAATGATAGTTTGTTATCAGCGAGCCATATGCAGATTCTGCCTAGTTCCGAGCTGAGGGTTTTTTCAACCTGTAACTTGTTCTTGTCAGAGACCAGCAGGGCTGAGTCGTCCGCAAACAGGAACAAGTTGCAGTCACAAGCTGACGACATGTCATTTGCATAAATTAGGAACAGTAGCGGTCCTAGTATGCTTCCTTGTGGAACACCACAGCTCACTGGGAGGGGGGGGGGATAGGGTACCGTTTACCTCCACCATCTGTTCCCTCCCCTCAAGGTAGGATTGCATCCAGCTCACTGATAGACTATCAAAACCAAGAATGGAGTGATTGACAGTGTCGAAGGCCTTTTGTAGGTCCAGCATGACCATGCCGCAGTATTTGCCAGCATCCACCTCTTGTTTGATGTGGTCGTTCAAATAGAGAAGGCATGTGTCAGTGGAGTGGGATGTTCTGAAGCCAGATTGGAATTCGTAGATTAGATTTTTTCCCGCTAGGTACTTTTCGACCTGTTCGTAGACTATTTTTTCCATGACTTTCGAGATGGAGGTAAGAATAGAAACAGGGCGGTAGTTGCCTGGGTCTAATTTGCTGACCTTTTTGTGCAGAGGGGTCACCCTAGCAATTTTGAAGTCCTTGGGGACGTGTCCCTGTTTTGTGGAGAGGTTTATTATGTGTGTGTGATGACTGGGGTGCTGGCGGCTGCTGAGTCTCTGAGGAATTTGGAGGGGATGTTGTCATGGCCAGTGGCCTTGTTAGGTTAGAGGGCGCTCAGTTTTTTGAGTACCTCATCTGTTGTTACCATTTCCAGCTTGAAGTCGTCTTTGCGGACCCCTAGGTTTTTGTAGTAAGCTACTATGTGTTCTACCCCATAATGCCCTGAGTGGGAGGGTAGTTTGTTTACCAGTGTTGTGGCTATGTTTGTGAAGAAAATGTTTAAGTAATTGGCTACATCCAGCTTGTCTGTGATGAGCGTGTTGTCCGTCTTTATGTTTATGTTTGAGAATCTGGTTTTAAGTTTTTTACTGTAGCCTAGTTGATTATTGAGTAATTTCCAGGGGCGGACTGGGACACAAATTCAGCCCGGACATTCAGACGCACCAGCCCACGCACCAGCCCACACACCGGCCCACGCACCGGCCCCGAAACCGGCCCACACAACGGCCGTTATGAAACACTCGTCCAGTATTAAACAACCCAAGGCTGTGGCTAAGGAGTCAACATCAGGGAGACCAAAATCTACACCCCGCCCCTAGATGTGCACAGTGCATGCACACACACACACACACACACACACACACACACACACACACACACACACACACACACACACACACACACACACACACACACACACACACACACACACACACACACACACACACACACACACACACACACACACACACACACACACACACACACACACACACACACACACACACACACACACACACACACACACACACACACACACACACACATGTAGCGTGATCCAATCTGCGTTGTGTCTGGTGTGAGGTAGAAGTAGACTCCGACAACGGTACTCAATTGATGGTTGGTTTTATTGGTGATCTCCTGTTATCGAACCAAAAACAGCACACACAACATGGCGTGAGCTACCGTCATAGCCGTGTAGTCCACCTCTGTTCTCTTTCACGGTAAACTCAAAGAGAGCGCACACACTCAAAACAGTGCGCCATCCACAGTTACAGCAATTGTTAGCTACTATCAAATACATGTAACTCAGTACAAGTCAACTTCAGCAAAAACATATGAAATAATATGAAATGAAAGACAGTGTGTAAGCATTAATTAAACCGAAATACAAAAACAACGGTTCATACCTGTTATCGAACCAAAAACAGCACACACAACATGGCGTGAGCTACCGTCATAGCCGTGTAGTCCACCTGTTATTGTTAAACAGAATACGAGTTAGCACACGACGGTACTGTGGCTGTTTTACACAGGGCGAGTTAATGTCATCACACACAGGACAATTTCAGTACCAAAACCAAAACATAAATCAATTTTACAAGTTATACATAGCAATTAAATCAAATATTAGGTAACCGAAAGTGCATACCTCTGTTCTCTTTCACGGTAAACTCAAAGAGAGAGATCACTTCCGCCTGCGTTTCTCTTGCCGACGAACCGGCTAAACCAATATATACATTATTTAAAGTATTTACAATACAACAAATATTCAACTGGAAAGATGACCTATCCTCTCTAAACCCATTATAAAAGACCAAAAGGGATTTCATTTGGAGAATCAATAACTCAATATGAGGAAATTAATATAAACTAGTAACCAAGGCACCCCTCCAAAACACTAGAGTGAGCTCGGTCCACTTTGTTCCTTCAAAGTCTTGACCTACTTATTTAAGATGAAAGATAACAGTTTCTGTCCATGATCTAGCATAACAACTTCACTCTGCTACATTCACCCCTACTGTTTTATGCCAGATTATGGACATTGTTCCCTTCAATTAACTCAACAGCGTAAGTATAAACCAAAGAAATAGAAAATAAAAAAAAATTATCACAATGAGTCAACGCGTCACATGTAACTCGGTGTATTCCCTTAATTCCAAACCTAGAAAATAGGTTGACCAGCTCAAAAGCTATCCGATGAAGGATCAGGAAAAATAAAGGGTAGCTAATCCCTCATCTAACCATAGAAAAAAAACATGCCATGTACATATTTATACCATGGAATACACCAAAATGACTCAATCATGTCTAATGCAATAGACAACCATAACTACCAGTATGACTCAAAGAAAATCAAACAGCAAAATCAAAGAAAGAAAAGAAAAAAAAATTATTAATAAAAAGCATCACTAAAAAAAAATTTGTCATCTTTTAAGATGACAGCAGAGCCCTGACTCTTTGTACAGCCATCGTCTGAATGAGCCTGTTAACTGGCCTGATGAACCTCCCCAGCCTAGTGTAAACCCCTTGAGGTACCCCAACTACACTCGGTATGACAGTGACAATGGCCGACTCAGGTTCACACACTGGAACAAGTAAGGATGAACTACAGGGGGCCTTCCCCGGAGCCATCATGTCCTCAGTGCCTGATATGGCCGACTCAGGTCCACACACTGGAACAAGTAAGGATGAACTACAGGGGGCCTTCCCCGAAGCCATCATGTCCTCAGTGCCTGATATGGCCGACTCAGGTTCACACACTGGAACAAGTAAGGATGAACTACAGGGGGCCTTCCCCGGAGCCATCATGTCCTCAGTGCCTGATTCCACAGTCGTCGTGTCTGACGACTGATCACTGTCCTGATAAACAATTACAGAGTATGACTCCTCTGATTCAACATCTGCATCTGGTCCCTCCATCCAAAAATGGCGTGGTTTCTTCAGTTTACACTCCTGCTCCCCACCATTATGTGTCTCAAGTGTAATTCTATGATGTTGATCACTACCCATACTTCCCACCTGCTCCTCTGCTAGCTCTGATACACCCGTCCCTGTCATGGTATCTACTACCCCCTCCACACTGGACTCAGGAAGATGAGCAACCCACCGGGCAGTTCTCAGCTCATCCTGAACAGAATCATCTGTCATCTCCTCACTCGGAACAGTGCCAGGAACAGACACCTCAATCTCTGGCTCATCCCATGACGGCAGAGGCAGGAAATTGACGGGCATAATCAAATTCCTATGAACAGTCTTAATCCTCCCTGTGACAGGATGACGGATACTGTATATGTTCAGCACACTGTTTTTACACACTACAGTATAGACAGCACTCTCCCAGCGGTCAGCTAGCTTTTTCTTGCCTCGCTCCCCCTTATTTGCCAGTAAGACCCGATCCCCCTTCTCTACCGAATGTCCCTTTAACTGTCTGTTATACACCTCAGCTTGCCTGGTCTGTTGCTTCTCAGCATGCTTTTGAGCAAGTGCCATTGCTTCCCTCAGATCCTTTCCCAGTGACTGGACATACTTATCCACATCCACCGTATCTCCATCCAAAAGGACACTCTCAAACATGACATCGACAGGTAATCTCGGGGTGCGACCAAACATCAAAAAGAAGGGTGGGAGCCCTGTGGTCTCATGCACCGTGCAGTTATAAGCAAACGTCAATGTGTTCAACATCTGAGGCCATTTCACCTTGGAACGAGGTGGCAAAGCACGGATCATATTACCTAAAGTACGGTTCAGACGTTCTGCCTGTCCATTTCCCATAGGATGGTATGGCGTGGTATGGGATTTTTCAACCCCTGCCATCTGAAGCATCTCTGCTATGAGTGCACTCTCAAAATTAGCCCCTCTGTCGCTATGAATGCAGGCTGCAAAACCATAAACAGAAAAAAAATTATTCCAGAGCACCCTGGCCACTGTCTTGGCAGATTGATTGGGACACGGGTAAGCACATGCTAGTTTGGTAAAATGGTCAGTTATAACTAGCACATCAATGGACTTATTATTGGCATCCTCAGCCGACCAAAAGTCAATACACACCAACTCCAGCGGTGCAGTGGTGACTATCGATACCAATGGAGCTCTAGCTTCAGGCTCCGGTGCTTTGCTCAATACACATCTCTTACAATGACTCACATATTCTTTGACATCCTTTTCCATGGAGTTCCAATAGAAACGTTGTCTAGTGAGCCACAATGTGCGCTGCTGACCCTGGTGACCAGCCTCATCATGTACCCCTTTCAGCACCTGTCCTCTCAGAGCGCTCGGTACAACATATTGAAAGACCTTCTTCTTACTCACAGCATGTTTTGAAACACGGTACAACACTCCTAATTTGTTTGTGAGTTTTCCCCACTGTCTCAGTGTGCGGTTTGTTTCTTTTGACTCATGAACTCTCTCTCTTCGAGATGGGCGGCGGCCTCTATCTACAAAGAATTTGACTCTACTAGTAACAGGGTCCTGGCACTGCTTGTCGTACAATTCTTCATGAGTGATGACCGGCAATGGGCTCTGTCCCATGGACACCAACCTTTCTAACTGCTGCACATGAGAGACTGCTCTCATAGCTGCGCCATCCTCCCAACAGCGATGTGTGTGGAGTACAGCAGATACCTCTTCACGGGATATGCTCCCACTGTCACTACCCACCTCACCACTGGCCTTAAGGGAACTCTGAGTGGACAATCCTAGGCCCTTCCTCCTCACCTCTGATTCCTCACAGGTAAGACGGAACATGTTCTGCACGTCATCCACCTCCAAACCTTTAGCCTCCCTCAACAAGACATCATACGAGGTCCTTGTCAGCCTGTGCATCACCCTAGGCCGAGTAAAAGGCTCCCTGCTCAGTGCATCAGCTACTGTATTCTTAGGCCCAGGAATGTACTGAATGTCAAAATCAAAAGGTGCCAGCTTAGCCACCCATCTCTGCTCGCATGCATCAAGTTTTGGCTTTGTGAGGATGTACTTAAGTGGATTATTATCTGTCCACACTGTAAATCTATGTCCTCGCAGCCAATGGCTAAACTTGTCGTGTATAGCCCATTTCATGGCGAGAAACTCAAGCCTATGAGCTGGATATTTAGACTGAGCATGATTCAAAGATTTACTAGCCAAAGCTATGGGCCTGGCTGTGCCACACCCTTCCTGCACTTGTGAAAGCACGGCTCCCAGTCCACTAGTGGATGCATCTACAGACAATAGAAATGGCTGGGAAAAGTCAGGGTGAGCCAACAGAGCTTGTCCCACCAATGCAGCTTTTAACGCCTCAAAGGCCTCCCTACACTCCACAGTCCAGTCTGCTGCACTAAGCTTACGAAGGGGGGCAGCTCTCTTCCCTTTAACTTTGCCTCTCCGTGGCTTTTTCACACCCGTGGTCAGCTGAAACAGTGGTCTTGCCACTACAGAGCAGTTCTCAATGTAATGTTGATAATACACCACCATTCCTAAGAATGACCGGATCTTATTGGCAGACGGGGTGACACCATCCGACTCCATAATATCGCTCTCCGTCACACCCACTATAGCCTGCACCTTATCAGGGTCTGTGGCTATCCCTTCCCGAGAAACAATATGTCCCAAAAACGTCAGTGACTTTCTCAGAAACTGACACTTAGATGGAGACAACTTCAGGTTGTGTTCTCGTAAACGCTGAAATACCATCTCCAGCCTCTGCAAGCTCTCTTCTTCAGACTTGCCAAAGACCAGAAGGTCATCTAAATAACAGAGAAGACTCAGTGAGTTCTGATCACCAAAGATTGTGAGCATCATTCTCATGAACGTAGCTGGACTGTTACAAAGCCCCTGGGGCATACGGTTATATTCATGTAAACCGAGAGGAGAGGAGAAAGCAGTGTATTTCTTATCATCCTCATGCAGTGGGACATTGTAATATCCGGATGTCAAATCCATAGAACTGAAAAAGGCATTGCCTCCCAACGCTGCAAGTACATCTGCTTGGTGAGGTAATGGATGTGCATCTTTCACCGTGCGAGCATTTAACCACCTGAAATCTGTGCACAGTCTCAAGTCACCATTCTTTTTCCAACAAAGAACAAGTGGGGATGCATACTCGCTACTCGACTTCCTAATTATCTCCCTGTCCTCCATCTCGTTCAGAGTCTCTCTCAACTTTTGGTAATGGGCGGGGGAGAGCCTCCGGTAAGGTAACCGAAAGGGCCGATCGTCAGTCAGTCGGATACGATGACAGAAGCCACTAGCCTCACCACAATCCAACCGATGTCTAGAAAACACATCCTCATAGTTCTCAATTAGGTCAGTCAGTCTATCCTTCCAGACTGGTGAGACCTGACAGTCATCAACTGACAGGTTCTGGAGCCCTAGACTAGCCAGTCTATCATTCCCCCTAGCTACATTGTTGCTAGCACAACTCCTAGCTGTAAGACTGCCGTGAGAGCTGCCACTACTCACTCTACCGGCATTCTGGTGGACTGACGTGTTCGTATCACTGTCAAAATCCTCTAATGCAATGCATGGATACACGTCAGCCACTTTTGCATTCCTTCTCAAGGTGATAGATTTGTTTGTCGGGTTTATAATCTTGACAGGAAGCCACCCATCCCCCCAGAGAGGTGTAACTACCCTGCCAACTAGTATGTTACGGTGCACACAACGAGAGGCGCTGGGCTCAACAATAACAGTACTTCCCATAGAAAGTTTTGTCCTGGGTGGGAGACGACCCCACACTACATGCTCACTCATAGGTTCAAGTGTCACGGCCTGTTTCAACTTGACTGTTCCCACTTTGTCAGGAATTTCCTCCCCCCTCCATCTCTCAAGGTTGGCCATGAACCTGATAAACTGACTGTTTTCGTCCTGACATGGTGACTCAGCTTTTCCCAATATGCGCCAGTAGGCCCCAGTGGATTAGAACTGTCTGATTAAGGGCTTCATCACATTGGTGCCTATAATGAGCTCATCAACCTGACCCTCCACTATCAGGACTGGTACTATGTATTCAAAACCATAAAGCTTAAGTTTCAGCTCACACGTTCCCACCGGACTAGTCTGTTTCCCACCACACCCCACAAGAACAACATTGGTAGTCGATATCAAGTCACCCGTTACTACTCCTGCCTCCCTCAGCCGAGGAACCACATCTGCGCGCAGAGAAGTAGCCATGGATCCACTATCTAACATCCCCTGTAACTCAACCTTGTCTCCTGTTAATACAGTGGTGAAAAATAAACTGTCACTTTGGGATGTTCTGGTCACATTCTGCATAATTACTGTTTTGTCTTTGGATGCTGCTTCACAAACGGACGTATATACAGTCTGAATATCATCATTACAACTGGAGGAAAAACCATAGGGGCCCACATTGTCCTCCTTTGAATGGGGGGCCGTCTAGTTTTCCTGAGGAGGACCAGCCTGTCTCTGACCAGGGGGCTGTCTAGGAGTGGTTTGCCCACAATAGATACCAATATGCCCTGGACCCAGACACTTGAAGCACAGCCTGTGCGTCCTACAGTGCGTCCTAGTGTTGTGCTCCAAACTGCCACAAACCTGACATTCTTGAGAATGTTTGGGGAACTGTTTATGGGGGCCATTTTGTACATAAGGGCCATTTTGTACAGACTGAGTGTTGTTGCCTAAAGCCATTTCTAACACTCTCAAAACTCTATCCATTGTGTTATTCTCAGATACAGACGACAGCTGCTCTAGCTCTGGACTACTGACAGCCATAGGTGACACGCTTTGTTCGTGATTAACAACCACCCTCTCCTGTGATGACTCAATGGCGACCACATGTTGTGTCAACCGACCTCGACTCGCTCTATGCTCTCTCAAATATTCATCCAAATGTTCCTGCACCTCACATGCTGTCCACTCACGAGATGGCTTACTTTTGAACACTAAGGACAACTCCTTATCAGGGCAGTTACGGATGAACATGAGAACTAGATGCTGGCTCAGGCTAGTCTGCGGTTCCCCCTTACTAAGAAGACACTGCTCTGTGGCTTCTGCTGCTTTGTTAAGCCTAATCCAATAGTCAAGAGGATTCTCGCTTGCATATGCTTTGACTGCATAAAAGTCAGCTAATGGAAGATCTGAGTGAATAATATCACCAAAATGTTGCCTCAGAATGCTAAAAATAACACCCACCTCACTGACAGTTGAATTGCTACGCATCCATACTTTGGTAACGTCCCGGGCCCTCCCCATTAGCTTGTTCATAACCTCCTCAACTTGTTCAGCCCCCGTACAGTTATTTTTCTTTCTGATATACGTCCTCATAAGTTCCTCCCACTCAAAAACAGAGCACTTATCTGTGCTGTCCCCTCTAAAATAGGGTGGGGCATTTGCATCTGAACGTAACACAAGATTCATTTTGGATGCATCAATCACAGTATTCCCACATTGGTCAGGTTGGAACATCTGTTGGGGATTTTGAGAAGCTAATGCAGGTGAAGTCCCCGAGGTTGTGTTCTGCATTAACGTCATTCTAATAGCTTCCCCTATTTCTGACCCAATGGATTTGATCAAATTGGCCATTTGGCTGGGGGATGTTTCAACACTAGTGTTGTTCATTTCACCAGGTGAGGGAACAACCGGGGTGAAAAGTAACGGTGGGGCATTTCTCTCAGAGGGACCCTCTACACTCTCCCTTCCAGGACTAGAGGGACCTGAAAAACCTGGACTCGCCGGAGTAGACTGCATAACCGGTGTGTAACTTAGAACCCCTCTCCCTCTCCCCACAGTCAAGTTCCCTGTAGGAGTGTTTCCTATGTTCAAAGTCATTTTCAGTATCAAATGGTACTTTTACCGTTATACTCACAGCGTGTTTTAGGTAACACACTCAAAATCAATAAACTTGATGAGAGACCATATCTTTTTCAAAGGATTCAGTGCTCTCCAGCCTCCTCAGGAACAGACGGCGAATGCAGCGTCCCCGTGACCAGGCCGCGCCGGCAGCATCCACGCGTCCAGGCCGCCCATGAAGCCTCCACGTCTCTCCAGCAACACTGGTGGTCGGCTTCCGCTGACCAGTTGATCCGGCTTGTCTCGGCACCAGTTTGTAGCGTGATCCAATCTGCGTTGTGTCTGGTGTGAGGTAGAAGTAGACTCCGACAACGGTACTCAATTGATGGTTGGTTTTATTGGTGATCTCCTGTTATCGAACCAAAAACAGCACACACAACATGGCGTGAGCTACCGTCATAGCCGTGTAGTCCACCTCTGTTCTCTTTCACGGTAAACTCAAAGAGAGCGCACACACTCAAAACAGTGCGCCATCCACAGTTACAGCAATTGTTAGTTACTATCAAATACATGTAACTCAGTACAAGTCAACTTCAGCAAAAACATATGAAATAATATGAAATGAAAGACAGTGTGTAAGCATTAATTAAACCGAAATACAAAAACAACGGTTCATACCTGTTATCGAACCAAAAACAGCACACACAACATGGCGTGAGCTACCGTCATAGCCGTGTAGTCCACCTGTTATTGTTAAACAGAATACGAGTTAGCACACGACGGTACTGTGGCTGTTTTACACAGGGCGAGTTAATGTCATCACACACAGGACAATTTCAGTACCAAAAACCAAAACATAAATCAATTTTACAAGTTATACATAGCAATTAAATCAAATATTAGGTAACCGAAAGTGCATACCTCTGTTCTCTTTCACGTAAACTCAAAGAGAGAGATCACTTCCGCCGGCGTTTCTCTTGCCGACGAACCGGCTAAACCAATATATACATTATTTAAAGTATTTACAATACAACAAATATTCAACTGGAAAAATGACCTATCCTCTCTAAAACCCATTATAAAAGACCAAAGGGATTTCATTTGGAGAATCAATAACTCAATATAAGGAAATTAATATAAACTAGTAACCAAGGCACCCCTCCAAAACACTAGAGTGAGCTCGGTCCACTTTGTTCCTTCAAAATAAGAGTGTTTCCGTCTTGACCTACTTATTTAAGATGAAAGATTTCTGTCCATGATCTAGCATAACAACTTCACTCTGCTACACACACACATATACCATTACTTCCGGTCATTGGCATACATTTTTTTTTTTTTACTAACATCTTAGTGCCTCATTAGCCTAGGGATTAAGGATACATGAAGTATTAACTACACCATAATAATATTGAGGGTTTGATCCATAGAAAGGTCTGTGCTACACAATTTCAGTTAGATTAGATTTATTGTCCTTTAATTTAGCACTCATGACATTAGTTGCTTGCCGTTTAATCAACATCGAAAGACCCCCCACTTCCTCCCAGACACCCATTCCAAGAGCCTGTTCGCTTTCCAGGTCTCTCTCTCTTTCTGTCTGTGTGTCTCTCTCTCTCCCTGTCTGTGTGTGTGTGTCTCTCTCCACACGTGTCGGAGGAAGCGTGCGGATACTTCAGGGTTCCCTTGTACCGACCAGTAGGAGAACATGCGCACAGCAACCAGGTATAAAAAGAATAATAATACATTCTAGAACATTTGTGATGTCACAGTATGATGTCATAATCAAACATTCTAGAACATTTGTGATGTCACAGTATGATGTCATAATCAAACATTCTAGAACATTTGTGTTCTATATATATTCAACAATTCTGGGGTACCGGTCGAGGTTACTGTAGAGCAGCTGGTGGAAGAGTTAAAGGGGGACGGGCGTAATGGCATAGTTAAGAGTGCAGAAAGGATGAAGAGGGGAGCAGAGAGGGCAGTGACGGAGACGGTAGTGATTAAGTTTGAGGGTGGGGTTGTTCCTAGGGAGGTGTTTGTAGGGCGTAGGATGTATAGGGTTAGGGAATTTGTTCAGAATCCTCTTAGGTGCTATAGGTGCCAGGAGTTTGGCCATATAGCTACCACGTGTAGGAAGGGGCTGAGGTGCGCTAGGTGTGGCGGGGAACATGACTATGGGAAGTGTGGAGAGGGAGTGAAGCCGATGTGCTGTAGTTGTGGTGGGGAGCATAGTGTAGCGTTTAGGGGGTGTGAGGTGATGAAGGAGGAGGTCGAGGTGATGAAGAAGGAGGTCGCGGTTCGGAGAGAGAGAAGGGAGGGTAAGTTGTCGTATGCTGAGGCGGTTAGCAGGGTAGGACAGGGCAGCCAAGAAAGGGTGCAGGGGGTTGAAGGAGGGCATTTGGCAGAGAGGGTAGAGCAGGAGGATAGAGAGAGGGGAAGGGAGGAGAAATTAGGTATTGTGGCCTTCGTGGCAGGGGTAGTTACTGGTATGGCAGAGGCTAAGGGTAAAACAGCGATGGTGAAGATGATTGTTAGGATAGCGGTTCAACATCTGGGAATGGAAGGTCTGGACTGGGAGGAGGTGGTTAGGGAATTGGCTGAGGGGGCTGAGAGGGACAAAGCAGCCCAGAATAAGATCGCAGGGGGCAAGGAGGGTCCCGCGGAGGGGTGCTCAGACAGGAAGTAGCAGCATTAGCTGCACTCCAATGGACAATGTAGGGGATGACGGGGTCCAGTAGAAGAAGAAGAAGAAGAGCCCATAAAAAGAATTGCGGAGGGCAGTAATACGCCACGATGCGTCTACACTGCCGGAAATTCAAATAAGAAGAAGAAGAAGAAGAAGATCTCATTGTCCATCTTTGAACAGTACTGAACAGATAGACTAAACAACATAGATTGAAGCCTGCATTTCTCAACCAAGGTTTCAAGTTCAAGTTTCTTTAATAGTTGTCATACAGAAGTACAGAATACTTTTGTACAAAATGCTTCTTACTGTTGCGCTCCAGAGACTGTGCATGACAAGATAGTATGAATAAAAACATAGTAAAAATTAGAAGAAAAAAAAAAAAAAGAGGTCACAGTGTTCAGTTTAGACATATGTACAATGTTCGTAGACGTAGTTACCATACAATATACAATACTGTGCAGTGTACTAATATACAATACTATATAGTGCAAGGCATAAATGGACGAGGTGCAGTTTAGGTACAATTCACAGTAGGTGTACGAGTTGTAGTGCAAATCCTTTATCAATAAATATAAAGTGTAAGTGTGTTTGTGTGATCTAAAGTGTGGAGAGTGGGTGCTGCAGTGTGTTGTTTGTTTGAGTGAGTGTGTGTGTGCGTGTAGGTGTGTGTGCTGTGTGCATTTGATGGTTGTTGCATAGTGATTATTGTTCGTTTAGCGATTATTGTTCGTTTAGCAGCCTGATGGCCTGGGGATAGAAGCTCCTTCTGAGTCTTTCTGTGCTCGCCATAAGACTCCGGTATCGCTTGCCTGACGGCAGCAGTTCAAAGAGGCAGTTGTTCGGGTGGCTCGAGTCCTTAATAATTCTCTTAGCCTTCCCCTTGCACCGCTTGTTGTAAATGTTCTGGAGGGTGGGAAGCCCCCCTCTAATTGTGCGTTCGGCTGAACGTGTCACTCTTTGTAGTCTGCTACGGTCTTGTGCAGTGCTATTCCCAAACCAGGAGGTGATGTTGCCGGTCAGGATGCTCTCTATTGTACATGAGTAGAAGTTCCTAAGGATCTTCTGACTGACTTGGAACTTCCTTAGGCGCCTGAGGAAGTAGAGGCGTTGTCGTGCCTTCTTCACAACACTGTCAATGTGTGTGGTCCATGTCAAGTCCTCGGATATGTGGGCTCCGAGGTACTTGAAACTGTTCACTCTCTCAACTGGTGCCCCGTCGATGCTGAGGGGGCTGTAGTCCTTGACCCCCGACCTCCTGAAGTCCACAATCATCTCTTTTGTTTTGCTGACGTTCAGGGAGAGGCAGTTCTCCTGACACCACTGTGACAGGTTCTCTACCTCTTCCAGGTAGGCCCTTTCGTCGTTGGCAGAGATCAGGCCCACCACTACTGTGTCATCAGCAAATTTGATGATGGTGTTGTTGTTCCGCTGTGCTACGCAGTCATGTGTGTACAGGGAGTAGAGGAGGGGGCTCAGAACACAGCCCTGGGGGGCCCCTATGTTGAGCGTGATGGATGAGGAGGTGCAGTTGCCGGCTCTTACCACCTGGGGTCTGCCCGTCAGGAAGTCCAGGACCCACTGGCACAGGTCATAGTTCAAGCCCAGGTCCCTGAGCTTGGCTATGAGTTTGGAGGGGACTATGGTATTGAATGCTGAGCTGTAGTCGATGAACAGCATTCTCACATAGTTCCCCTTCCTCTTGTCCAGATGTGATGCTGCTGTGTGCAGCACATGGGCTATGGCGTCCTCCGTGGACCTGTTGGGGCGATATGCAAATTGCAGAGGGTCCAGGTTGATGGGGAGGGAGGAACAGATGTAGCCCTTCACTAGCTTCTCAAAGCACTTCATGGCTATGGAGGTGAGGGCTACAGGGCGGTAGTCGTTGAGGCAAGCGGGCGTAGATTTTTTGGGTACAGGGATGATGGTGGACTTCTTCAGACAGGTGGGGATGACGGCCTGTTCCAAGGACAGGTTGAAGATGTCAGTGAATACCGGGGCCAGTTGGTCGGCACAGACTTTTAGGACGCGGCCGGGGATGCCGTCCGGTCCTGCTGCCTTCCTGATATCCACTTTTTTAAAGATCCGTCTCACCTCATGCTCTGTTACCCTGAACACTGAGTCTCCATCAGCAGACCCCCCCCCCCCCATTGCCGTGGTTTGTAGGCTGGTGTTGTTATTCACAGCCTCAAACCTCGCATAGAAGGAGTTGAGATCGTTTGCTAAGGAGATGTCACTGTTCAGTTTGAGGGGGGTTCCTTTGTAGTCTGTCATTGTTCTGAGGCCCTGCCACATGCCTCTAGAGTCAGCCTGTTCAAACTGAAGTTCAACTTTATCCCTGTAGCGCCGTTTTGCCTCTATTACTGCTCTCCTGACGTTGTATCTTGCCATCTTGTGTTCTTCCATGTTGCCTGTCACCAGCCCGGTGTTGTATGCTGATGTGCGCACTTTCAGAGCCTCACGGACGGATTTGTCTACCCAGGGCTTTTGGTTTGGGTAGATATTAATTTTGGTGGTGGGGATTATTACTTCTACCTGAGTACAGACATAGTCAATCACCGTTTCGGTGTATTCGTTAATATTGGCTGTGTTATCACGGAGTACACTCCATTCTGTGCTTCCCAGCACTGCTTGGAGTGACTCTACTGACGTCACGGTCCAACGCTTAACCTCTCGCGAGACCACCGGCGTTCGCTTGAGACACTGTTTGTACTTAGGCAGAAGAAAAATTGCGGCGTGATCGCTTTTACCGAATGGACTAAGAGCCTGTGACTTGTACCCATTCTTAAATTGCGAGTATACATGGTCTAATATGTTCTCGCCTCTGGTGGGACAGGTCACATGCTGATAGAAATTCGGCAGCACCTTTTTGCCTACCTACCGTTTTGCTGTGGAAAGGTGAGTGTCCACAACGGCTAGCTAGCTGTTCTACTTGAATGCTGAATGTTAATATTGAATCAGACAATACTGAATGTTAATATCAGACCATATTGAATACTGAATGTTAATTCAGGTTGACAGTTGACATCATTTGACAGTTGACAGGGGGCTGGAAAGTTGATCTAAAGGGGACATGCATTATAAATGCCTTTTTTCTGTGTTTCACAAATTCAGCCTGAGACGTTCAGTGTGTCGTTGCGCTCTGGGTAGTGTATCTGTAGTAGAGCGCTGTGTAGGCTACATCATCTGGATGGACTGTTTCTGTGCGAGCAAGCATGCATACTATGGAATTTAATCCTGCCGGCGCCACTGCCGGCCCACACACCGGCCCACACACTGGGCCACATACCGGCCCACATTAGTGGCCCACACACCGATTCACACACACCGGCCCACATTAGTGGCCCACACACCGACTCACACACTGGCCCACACACCGGCCCACATTAGTGGCCCACACCCCGACTCACACACTGGCCCACACACTGGCCCACACACATTAGTGTGTGGGCCGGTGTGTGGGCCGGTGTGTGGGCCAGTGTGTGGGCCAGTGTGTGAGTCGGTGTGTGGGCCACTACATACCGGCCCACATTAGTGGCCCACACACCGACTCACACACTGGCCCACACACCGGCCCACATACCGGCCCACATTATTGGCGCACACACCGACTCGCACTGGCCCACACCGGCCCGCCGTACAGACCATGTAGCCTGGGAGATGACTGAAATCACTGTAAGAGCTAGTAGGCTATTTTTAAGCATCTTTCTGTGTCAATTTTCATTTTTACATCTAACTTTTTCAGCCCTACCCTACCAAAGTGGGCCGATCGGAGTGGACTAAATGGGCCAGTCGAACCCCCCCATCAAAAAAAAATTACAAAAAAAATATATATATATATATATATTTTTTTTGGACCAGCCCACTTTACTTCCGGCCCATTGGGATTCGTCCCGAACGTCCCGGACGATGGCCAGTCCGGGCCGCGTGAACACTTTAGGCAACCAACTTGCGCTTCTGCGTTGCTCTGAATTGCTCTGATTGGCCGAGCGCGCGCATGTGCATGAGCCGTGACTCGCTCCTCAGAGGCAGGAATACTAAGCTCCCCTTTAAACTCCAGGAGAGAGGAGAGAGGCTGAAAACCCGCAGTTCTTGCCCGACTGATGGGAGCCGAATCCCGGATCCGATTTTTCTGATGAATACCCCCAAAACATGGAGGTCCCGAACGCATGGAAGTATTGATTGCGCTGTAACGAATCATTAAAAAAATATACCGTTAACTGGAATATGTTGTGCCTTTACACATATGTTGGATTATGTAATTGGTTTGTCATGACAAACTAATAAAAAATCGCGACAACAACACACAGTGACTACATTCATCATTGTTTACAATGAACGGAAATCGCGATTTTTTTTATTAGTTTGTCATGACAAACCAATTATATAATCCAACATATGTGTAAAGGCACAACATATTCCAGTTAACGGTATATTTTTTTAATGATTCGTTACGGCGCAATCAATACTTCCATGCGTTCGGGACCTCCATGTTTTGGGGGTATTCATCAGAAAAATCGGATCCGGGATTCGGCTCCCATCAGTCGGGCAAGAACTGCGGGTTTTCAGCCTCTCTCCTCTCTCCTGGAGCTTAAGGGGGAGCCGCGCTCGGCCAATCAGAGAAACGCGGAAGCGCAAGTTGGTTGCCTAAAGTTTTCACATGTCCGGGCCTGGTAATTTCCAAAGTTCACGTGGTTTGTTTTTGTTTTCCTCAGTTTTGTCATTGATGAAATTCTTTTTTGCAGTTTTGATCATGGAGTTTACGTCGTTTTTTAGTCTGTTTCTTTCCAGTTTGAGTTCAGTCACGTGGGCTTGGAGTTCACTGCTCGTGCTTTTGGTAAGCTTTGACTGACTTTGATGGATGGATAATAATTAAAGGTGCTATAGATAACATTCAGCCACTAGATGTCGCTCTAGCATGTCAGACCAAAACGATGGTGTGTTTACATAGGATTACATGGGGTACGATAATTATTGTATCGTACACTGTACCATCTAACTAAGTTCAGATCCAACTGTCAAACTAGTTTATACAAACTAGTTTATACTAGTTGGCAGACACATATTTTAGGTTTAACTTTTGTTGAAGTTGAAAGTTGAAGAGCGAGCAAGGCGCCATTTTCTTTTTGAAAACGGGAGCAGAGAAACAGGGACCTCTCAACTAGCAGGACGTTTATCCAATCAGGTGCATTCCTCATGGAAAAATAGTAAGTAGGGAGGGGATACATGCATGCACACAACATGCACATAACATGTACTGTAAATAACAACATTAATTTTGGACCTGCCAACATTTCTAAATGATAAATTCTTGAATCAATATTTATTTTTTGGGGGCGGAAGCAATACTTTTATCCCACACCTTTCTAAAAGCTCTGTGGATGCATTATTTAAAATAAAATAAATAATACCACAGTATTCATTTCCATACCACTGTATTAATTTCCATAGTATTAATTTCCATATCACAGTATTCATTTCCATATCACCAGTATTAATTTCCATATCACAGTATTCATTTAATATCACAGTATTAATTTCCACATCTTCGTATTAATTGTAGCTGGTTGTATAAAGAGTACTGGTAATAGAGCATGTGATGTAATCATCAGTGAGATGTTGCCAGTGTCTCTTGGGACAATACCTCCTGTGCTTTTATAGGAGACAAAAGTCTTTCAATACATGATATGCCTCCGATGTTCACGTTTCCTTGCAGTCATCGTCAATGAAACCCAGAGTTTAAGTTGATTGAAGAACTAACAAACTAAATAAAATGTACTGATACAGCATACTTTATAACATAATAATGTGCACATTAATGAACTAAAGAAAGCAACATGAAAGGCTATATGAATTGAAAATGGGGGACCCTGATGTAAACAAGACGAAAGTCTTTCTCTGGAATCACTTTCAAAAACACTCTCAAAAAACACCTACGTGAGACAGCAATTCGAAACTGGCCCCTACAAATGTCCTAACCTAGTTGTACAGTAAATGACCAAGTAAGGCTTTGTCAGTATTCCAATGTACAGTGTAAAATGTGTGTGTCCCCCCTACCCAACCAACCCCCCCACCACCTCAATGTACAGCCCCCACCCACCCACCCCACCCACCCAACCCCACCCCACCCACCCAACCTCCTCCAATGTACAGTTTCTACGTCACACTCTTTTTCTGGACACTTTTGTATCACAAACAGTACTGTATTTGCAAATCTGATATGTCATAAATGTATAGATGTAGCAGTACTGTCTATCTGTATGTCATGTATGTCATATATGATGAATTGAAAATGGGGGACCCTGATGTAAACAAGACGAAAGTCTTTCTCTGGTCTGCATCCCCGTAACAATTGTATGTATTGAGCTGTACTGTACCCATTCTGCAATCTGTTAATAAACTTTTCAATCAATCAATCAATCAATCAATCAGTCTGCATCCCCTTAACAATTGTATGTATTGAGCTGTACTGTACACATTCTGCAATCTGTTAATAACGTTTTCAATCAATCAATCAATCAATCAATCAATCAATCAATCAATCAATCAATCAATCAATCAGGCTCGTCATTCATTTGCTCTGTGTGTGTGCGTTTGAAAAGATGAATGAATGAATGAATGAATGAATGAATGAATGAATGAATGAATGAAAACTTTATTTAACAGATTGCAGAATGGGTACAATACAGTACGGGATGTAGACCAGAGAAAGACGTTTGTCTTGTTTACATCAGGGTCCCCCATTTTCAATTCATAGTGACATTTATGACATACATTTATGACTAGGGTGACCAGGTGTCCCCCTTTTGGTTGTACTGTCCCACCATTTGACCAAATGTCCCGCGTCCCTCATATTGAGAGGATGTCCCTCTTTTCGAAGCCAAAAAAAAACATGCGTCTAAAAGCCCCTCCCTACAGACAGTAAACGTAGCAACCCGCCTCTTGTCCACACACATTGCTCTGATTTGTTATAGTACTTTAGCGAGCTGCTTGCCTGCTTGTGACGTGACTGAGACTGAGTCGTGACGCTACCTCATATCGCAGATCTGATTGGTTATAGTAATTTAGCGCACTGCTCTGCTCGTGAGAGTTGAACTTGTGACGCTACCTCATATCGCAAATCTGATTGGTCAAAAAAAACACAACAACATTACAAGCGAACTAGTTCAAGATGGAAAGCAGTAAAAAGAAACGGACCTGCAGTTACAACCAAGACTGGCAAACGACACATGACTGGGTGAGGCAGATGGCAGTTCAACAAATCATGTTAAACCCAGATTCGGCTCAAACAAGGGACTAAACACGTTTCGCAATTATGCCACAACAATGTGGAATGCCCTACCCAAAATGTGAATCCCTGCCCACATTCAAAACCGCTCTTAAAGAGCACCTACGGGAGGCTGCAATTCGAAACTGGCCACCGTAAATGCCCAAAACCCCCACCACCTCCTAATAGACAGTCTCCTCCCCACCGTATGTATATATTCCCTCCCCGCCGTATGTATATTTCTCTCCCACCCACCCACCCACCCCCTCCTAATGTACAGTCCCCTCCCCATCATATGTATATACTCTGTCAGGATCTAGGGGTAACAGTACTGTATATTTGAATACCGTTTATGTCACAAATGTATCAGTACTAAATACCTATATGTCCCTATGCCATAAATGTCATGTATGTTGTGTATGTCATAAATGTCTATATGAAATGAAAATGGGGGACCCTGATGGAAACAAGACAAACGTCTTTCTCAGGTCTGCATCCCCTTAACAATTGTATGTATTGAGCCGTACTGTATTGTACCCATTCTGCAATCTGTTAAATAAAGTTTTCATTCATTCATTCATTCAATCCGCAGCAGGCTTTCTGTGTTTTGTGTCATAGTTCGTTTTCAATTGCGCATGGAGGAGAATACGACTTGAAGCGCCACAGTGGACGTGAGTCTCACTTGAAAGTGGCTCACCAAAAAGAAACATCCAGATCTATGGATACGTTTCTTTTTAAACCAAACAATGATAGCCAGACGGACAAGGTCACTGCAGCTGAGTTAACAAGTGTCTATCACACAGTACAACACTCCCATTCATACTGTTTTCCCTAGTTCTGTGTTAACAGGGAATATCAAACACAAGACATTCCTGTCAAGTGATGACGTTTGAATATTTAAAACAGATGTTAGGTGGTATTTAATTTGTATTTATTTTGATTTAACCTTTAACCTTTGATTTAAATCTATTCAGTGAAGACCATGGCAGTTATTCTAATAAAAAAAATTACATTATCTATCTGTCCCACTTTGTCCCACTTTGTCCCACCAAAATCTTACTGTTGTCCCACTTTGTCCCACCAAAATCTTACTGTTGTCCCACTTTTGGACTTTTTGCATCTGGTCACCCTATTTATGACATACATGGTATTTAGTACTGTTACATTTGTGACATATACGATATAACTTGATTCATTATAGCCGATTTATTCCCTTGCTAGTTATGAATAAATTGATGAGGGCCATCTGCTACGCAAATATGATCAATTCATTATGTAAGTAACATATTCGCTAAATGACCAGTCATCGTGATCACGTGACTCCAGGTAACAGACAGTAGGGTTTATTCTATCCCCCCCTCTCACAGTGAGCTGTGGTGTTCCACAAGGAAGCATACTAGGACCGCTACTGTTCCTAATTTATGCAAATGACATGTCGTCAGCTTGTGACTGCAACTTGTTCCTGTTTGCGGACGACTCAGCCCTGCTGGTCTCTGACAAGAACAAGTTACAGGTTGAAAAAACCCTCAGCTCGGAACTAGGCAGAATCTGCATATGGCTCGCTGATAACAAACTATCATTACACATGGGCAAAACAGAGTCCATTCTCTTCGGTTCAAATAACAAACTCAGCAAGACCGACGGCTTCTCAGTTACAGTGGGTGACAATATTGTCACAAGGAAAGATGAAATTACCTACCTGGGTTCCATCCTAGAGGCTAATCTCTCCTGTGACAAAATGGCATCCAATGTAATAAAAAAAGTCAACCAACGAACTCGATTCTTGTACCGGATCTCCTCTCTGGTAAACAAGAATACCCTGAAGACTCTGGCAGGAGCACTCATTCAGGGGTACTACGACTATGCTTGCACCTCATGGTACCAAAGCACCTCAAAGGCGCTAAAAACAAAATTACAAACATCTCAAAACAAACTGGTCAGACTACTGCTTGACCTTACTCCTAGAACCCACCTCACCCCTGCCCACTTTGACAACCTAGGATGGCTTAGAGTAGATGACAGAGTACAGCAACTTGCAATGGGCCTGGTCTACAAGATACACTACACGACCAAGGTACCCATGTACATGGCAAAATACTTCCCAAAGGTCAGTGAATACCACGATCACAACACCAGAGGGAGCTCCACAAATCATGTTAAACCCAGATTCGGCTCAAATAAGGGACTAAACACGTTTCGCAATTATGCCACATCAATGTGGAACGCCCTACCCAAAGCTGTAAAGGAATGTGGATCACTACCCACTTTCAAAACCTCTCTCAAGAGACACCTACGGGAGACTGCAATTCAACACTGGCCCCTGTAAATATCCTAACCCAACCCCCTCCAATGTACAGTCATTTACCTAGTATGGTTTTGTCAATAGTCCAATGTACAATTTTGTTTGTTTGTACAGAGTCTCCCCCCCCTCAATGTACAGTTTTGCTTGTTTATACAGTGTGCCCCCCCCCCCCCAACCACCTCCAATGTAAATTACCCAGTATGGTTGTCAATATCCCAGTGTACCCAACCCCCCCCACCCAACCTCCTCCAATGTACAGTTTCTACGTCAAATGTATATACTCCCTTTTCTTGACTCCTTCTGTATCACAAACAGTACTGTATTTGCAAATCTGGTATGTCATAAATGTATAGATGTAGCAGTACTGACTATCTGTATGTCATGTATGTCATATATGTCCTGATGAATTGAAAATGGGGGACCCTGGTGGAAACAAGACGAAAGTCTTTCTCTGGTCTGCATCCCCTTAACAATTGTGTGTATTGAGCTGTACTGTATTGTACCCATTCTGCAATCTGTTAATAAAGTTTTCAATCAATCAATCAATTCTCATGACACGTCAGCTGAAGCTGCCGGACACATTTGAAGGTGACACACACTGCACTTCCTCGCCTCTCTCTCTGTTGTTGTTGCTCATCTATCGATGTAACCCGGTGAAGGCAGTAACGGTAACGTTATTAACGATTATTTTGTTTAATGTCCTATGCCACTCGTTCACAATCGAACGAACGTTTGTGAATGATTCTTTAATAATCCCCTGCTGTGTGGCATGTTGCACGTCATGCCATCATCATCATCATCACTTCCAGGTATGCATGATGCATTCATCCATCTGTCAATTCAACTTACATGTTCAGCCTGTCCTCAACATGCAATGTCGCTACTCTACCCTCACGACACAATTCTTTAGTGACTGCATTTAGTCAATAAGGAGTTTGTCATTTCCTCTAAAGCCAGAACTGCTATTTTGATAGCTGTTAGCTAAGTTAGATAGATAGATAGATAGATAGATAGATAGATAGATAGATAGATAGATAGATAGATAGATAGATAGATAGATAGATAGTGTATTTGTCCTCAGGAGGACAGTACTTTCCACAGTAGGTGCGTACATAACGGAACAAGTAAGACACACATACAGAATGATACAAAATACAGGATTCACAGGAAAACCTAATTACAGGTGATATTTAGGGTATCAGTGAGTGTTCAAGCCTTGTTTCATGACTCACTGCGTGGGCAGTCTCTTTGGGTGGGCATGTCTTTTTGCCTACACCTGACCTGATGGTGTACCAACTAGCCACAGAGGTAGCCCTAGAATGGCTGATATTCCATGCATTATTGCATGTATTGCATATACAGTGATAGAACACACACAGAAGCACCAATCACTCACGTCATTTTTGATTAACAGGATTTAATATGATTTAATCTATACTATTATGTACTATGCCACTATGTCTATACTACTATCTACTACCATGTATTATGCTATTTATTATGCCTATACTACTACGCTAATATTTTTATACTAGTAGCACTCAAGTTGACGAACAATATCACTTACCCTTAGCTGCCAGAGGTGTAACCCCCCTGCTGGCCTGTTGTACAGAATTTGTAAGTCACTTTGGATAAAAGCGTTCAGCTGAATGACTAAATGTAAATGATGCTGCAATTGATTTTCACTCCCACAGAAGAGATACTAGCAAGGATACCTGTACCTGGCCTTCCTGTCGCTATTTTCTGCACTGCACTTGAGCCTCCAGACTCAGTCAATGTCGGTTAGCTAGCACCACCAACTCAAGGGCTGAGCTGAACAATACCTATGTTTAGCTCTCCTTTCTGCCAGACGCCCAAGCTCAGCTAAACTGATCTCAGTACCATCCAATGTTTCACCGCTACCCCCCAACAAGCTCCGTCCTCGTCCTGAAGCCACCTGCCGCAAGTAAGCGATTACAAAGACGGAACACGATGGAAGGAGGGTAGCCTTTAAAATTCAGAGTTGTTGCCGATGGCTGATGAGTTCAGTGCAGCCTAGTTAGTATTAGGGGTGACGGTGGCTTGGGAGGTAGAACAGTTGTCTGGTAATCCGGAGGTTCCTGGTCTGTGTCCTTGAGAAAGACGCTTAACCCCTAATTGCTCCCGACCGGGCAGGTTGGCACCTTGCATGGTCGTCTCTGCCGTCTGTGTGTGAATGTGAGTGAATGGGTCAAATGTGAGGAACAAATTGTAAAGTGCTTTGGATAAAAGCTGTTATATAAATAAATGTACCATTTATTATAGTAGAAGATAGGATAACATCCTGAGCACTGGTATCTTCTACTAGTGTACTATTCAAGACCGTAAACTATTCTAATAGCCTGAGCTGTGCTCTCACCGGCCATGATGAGTACAGTTCTTCTTATGAATAGCCTAACCTCCACACGTCCTAAGACAACTTCTCTGTCTCCCTCTCCTCCAGATCCACTGAGGGCACAGCTGGTTTGACGCCCACCGCTCCACCATGGAGCTCTCTGATTCGACGGCGCACAAGAACGGCCGGCAGAGGAAGCCGGCGGGTGCCAACCCCCAAACCGACACCATGAGGGAGGGCGAGAGCAGGGGACCACAGATGTCCGACCCGGAGGTGGAGGACGAGGCCGAGGGTCTCCTCAACAAAGGGTCGGACAGCGAGGACAACGACCATCCTAGAAAGCGTCCGGGGATCCGCGGCGAGCTGGGGAACGTGGCTCTGCTCCTCTTCCTCTACGTGCTCCAGGGGATCCCTCTGGGCCTGGCGGGCAGCATCCCCCTGATCCTGCAGAGCAAGAGCGTCGGCTACAAGGACCAGGCCTTCTTCAGCCTCGTCTTCTGGCCCTTCAGTCTCAAGCTGCTGTGGGCGCCGCTGGTGGACGCGCTCTACATCAGCAGGGTTGGCAGGAGGTAAGACGGGTCAGGTCAGTGGGAGGTATACTGAATACTAAGGTGTGCTCAGTGGTGGCCCCTTTCGTGACTCTGATGCACCGAGTGAATACACAGTCCCTTATCCCACCATGTGTAAAATTCCTACAATTAAGTCTGTCTCGCTTTTCTCTATCAAAACGCTTCTCGTACAAGAAGTATCGCAGAGACATTTCAAAGGTACTCACAGTTGCACGAGGGTTTCAGACAGAAACCCTCTGAACCCACCGGTTACTAGTTACTTTGAAGAAAAAGATTTTGCATAGAAAACATGGCAAAAAAAGTCATTAGCATAACTGGACCACATACCACTTTAATATAACCTTTAGAGGTCAATGGTTTGAGGGTTGAATGCTCCCAAGCACTGGAATCATGTAGGATCCGATCCGTACAATGGAGGACATGTACCTTTTACCAGAGTACTATTTTATCTTCCACCACTGGGTATATGCAAAAGTCAACGATATATACGAATCGTAAAAATGACCTCTTCTCCTCTCCTCCCTTGTTCTCTTTTCTCCCTTCCTCTCCTCCTCTCCTCCCTTGTCCTCTCCTCTCCCCCTTCTCCTCTCCTCTCTTCTCCTCTCCTCTCTCCTCTATAGGAAGTCTTGGCTAGTCCCCACCCAGTACCTGCTGGGGCTGTTTATGATCTACCTGTCCATGACGGTGGACGTGTTGTTGAAGGGCGAGGACGGTCGAGGACCAGATGTAGTGACACTGACCACGGTCTTCTTTATGTTGGCCTTCCTGGCTGCCACACAGGTAGACACAAACAAACAAACAAACAAACAAACACACACACACACACACACACACACACACACACACACACACACACACACACACACACACACACACACACACACACACACACACACACACACACACACACACACACAGTCACATTGGAAGACACGTGCACACATACACACACACATTTCAGTTATTGAAAAACATGCACGCCTGCGGACACACAAAACTAGTGCACAGTCTCACACAAAGTCTGAGACACATTCTCTTTTCTTTGCTTTCTCTGTGTGTGCGTGTCTCTCTCTGTCTCCGTCTCCGTCGCTCTCTGTGTCCCTCAGGACATAGCTGTGGACGGCTGGGCTCTGACCATGCTGTCCAGGGAGAACGTGGGCTATGCCTCCACATGTAACTCTGTGGGCCAGACGGCAGGCTACTTCCTGGGGAACGTCCTCTTCCTGGCGCTGGAGTCGGCTGACTTCTGCAACAAGTACCTGAGGGCAGAACCCAAAGATAACGGCATCGTCACCCTGCCTGGTAGGGAGGGATGGAGGGAGGGAGGGAGGGAGGGAGCGAGGGAGGGAGGGAGGGAGCGAGGGAGGGAGGGAGGGAGGGAGAGAGAGAGAGAGGCAGGCAGGGAGGGAGGGAGGGATTTGTAATGAATGAAAAGTGATGCAAGGGGGCGTCCTGGTGGCGCACCACGATAGGGCACGTACCGTGTAATCGCAACGTCCTGGGTTTGAATCCGGTCCAGGACGTGTGTTGCATGTCCTCCTCCTTCTCTCTACCTGTCTCTCACTGTCCTGTCCCCAATAAAGCACAAATGCCCTAAATGCATATCTTTAAAAAGAAAAGTGATGCAAGATTTCATTCAACAAAAAATAACGTGTTTTAAAGTATGGTCCCTCTGGGTGGTTGAAGGGTATATTATTATTGCCTTTATTTATCCTCGGAGAATCATTGAGAGCAGACTCTCATTCACACTGATGTCGAGACGGTTTAAAATAACTTAGAAAGACTGAGAATTAAAGAATGAAAGGACAAAGATAGAAAATAAAGAAATCAATACATTAAAACATGTATATAAAACAGTTAAGAAAAGATACAAGATACAAAAAACTCAAATAAATTAAAACGGGTACAAACAGAGACAGAATGGTTTGAAATCACAGATTTAAAATGTCCAATGGTTACCATGTTCTTCATTTGTCAAGGTGTCTTGTAGAGAGTGAAGAATCTAACCCCCTAAGCTCAGGGGGGGCCGTGCCTTTGCTGTCGCAGCCCCTGAACTGTGGAACAGCATCCCCACCTCCATTAGGCTTGCCCCCTCGATAGATGCCTTCAAATCTAGGCTCAAAACCCACTTCTACCTACTAGCCTTTCCCGTTCACTGACTCATGCCCTGTTTTCCTATGTGTTTGCCTGTGTGCCCTCCCATAAAATGGAGTGTGATTGTTGTCAATATGTATCTATGTGTATCTACCCTCTGTACAGCACTTTGGTTGACACATGTCATGTTAAATGTGCTATATAAATAAATCTGATTGATTGATAAATGATTTGATTTGGCAGATCTACCAAGCTCAGTACAAACTCGAGGAACCTGCAGCCATCTATCTAGCATAGGTGTGATGTAAGATGGCAATTTTTCAATTAGGGCCTTGTAGATAAACAAATGCATGTGTCTATCAGGTCTCTCAGACAGAGAAGACCACCAAACCTTTTCATACTGTATGCAATGATGAGTGCTATAAACATCACCAGTAATAAACCTAAGAGCAGAATGAGTGCTATAAACACGTTAAAAAGAAAGAACGTTAAAGGAATGTTGCAGATTCTCCACACCTGGATGAGCAGAATCTGCAATGTAATACAATATTGTATCATCCCCGTATAAATGTGCATGGCAGTTAGTTAAAGATTAAATAATATCATTGATATAGGGCGCTCCAGTAGCACACCACATAGCGCGCTGAGTCGCGAAGCGGTCGTCCCGGGTTAGTTTCCCACACCCGGTGACCATATGCCGCATGTCTTCCCTTCTTCTCCTCCCATTTCTCCCTCTCTCCTCTGTTGGCCCTGCGTGGCCAAGATAAAGCTGTCGGTCCTGCGCGACCAGAAAAAGCCAATAAAGATAATAAAAAAAATATATATATAATTAATATAGACTGTAAAAAGAACTGGACCTAAAATTGTACCTTGTGGAACACCCTCAATTATCAATAAAACCGATAATAAAACCGAATTGAGTAAAAACTCTGAACAAGTTCACTGACATGCTGTTCAGACAGGTAATTCCGGAACTTGAGTTAAAACCAACATTACTTATAATATGTAAATACTAGGAATGATCGACTTTGAGTACTAAGGACAGTGTAAACATGTCGTTTTTAAATGTCTATATAAGGAGGGAAGGATGAAGAGAAGGGGTGAAGGGGAGAGAGAGGTTACACCGAATATGAAGAAGAGGAGAGAACAAGAAGGGAGACGGATGCACCTTCCTACCCACAGTCACATTTCTGATTCCTTTGCCACAGACTTCCTGTTTTTCTGGGGTGTGGTGTTCCTTGTTTCCACGACGCTGGTGGCCATCTTTAAACGGGAGAATGAGCACGGCCACGGGAAGAGGCGGGTCCAGGAGGAGAAGCAGGGCGTCATGGAAACCTACAAGCAGCTGTTCTCCATCGCCAAGATGCCCACAGTGTTTACTTTCTGTTCTCTACTTCTCACTGCTAAGGTAATAATAATAATAATACATCTATTTTATATAGCGCTTTTCCAGGTGCTCAAAGACGCTTCACATGGGCAGGAGAGACAAACTATGGCAAAACAAAAAACAGAACAAAACAGAACAAAAATAATACATGACAAAATAAAATAAAACCGACAGAATTATAGGTCAAAAGCAAGATTGAAAAGGTGGGTTTTGAGGGCTGATTTAAAAGATGTCAGGGTGTTTGCATCACGCATATGGCTGGGGAGGGCATTCCAGAGGGAGGGGGCAGCAGCAGCAAAGGCCCTGTCGCCCCAGGTCCGGAGCTTGGTCGTGGGAGGTGTTAGGAGGTTGGCATCTGCAGACCTAAGGCGACGGGTGGGCGTGTGACGGTGGAGGAGGTCGGACAGGTAGGGAGGGGAAAGGTTGTTGAGGGCTTTAAATGTGATGAGTAGTATTTTAAAATGTATCCTGTATTTGATTGGAAGCCAGTGGAGGTCGTGGAGGACAGGGGTGATGTGATCAGAGCGACGGGTGGAGGTGAGCATGCGGGCAGCAGAGTTTTGGACATATTGGAGTTTATTGAGAATAGTGTTTGGTGAGCCGAAGAGGATGCTGTTGCAGTAATCTAGTCTTGATGATATGAATGCATGAACCAGTGTTTCAGCAGCGGAGAGTGATAGGGAGGGGCGAAGACGAGCAATGTTCCGGAGGTGATAGAAGGCAGATTTGGTTATGTGGTTCACATGGGGGAGGAAAGAAAGGGTGGAGTCCAGGATGATGCCAAGGTTACGGACGTGAGTGGAGGGGGTGACAATGGTACCATCAATATTTAGGGTGAAATCCTGGGTGTGGCTGGTGAGGGATTTTGGACCGATAATGATGATTTCTGATTTATTGCAGTTTAATTTGAGAAAGTTATTTTGCATCCATGTTTTGATGTCTGTGAGGCAGGTGCTGAGGGTGGAGAGAGTGGCTGGAGTGATAGTCTTGGTGGAGAGGTAGAGCTGAGTGTCGTCTGCATAACAGTGAAAACGCAGGCCATGTTGGCGGAGAATCAGACCAAGTGGAAGGATGTAGAGGATGAAGAGCAGGGGACCAAGTACTGAGCCTTGGGGGACACCATGAGTGATGGGGGCAGTGGGGGATTTGCAGTTGTTGATAGAGATGAATTGGTGCCTGTGTGAGAGATATGATTGGAGCAAGGTGAGGGGGATTCCGGAGATGCCAACGGAGGACTGGAGACTAGTGATGAGGATGGGGTGACTGATGGTGTCAAAAGCAGCGCTGAGGTCTAGGAGAATGAGGATGGAGAGGGAACCAGAGTCGGCAGAGAGGAGTATGTCGTTGGTGACCTTTAGAAGAGCAGTTTCAGTGCTATGTTTGGTGCGGAATCCGGATTGAAATGTATCATAAAGGTTATTGTTGTCGAGGTAGGATTTTAATTGGGAGGCAATGGCTCGCTCAATTATTTTTGAGAGGAAGGGGAGGTTGGAAATGGGGCGGAAATTATCCGCTACCTGATTAACTGCTTCTGAGAAACCCTGTATTAAAATTTGTGTCTGTTGAAGTTGGCAATGCTGTTTGGGAGCCATTATGGGCCATGTAAATCATGGTTAGTTTATAGTTCCATAGTATAAATATTTATAGGCATTTTAGACTTTTCTTTTGGCAGTGGGCTTGGGTTTCCTCATTTAGCACTTATCCACAAGTATTTAGTGTTTTATTATCTCAGTCAGGTGGCGTAAGCGCGTGTCTATCTGTCTCATACTACTGAGCCGATCAGTCGTGCACGCTGACATTTTCGCCCTAAACAACTGAGTTGAATTTTTTTCACGTCGGTCAATGACAACTGTTTTATTTGAATGGATTTTTGAATGGATCAGACATGCTGTGTAACGAGAGCCACTCTCACCAACAAGCACCAGACATGCTGTGTAACGAGAGCCACTCCCACCAACAAGCACCAGACATTCTGTGTAACGAGAGCCACTCCCACCAACAAGCACCAGACATTCTGTGTAACGAGAGCCACTCCCACCAACAAGCACCAGACATGCTGTGTAACGAGAGCCACTCCCACCAACAAGCACCAGACATTCTGTGAAAACAGCAGAAGGAACTGACATCCCGGCCTCACGGATATCCAATTCCCCAAACCTGTCCCCTGCACTCTGTCTGTTCAGCAAACAGCTTACAGCAGAGTAGTCCATTTGAGATGATTTAGCTGGGGGTTTAGTTTGTTGTGAGGCATGGGAGGGGCTGAGTCTCTCTCTGTCTCTGTCTCTCTCTCTCTCTCTGTCTCTGTCTCTCTCTCTCTCTCTCTCGCTCTCTCTCACATACACACATATAGGCTACTCCTAATGCAGAAAAAAGGGCCTGCAGTCTGTGACAATTATTTCACAAGGAAGATACTGATTTGATTTGCTTTATTATATCCTTCCCTCCCGCTACTGTCTGGTGAAGGAGTGTCGCCGGGCAGAGTAGTTATTCACTGCCTCCTCTTTTACTGATAAATAAGAACAAATTGCTGTGACATTTAATAACACAAGTTACACAACACACCAACGTTTCAGCAGATATTCCAGATATTCCTCTATTGGATTGGATATTCAGGTGTTATAGTAGGGGGGGGGGGGGAGTTACAGGTATGGGCAGGGTAATGAAAAGACAATAAATATAGGTAATAAGAAGAATTTGCATATAAAATATGAATAAAAGTAAACAGACAAAAAGGTGCAGATGAGGATCTATACCCTATTGGTCATAATACACACTGCACTAGAGTCTGCAGGGTTTAGTGGTGTAGAGTCAGATATTCGAACAGTTCTCAAGTTCTGCTGCCATTAGTTCTCCAGCTGCTGGCAGCAGTCCTTGCTCCCGGTTGGGGAGCCTGATGGCCACTGGCACGAAGGACTAGCTGAGGCGGTTAGTAGTGTGTCAGGGGGGTATGAGTCTGTGGCTGAACGTGCTCCTCATCTTGGCTAGATCACCATAGAGGGGGTGGGTGGGGTTCACCAGTATAGCGTCCAGCTTCTTTCTCATCCTCCTCTCTGCCACCACCCCTAGTTTGACCAGTTCGAATCCCACCACAGAGCTAGCCTTCACTGGTGCTGATGGGTGGGGAGAGGCTCATCTGGTCAAATTTAAGTTTCCCTTCATACTATTATCATGGACCCTGGGAGCTAACCGCCTGGAAATGTTTTGTTATGTTGACACAAGGACAGTCAGTTAGTTGTCATCCAAAGATACTTGGTCATTATTACTGGTGAAACTACTGGAAGAGAGGAGAGGGGAGGACTTGAGTTGAGGAGAGGAGAGGAGTAGGGCTGTAATTGTATTTGAAATCTACCTGTGCTTGGACATACAAGTTTGTTGCCCTGTGCAACATGTATAATATATATATTATCATTGTGTGTTTTGTATTTCATCTTGTGTAACGTGCTTGTGTGTGTCCGTGTGCTTGTGTGTGTCTATGTGCACGTGTATTTGTGTGTGTGTGTGTGATTCAGGTTGGCTTCTCTGCGGCGGACGCGGTGACTGGTCTGAAGCTGGTGGAGGCCGGGGTGCCCAAGGAGCAGCTGGCGCTGCTGGCAGTACCCATGGTGCCTCTGCAGATCCTGCTGCCCCTCATCATCAGCAAGTACACGGCAGGACCGCGGCCCCTGGACGTCTACTACAAGGCCTTCCCTTTAAGGTACACACACCCAGGGGACGTCACAGGACATGTGGTGGTCATGCATGGAAGCAGCGTTGTGTTGTCTTTATTTACCCAGGGAAGCTTTTGCTGAGCGTGAATGTTTTTTCTTCTCCATAATCAACCTACTACACAGTCACACGCCTGGCAGCTCTCCAGTACAAATATAGGTCAGTGTCACAACCATAGCCACTGAACCCAGTGACCTTCCAATCACAAGCCCCTCCCCAAATAGGCTGACGTTTATGTTTGCCCAGTTTTGTACCAACACCACCTCCTCCTACTGTACCAACATCACCTCCTCCTACTGTACCAACAGCACCTCCTCCTACTGTACCAACATCACCTCCTCCTCCTACTGTACCAACATCACCTCCTCCTACTGTACCAACAGCACCTCCTCCTACTGTACCAACATCACCTCCTCCTCCTACTGTACCAACAGCACCTCCTCCTACTGTACCAACATCACCTCCTCCTACTATACCAACAGCACCTCCTCCTCCTACTGTACCAACAGCACATCCTCCTACTGTACCAACATCACCTCCTCCTCCTACTGTACCAACATCACCTTCTCCTACTGTACCAACATCACCTCCTTCTCCTACTGTACCAACATCACCTCCTCCTCCTACTGTACCAACATCACCTTCTCCTCCTACTGTACCAACATCACCTCCACCTACTGTACCAACATCACCTCCACCTACTGTACCAACATCACCTCCACCTACTGTACCAACATCACCTCCACCTACTGTACCAACATCACCTCCTCCTCCTACTGTACCAACATCACCTCCTACTGTACCAACATCACCTACACCTACTGTACCAATATCACCTCCTCCTCCTACTGTACCAACATCACCTCCTCCTCCTACTGTACCAACATCACCTCCTCCTCCTACTGTATCAACATGACCTTCTTCTACTGTACCAACATCACCTCCTTCTCCTATCAAGAGTACATCCTCCGGGGGCTCCAGTAGCTCACCGCATATCTCGGCGCTATTTCTGCGTCGGGGAAAACCGTGCTGCGTCACGGATCTGGTGGACTCCGAGTTCGATTCCCGGACCCGCCGTCATTTGCCAGAATGTCTTCCCCTGCTCTATATCCCGTTTCACCCTGTATCTGTCGGTCATGCTTGACCAGAAAAGCGATAAAACGCTAAAAAAAAAAAAAGTAAAAAAAAAAAAAAATAGTACATCCTCCTCCTGGGGCGCCTTGGTGGCGCACCACGTAGCTGGGCTTGCAGTGTACTGGCAACGTCCTGGTTCGGATCTGGCCCAGGACTTGTGTTGCATGTCCTCCCCCATCTCTTCACCCAATTTCCTCTCTGACTGTCCTATCCACAATAAAGCAAGAAATACCATCAAAATATAAAAAAAAAGTAAAAAAAAAAGAGTACACCCTCCTCCTCCTAACGGCACCTCCTCCTACCAAGAGTACACCCTCCTCCTACTAACAGCACCTCCTCCTCCTACCAAGAGTACACCCTCTGCCTACTGTGTGTGTGTACAGCATGTATATATAACCAATGACTAACTCATCCATACAGTAACCAGGGCCGGATTAACAACCGGGCCGTTTGGGCCGCGGCCTGTGGGCCTCTAGTGACGAGGGGCCTCTAAAAAAAACATTTTTTATTTTTTATTATTTTGGAGATCGATGTCATACTGTGACACTGAAATGAAAATATATTTCATCAACAAAAATATTTAGTCAACTAAAATATACAGTACGTCACACCCGTGCCTCTCCCTGCCGTCTGCAAGTGGCTAATCTTGAGTTTCCGACCCCCCAGTAAGCTACCAATGGATAAATCCAAAAAAAGGAAAGTCTGAGGAAAATAGAGGGTTTAATTCAGCGTGGACAGATTAATTTGCTTTCACGACTAACAATGCAGGCTTACCTGTAGCCTATGCCTGATATGTGGTGCGAAATTTGCGAACAACGATTACTGTCATTTTGATTACTGTAGTTTGCCTGGTATGTAGCCTTGGTTAGTGGCTGCCCCACCAATGTTTTACATATAAAAACGCCACTGTGCGTGCATGCACGTGTATGTGTGTGTGGGGGCCTCCACAAGAGTCTGGCCCAGAGGCCTCTGAATTCTTAATCTGGTCTTGACAGTAACTCACTCACTCACATTTACAGTGTCCTCATTACCTGCAGAGCTGTACACTGCTTTTGAGCGGCAGTGTACAGACATCTCCTCTAGTGGAAGACGTTCTGCGCCAGAGGTGTCTCCTCTAGTGGAAGACACAGAGGTGTCTCCTCTAGTGCTGTGTAATACTGTCTGGTACTGTATAGCACTCTGACAGACTGTGCTATGTAATACTGTCTGGTACTGTATAGCACTCTGACAGACTGTGCTGTGTAATACTGTCTGGTACTGTATAGCACTCTGACAGACTGTGCTGTGTAATACTGTCTGGTACTGTATAGCACTCTGACAGACTGTGCTGTGTAATACTGTCTGGTACTGTATAGCACTCTGACAGACTGCTGTGGTTGCAGGTTGCTAATAGGCCCGGTGTTTGCGCTGCTGGTGTGGTGGACGCCGAGCCTCAAACAGGAGGAAGGCTTCCCTGTGTATTACTACGCTATACTGATGCTCAGCTACGCACTGCATCAGGTAAGCTCTCTCTCGCTCTCTCTCTCTATTTCTCTTTCTCACGCCCTCTCCTCTTCTCTTTATCTCACTCTCTCTCTTTATCGCTCTCTGCTTACTCTCTTTCTCACTCTCCTCTTCTCTCTGTATCTCTCTCTTCTCTCTTTATCTCTCTCCTCTTCTCTCCCTCTTCTCTTTATCTCTCTCTCTCCCTCTTGAATGTTAACTATACAGGGATATATGGTATACAGGAGAGATGCAGGGAATATGAGGAAGGAGGAGCAGATGTTGTGGAATGGATTTGACCTCCCTGTCGTAGCACTGTTAATATAATCCAATTGATGTTCATCATCAATAATTACCTTTTTAGGCAGTAGAATCATGATTTTTTAAATTTACTTTATTTAATGATAACCTTTATTTAAACTCTATTTAAACTCTTTAAACTCTAAAGGCAACTGAGTTTCTGAGTTTCCCTCATTTACAGTCGCATTGAGTGTACATCAAGTGTACATCAAGTGTACATCAAGTGTACATACAGAAATAAGCAAAAAGAAAACATGTAAAATCCCACAGTATATAACTTAACAAAACAATAAGACAACAAGACGAGGCAAAAAGTAAGGATAACAAATCAATTAAAACACATACAACTTGATTGACAAAGGTTGGAGATCAAGCTTTAAGGACTGTTGGAGTTCATTTTATGAGCTAGACTCGAGGCATCATAGCAACATGCAGATTTACCCTCAGGGGACCTTAAGTCACTAGAACGGGATCCATAGGTTCCAACATTCCATTCTAATAATCATATAATATAAGGAGGTAGCTTACCAATAAGGGCTTTTAAGAAATGAGCAAATACCAGCGTTTGTTGCGCCTCTCCATCAGCGAGGACCAACCAACCTCATAAAGGACACAGTGATGAGTATCTGTCATTAGTGATGAATCCGAGGGCAGAGAGAGAGTCCAGGCTTTAAGTTAACCGCCTTCCAAAACTGAGACGGGTTTGTGTAGGAACGTGTAATTAAATCTAAATAGTAATCTGATTTGGCCTTTCTCATATCTGTGGTACATCTGCTTCGGAGCTGTTTGAGGGCAAGCCAGTGCTAACAAACATAGATTATGAATGATGATCTTCATGTTCCTCAAGCTACTCTCCCAGCAGGGTGAAGCCACACACTCTCTTTCTTTCCTGCTCTCCTTTCTTTAGCTGGACCCTTGATGTTCCAGCCTGTATTACAATTAGGGTTGGGTACCGTTCTTTTTTCGGTACTTAACTATCTCTGTAATACATTTCTATTTTGTTATTTATTGTTGTAACACACCACACAAACTAAATTGCATAAATATCAACATTATCATTACAGTATTTGTGGAAAAGGCTCCCACTTGTCTAGCATATTAGACTCTTATACTAAATATGTAAAGGTACAGAAATTTGATTGATCTAGCGTGAATCGGTATTCGCTAGTACCGATGTAATTTGGGTGGTACCCTTAAAAGTACCAAGTTCGGTACCCAACCCTAGTTACAATGTCAACTCACTGACAGAGTAACAATACTTAGCTATACAATACAGTACAGCCACTGCGTCTGCCACTCAAGTCAAACTCCTGTAGGATCTATATGCTTGCAGTCGACGTGCAGATTGTGGCTTTTAATACAGAAGGAATCCTAAAGGCCTCACAAAATGTCCTCCCCTCGGGGCCTCATGACCTTTGCCCTCCCTCTGCCTCCAGGTGACGCTGTACAGCATGTACGTGGCCTGCATGGCCTTCCATGCCAAGGTGAGCGACCCGCTGATCGGTGGGACCTACATGACCATGCTGAACACCGTCACCAACCTGGGGGGCAACTGGCCCTCCACTGTGGCTCTGTGGCTGGTGGACCCGCTCACCTCCAGGGTCTGTGAGGGGGCCCTCGGACAAAGCTGTGACTCCACAGAGGACGCAGGGGTGAGTCAGGGAGAGAGAACGAAAGAAAGAGGGTGGGGGGGGGGGGGGGGTTGATGGTTAGTATGGGTCTGCACTGTGCAGGACCTCTTTTTCTGCATTAGGAGTAGCCTATGAGAGAGAGAGATAGGTTGGTAGATTATGTGTGTGAGAGAGGTTGGTGGATTATGTGTGTGAGAGAGAGGTTGGGTTGATGGATTGTGTGTGTGAGAGAGAGGTTGGTTGATGGATTGTGTGTGAGAGAGAGAGAGAGAGGTTGAGTTGATGGATTGTGGGTGTGTGAGCGAGGGAGGGGGTGAGAGAAGTTTGGTTGATGGATTGTGTGTGTGTGTGTGTGTGAGCAAGAGGGAGGGGGTGAGAGAGAAGTTGGGTTGATGGATTCAGTATGTGAGAGAGACAGAAAGAGAGGGAGATGGATTTAAAATGTCTGTGTTTATGTATTAAAGAGAGAAAAAAGAAGGTGTGTGAAGACTAAGGGCGCGTTCACACCTACCCTGTTTGGTCCACTTTAAGTGGACCATGGTCCCTTTAGATCAATAGTCCGTTTGGTTTGTACAGGTCTGAACGCAAACCGAACTATAATGAGGACCAAACAACCGAACCATGGTCCTCTTGAAAAGTTGGGACTCGGTTCGTTTCAAAGTGGACCATGGTTCGTTTGCTGTTGGTGTGAACGCAAAACAAACTTTATATAGTATCTAATCTAGAGCAAATGAGTGACAGGTGCCTAGTGGCGGCGGTCGCGCGACCCAACTTGACAGCGCCAAGTGACAGCTTGCGCGCGACCCAACTCAATGAATGACAGGCGCGCGGACAGTCTCCCTCTTCCTCTCTCTCTCTTCCTCTCTCTGTCTCTCTAGACTGGCGCCGTGCGCGGACAGTCTCTCTCTTCCTCTCTCTGTCTCTCTGAACACAGACCAAAATCAAACAATGTATCATTTTCACATTTGGTCCACCAGAAAGTCCGGACTATCCCTGGACTTTCAGATGTGAACACACCCTAAGAGTTATATTTCTGGTCACAAGAGGTTTATCTCTTTACACAGTTGTGACATCACCATATTTGACATTCCCCCCTCTCCTCCCTCCTCCCTGCAGCAGTGTGTGGAGGCGGGCGGCCTGTGCGCGACGTCGCTGGACGGCTACTATGTGGAGTCGGTGGTGTGCGTTCTGATTGGCTTAACCTGGTGGGTGTGGCTAGGGAAGAAGATGAGGCGATTGCAGGACCAGAGCCCGTCTGCCTGGAGGTGCAGCAGAATCAACCAATGACAAGACACTTGTAATTCAGAACTCTGTTAACTCTTATTGGTGCACTACCGCATACCCCGCCCCCAAACGGCTGAACGCTGGACTCGGAATCAAACATCTCTGCCTGGCTTACTCCCTCTGCTTCCTCTCTGGTGGGAAAAATATACCGTGAATACCGTGACCCTACCCTCTCTCAAAAAGGGTTAAAAATGCTTCTCGTTATACTGTAACTGGTGTCACTCTTAACGGTGTCTCTCTGGAAACAAAACTAGGAACCATTCAGAGTAGCTAGCAACTTTTAAAATAGATGTTGAATACACGTAAACTGGGAGTCACCAGGGACATTCTGGATGAAAATATTCATCTCTGAATATAAGACGAGGTCTCCAGTAAGGTCAAGGGTTAGGGTTGAAATTTACCTATCTCAAACTCCGCCATCTTTTCTTGATCCTCGAGTCACAACTGTCGCTTTCCTCAGACAGCAACGGTCCCAAGCGTTGGTCCTTTGATCCAGACTCATCCCCATGTAACCTTTTCACCACCTGTCGAAACAATCTGCTGCTTGAAACGTCTTCACCAAACCTTTGATTGACTTCCATAAACTATCTGTGCCTTGATCCGCTACTCCCAGGCGCTGGTCGACAAGACAAGATTACTTTCCAAATGTAACGCATTACAAATAACCTGCTTGAAAAAATGGTAATCGGCAATTGATTCCATTTTGATTCACAAGGTCTCCCGATTCTATTTAATTTAATTTCAATTTTTGATATGGATTCAGTCAGGCTTGACGGCTGGTTTCAGGGGGCCGGCACCTCCCATTGTTGACAAAAGGATGTCATTTGGTGAACTGAGTTTCTCTGCGCAATGCAAACTAGAGACGTCTGAACGGGAGGTGCGCTAAGAAACAATATTGAGTGTTAAATCTTCACACATCCACTGAAAATACATCAATAGATTTTGAAAGATCGATCTTAGGATTTTAAGAATTTATTAGATTCAAATAAAACTATTTCAATATCATAATTCCTCTCCGGCCTCTTGTTCAATCAGACAAAAATGATTGACGTACTGTATAATCCATTTTCTCCATTAAGATAATCATCTAATGTCTTTCTTACATATCTTCCTCTTGTCCAAAAAATTCAGAAAATGTACCATATTCACAAAGTGCCCATTTTGGCTCTTATATCATGCTCAGGTTGGGATTCCATTCCACCCCTGTTGCTGTAGGACCTAACCTGAGCATGACATAAGAGCAAAACGGCTTTGCTTTGATTCCTGACATAACTCTTGGGTGTCAGGTGTCAGTATTGTGTAATATACACCATTTCATCCTGGTGGCACTGCATCCCCTCAGCAGAAGGTCACACTGGTCTACAGCCAGTAGTATGGCTGTAATAACTAGAGCCCATATTCATCAAGCCTGTCAGGTCTGATCTAGGATCACTGACTATGTCCTCCTGAATGTCCCAATTGAATCAGAACTAAAAGGGAAACCTGAACCCAGACCTGCAGTCTCACTGAACTGAGAAACTTGATAAGTACGAGCCCTATATCATATTTGTATTGTACATATAATTGCATCTAGCAGTATTTCCTCTTGAAAAACCAGCATTGAGAAGCCAGGTGGGGAATATCTCAAGAAGCAGAGCTATTCGCTCAATCGGATAACAGAGACGAATCTGCCCAAATGTTATTATTGATGTCTCGATGAAACTTTTAGAGTTTTATAGCTGTAAAAATATATATTCTCTTATTATGAACGCAGTTATCTGGCTGAGGAATCCCGCATCTTGAAATGCCTTGTTGTAAAATGGAAATGTTTATTATGAATAATAATAATAGCACACGATGAGGGTTTAATTGTTCTGATTGGACTGTGACTATAGAACAGTGTGGTTTGATGATTGGTGTTTAACTGGTGAAGGACGCAACGTTTGTTTTTTTTCGTTTGGTAAATTCTGTTCCTTTCATAGTTTTCTTCTGTTAGCACATTCGGGGCCATTGGGATCCGTCTAATCCCACTCTATACGACCAGCATATCAAAACAAACTTTCATTGTGCGTGAGGCTGTTTGTAGAGCTAAATCTATACTTTATATTATTGCTATCTGTCCATTCTCATTGTCAATTGACACTATAAACAGTCCCTTCAATATGCCTTAAATAATTTTTTTTTTCATCAATACGTTCCCATTTTATAGCGTCGTGAATATGAACGTTATAGCAGAATGTTCTGGGGTATTTCCTGGAACGGGAGTTATAGGGCGCTAAGCTAATAACGTTAAATCGAATGGCGTTTCGGCTATAGACAAGCTAGAGCTAAAACTCAAACTGCATATTGTCGGTATCATGGTCCACCATGAATGCATGAAAGGGGGAGGGGCGAGGGACGTCGTTTCTGATTATTACCAATAACGGCATTAGCCTCAGTAGCCTTATTCGCTGACCGGGTGGATGGCTATGAGAGCAAGGCCCGATCGGGCTGTAATTGACGTCAAATCGCTCTTACCTGTGGCCGGTTGGATCCCAAAAAGGATTTCCCAGTTATCGATCGCCATCTGGTAGATCCATATGTCCATTGGCTGATGATATATTCCTTTACTGCATACTGAATTCAGCGTCCCAAAAACTATTCCATTGGCTACACGCATAGCTTTAGGCTAACAGAAAAGCCCATTCATAATAAAAAAATAAGCACCGTTCTGTAACAGGGAACACTGCATTATCGAGACAGCGCCCATATGAGGATCTGGCTGGTAATGCACTTTTCCGAATTTCAAGAGTAGGGTAAATCTGCAGTGCCGCTCGGTGACATTGAGTAGGATATTACAATGGAATAAAAGCCAAAACAACCTTGCCACGTATATATACGTGGTTGGCCGTCAAGCATTGGATCCGAAACACGTATATATACGTGGTTGGCCCCGAATGTGTTAACCACAGATCCAGGGTCAGATCTTGTTGGGATGTTTTTATATTTTGATCTTGATATGCTTTGTTGTTGGCGACCGTCGGTTGTGTGATAGTAAAGGGTTAACCTTATGTCGTGTGGCAGTGAAAGGGTTAAAGGGGAACTATGCCCAATTTACAGAATTCATCCAAGTTATTACTATTGTTGAGGTCCAAACGTATCAATGAACCTGAACAATTCTGTCCACAATTCCAAGAGCTAGAGTGCTAAACATCTGAAGCTGCTCCATAGACAATGACTTGGACAAGATGTTATAGGTGACAGAGCATCCAGGGGAATGTTCTGTTTATACGGATACATCTTCTGTTTCAGAAGTGAAAAATAAAAAAAAATAAAGTTAATTTGAGTATAAAAACTCAAACAAACATTCTGTGGGTACACACAATCAGTCTCCCATTCATTATCAATGGAGCAGCTCCAGACTTTATATCTGATGACATCACAAGTTTGATTCTTACATTTCTGGTTTCTGGCTTTGGGAGCGAGTAGCTCATGTCCACAGATATTGATTGAACTTTCCTGGGTGAATTCTTAATTTGGGTAGTATTCCCCATTACATGTAAAAATCAATACATTATAAAAACGTTTGTTACATCTTCAGTATGTGACTCTGGGCCGATATCTGGCATTTTGATTGGCAATAACCGTTTGATCGGCGATAACCGACCCACATGGTCGTTTACCAAAAGTGTCAATTGAGTAGCTTTTATTGTTATGTTCAATACATCTTTTTTATTTAATTTAAAATAATAGGTAGAGTGCAGATCTACTAGAGAAAAGAAGATATTTTTGTGTCTAAATTGTTTTATCAGATGCAAAAAGATAAACATCTGTATCGGCCATTAAAAAAAATACATCGGTCGACCACTAATATTATGTGTACAGTGTATGGACAGCCTTTCCAGTAAATCATATGCCAGAACTAAAGGAATAGTCCACATGTAAAAAAATAAAATAAAAAAAATAAGTCAGTTAATCCGAAAAGCACTTGCACTCAGGTTTTAGGTTGAGATGTTAGAAGCAGTACATGTTTAGCATTAGTTAGCGGCGCTAGCAGTCATCTGTGGGGACCATTAGAGATGCAGTGAGCTGAGCACTTCCCCTTCCTCGCAGCCCACGTCATGTGAGACAGGTGATCTTCTACAACATAGAGGCGATCGACCGTTCTCATGTGTATGACCCCACCTAGATGCTGATTTATTCTGTAATGAGGTTACAGATCCTCGTAGCTCTTTCCGTTAAGTAATGCAGGAGATTCCGTGTTCCAACCACCGCTGAATCTCAGGCCACGTCCACACGTACAGATAAAAAAAAATAAAACTCTTTATTGTAACTTGTAATATAACTGATAGGGCATACATACCCTCATCTGCATCTTTGATTACACTGCTACTTTCTCATATTCAGAGTTAATTAGATTGTTTACACTGTTTATTTTTTCTCATGTTCTTGCTATTACACCTGCATTTCCCCAAGGGGATAAATAAAGGAATATCTTATGTTAAAATACTATGTTTTCAAAAATATCCGTATACGTGTGGACGAGGCCTCAGATGAGGAAGAAAACATTAGCCTTTCTGAATTAGCCTCTTAAATGGCATGGGAGCTGTAGGAGTTGCGCACTCTCGCTTTAATCTATTTGGTGTGAAGAATGCCTTCATGTGTTTTGTGAATGGAGCGAAGAATTCTCAAGTTAGTGACAAATCAATTGGCTTCTTAAAAATGTGGAGAATAAGTCAAATATCTTGAATCCAATATCGTCAAGAGGGTAGCGGTCCACAGGGTGCTTTTCCAGGTAAATTGATACGTTCTGGTTCACAATGTATCTACAATGAAATATGGTTCATACAAGTGTCAAACATTGAGTCCACAAACTCAGCCTCCCATAATAACTGTTAATGTACCAGGTCAAGAAAAGTGTCATATTACCGTTTCACAAATATAGAATGAATTGTCTTGATCATAAGAATAACCTGAATTGTTTGGGGTGGATTTCCCCCCTACTGTAATATGACAGATGGCCTTTCCACCAGCAGCCAGATTAAGATGTACCGTTTGTATATTTATGACTTATTTTGATTTTCTTAAAACCAAATATGCTGTATGATTGCGTTGTTTGTGAATGGTAATTTCAGCATTGTATCATTTGTCATTGGTGGGATCCGTTTTATTTTAGTCAGGGGTTTGAAGTAAAGTTCAAATTGTTATGTTGTCCTATGTGTTTTTAGGTCTGATCTATGCTTCTTCCCACTGCACAAATGGCCTTCTGTATTTGATTTGTATGTTTTTTGTTTAATGCCCTTGTTTTTATGTTGAAACTTGTTGTGTGCCGTGTTGGTCAGGACTCCCTGGAAGAAGAGATCTTGTATCTCAATGGGACATTCCTGGATAAATAAATAGGTAGTGGGCTATTCCTGATACAAGAAATGCCTTGAATTACAAGTTCACACCATATTACCTCAAGACCCCTGAAGGCATCATTAAATGGAAAAAAATCAGATAGAACCCCCCCCATAAAAACAAAATCCAGCCACAGTGAACACGTATGTAAACCATATTTAGCCCACTTTTTTTTAACCAAAGCTGGATTAAAGGTGCCATAGATAACATTTGTATGTAGAGTAATAATAATAAAGAATACATCCACAGAGCTTTAACACTTTGAGTGCCAGCAACGCATTTTGTCGTTAGTTCATGCCGACTGTTGAGTGGCGCCAACGCTATATAGCGTTTGTTTGTCGTATTTTTATTTATTGGCGATTCGAATTCATATTTCATCAATCGAGCCTCAGGTTGCAGACTCTCTCTGAGCTCAATTGGGAAGATACCGCCCCCTATCGTCTCTCCCTGTGTAACTGCACCCCTTTAGTTTAGACTGATGGGGGGGGGGGGCAGTTTCCTCATTTTACTTTTCCGTCAAGCCAACTGAAGAATCCATTGTGATCGCCGGCCTGGAAAACGTGTGGATTATGTATTTACCGTACCCAACGCTGAATCAATAAACGTGATCGATATTTGGAATGGCGATCAGGAATTGGAATAATCTTTTTGGATAACATCTGATCTGAGGTAAGGAATTTATTTTAGCAGTTTTAGGATAATCAGAGCTATTTTCAGAGATATCAGCATTTGCCCTATGCTTGTGTGTGTGTGCGATCAGGAAATGAGAGAATCGATATTTCAGCCCGCTTCTATCGATAATCTAGCGTTTATTTGAAAACTATTCATAAATAGGCAGAAAAATGACGTTTGTGTATGCCAGAATATTCCAGTAAATGCAGATTATCACGGAATCTTTATATTTTCCTTGAAAACGAGGGCTTTTCAAAATGCAATCCGTTTCGACAATGTTGACTGCAAACAAGTCATTGATAAACGACGGGCAGATTTGACACATAGCCATAATTTAAGACTATGCGTTCACAACGCTATCATTGAAGTGGGTGGTGGCATTCAACCACGTTTTACCATGTTAACCAGTGGCACTGGAAGTGTTAAGAAAGGTGTGGAATAAAAATATTGCTTTCCACCCAAAATAATTATTGATTAGTGAATTTATCATTTAAAAAATTAAATGTGCAGGTCCAAAATTAATGATGTTTATATGTTGCAGGCATTTATGCCCTCCCCACTTCCCATTCCCCCATGTGGAATGCACCTGATGCTGGTGCTCTAGTGAGACATCTAGTGGCTGAATGTTATCTATAGCACCCTTAACTGTACTTTGACACCTTAAGCTGGTACAGGGTAACGGTGCTGGTATGGTAAGAAATGTAAATACGCTGTAGAATGTTCTGATGGGGAACCTTTGTACTGACATTCCCACAATGCAATATAACATTTAAAACGCACTATATGTAATAAAACATAATGCATACTTGTAGGGCCTCTGGTCCCCCCTCCCTACAATAAAGTGATTCTGTATCTTAATCATTACACAAAATTGTGGCTGCATAATGGGCTATATTGTCTTAAAGCCCAAATCTGTGATTTTGTTTTCACCATATCCATGTGGAATGTATTCACATACATTCTAAAGACTTTGATCTGTATTATGGAAATCACGCTTTTAGTAACTTTCCTAGCCCAGTGTAATAAATGCCGACTGTAATAAAGGTCTGTTTTACGCCAGTGTTTTCAGACACTACCAACATAAACCTTTACAGCAAGTCCAATTAAAGACCAATTTGCCTGTAGTTGTCTTGTGTTTGTACTTGTTCATCAGGAGCTGTCAGTCGACTAGGGAAGGAAAACTTCAGGGTAAGGAAAACTCTTATTTTTCTGTAGCGGGATTAACCATTTGTTTACACGTTTGGATCATGGATTGGGCCTTTAAATTTGGGGGCATCTAAAAGTAAAAAGGGGACACATTATGGAAAGGCGCTGGGGGGGGTGACATAAGGCACTCTTCAGATTCACATGCAGACAAGATGGAATTATTCCCCCCACAAATTTGTTTTAATTAATTAATTAGCTGTGCTTTTCTGAGCCAGGAACACTGCCTACCTAATGTACTGCCCATTTTTGGATTTATTTGTTTTTGTTTTACTCTTGGGTGCAGGGTAGCCACCAGGCAGGGGAGTAAATACTTAATGTAATATTTGGTGTCATGTGTGTTCACACAAGGGAGGAAATAGCTGGTGGAAAATAAACATTACGATTGGTTTTGGCCAGTTTCTTAACAAACACGTTCCACAGATTCAAGGAAGTGGTCGAATAGTTCACAAGATAAACAGCATGTCCCCTTTAGAGTTAATGTCTGCATGGCCCCAACTAACACGTCGCTCAAGAAAACAACAGTGGAGGATGAAGCAAGAGCCTAAAAACAGGCCTGTGAATATTCCTCCCAGGTTTTCTGAGAAGCGGAGGGAACGATCCCCGCTGTTCCCTGGCAGGGGGCCGGGTCCGTGACCGCAGCCAGGTCACACAGCACTCCAGCTCCCCACAGAACCCAGACGGGCTCCTTCTGCGAGGGAGAAATGTGACGGCAGCGTGCCACATTCATGCAGTCAGCAAGAGACACTGCGACTCACAAAGGGCAGGGGGGGACCCTTTAGAAAATTACACCAATAATCTTTCCTAACAGATCAAAAAGCTAAAGTCGGGTGTATTTGTGTATCGATGGATCCTGGGATTGACCCCATAGTGTGATAACGGCGTGACTGTGGCGCAGGGGACTGCAGTGTGGATCCTACAAAGAAGCCAACCTAATGAGTCATCCATGACACCAATAGTGAGAGAATGTAAAAAGTAAACATTTCATTTTATTGAGGTTCTCATTGATATATAGCACAGTAGATGCATCCATTTTGGAAAATATCTTAAGACATAAAGCTATCAGAATCAGAACCTCTGCTTATCCAAGCTGCTCCCAATTTAGATTTCTCTTCTCTTTTTTTTTTTCTTTTTTAACAATAAATCATACGATTTCATTCAGAGCAAGGAAGCATTTTTTTCATACTATTTTTTTCAAGAAATACTGTCACACTCTCCAAACTACTCAAATGGAAGCAATTTCCCCACCGGCATCGAGTCCAATAACATGAAAGACTTTGGATGTCGTCCGTTTATAACGGACAGACCGAATGACTGCCTTTTTTAGTGTGCGTGATCGATCTCGTACGGTAATGATAAATTTATCATCTCATAGCCTTTAATCTCGTGCTATGACGTTGTCATAAAAAGGCCGTAGATCCCAAATGGATGTCCAGCCCTACTAGTCTTGTGCAGCTAGGGGGGCGGGGGGTCAAAGGGGGACCTGAGGAGTGACGGTGGTAGTTATGTCGTAGTCAGCGGTGCTCGGCAACAAGCCCCCAACCCCCCCCACTCATCAAACCAAACCATAATCCGGGTAGTGATGGCATGGTTGCGTTATTCTTTTCTTTTAAGAGTTTCATTGTCTCTAGCGTCCATATCTTTTAGCATTTTTTTTTCTTCGAAAAAAGGAGGAGAAATATCAACAAAAAAAAAGAAAATAAAGAAATGAAACTCTCCTAAAGATACGCGTCAGCAGGCGGCAGGTCATAGGTTCATACGGAGATGCTCGGGCCGCTTGGCCACCACGGGGTAGGCCTGCTGCTTCATCTGGGCGTGGTTGGCCCCCGAGGGCTGCCGGATGGGCAGGGGGGCCGAGGCCTCAGAGTTGGACGTCACATCCATGTGCTCCGGGGTGGACAGTTCCATGGCCTGCTCCTGGGGAGACTGCAGGAGGCCGTGGGCCCCGCCGGGGAGCAGGGGGCTGCGGGCCCAGCACTCCCCTCCTGAGAACTTGACTGGGCTGGAGGGAGGGAGAGAGAGCACAGGAACTAGTGGTACAAGTATGTCACACTAAGGCAGATTTATCTAGTGCTTCATTCATTCAGCAGCAAAAAACTAAAAACCAATCAATCATAATCAAGTATCCAAATACGAGCAGTTTTACAGCTGCAACATGCACTAAAACAACACTACCCTGTTACTACCACCGTTACAACACTACCCTGTTACTACCACTGTTACAACACTACCCTGTTACTACCACCGTTACAACACTACCCTGTTACTACCACTGTTACAACACTACCCTGTTACAACACTACCCTGTTACAACACTACCCTGTTACTACCACTGTTACAACACTACCCTGTTACAACACTACCCTGTTACTACCACTGTTACAACACTACCCTGTTACAACACTACCCTGTTACTACCACTGTTACAACACTACCCTGTTACTACTACTTTTACAACACTACCCTGTTACTACTACTGTTACAACACTACTCTGTTACAACACTACCCTGTTACAACACTACCCTGTTACTACCACTGTTACAACACTACCCTGTTACTACTACTGTTACAACACTACCCTGTTACTACTACTGTTACAACACTACCCTGTTACAACACTACCCTGTTACTACTACTGTTACAACACTACCCTGTTACTACCACTGTTACAACACTACCCTGTTACTACCACTGTTACAACACTACCCTGTTACTACCACTGTTACAACACTACACTGTTACTACTAGGCCTGCCACGATAACACATTTTGCTGGGCGATTAATTGCCCCCGAAAATATCGCGATAAGCGATATTATTGCGACCGGTTAGAGAATTTTTTTTGAGAAATTTATTTCCCAAAACTTTTATTTTGAAGCCCACCGCTCCGTCTTTTCCGGTTTTAGACTTTTATTTTGAAGCCCACCGACCGGACCGGAAGTATTGTTGTGATTATCCTAAGCAGAACATATGAGCCGACAACTTGTCTCGTCCGGTTGTTTTTGAGCTAATAACAAATGTTGAGATTGTTGGTGAACAACTAACTTTAGGTAGTTTTAACGTTAGCTACTAACGTTAGATGCAGCTACTACAGGCAATCAACGATGAGGAGGAAGCGTCAAAGCAGTATATAATAGAATAGCTGTGGTGCGTAAGCACTGCAGCACGACTCGAAACTACCGGAGTGTTATAATAAATTAATTCATGTTTAACTTGTCCCTGTGTCCAGTCCTTTGACTAGCCCCACCCGTTCATTGTAAACAATGATGCATGTAATTGTATTAACGTTATTCTGTGTTGTACTTGTAGCTATGCTATACGTTGTATTTCATTTGTTAGGTATTTAGCTAATGTTGTTAGCATGGAATGAGAATCAAAGCTCTATCTTTCATCTTTATTTAGCAGTCCAGTTTCTCCGGGCAGTAGCGAGTAACTACTTGGGTCTAAAAATAGCTAACGTTACACTACAAATAATGCTACTTGGTTAAAAGGAGCAACACTATTGAGAAATGTAGTTAAGCTGTGGCGTTGCCCCACGGAGCTCCCGTGCTGTACTCTAGTAACGTCAGCGGCCCGCCTCCCAACACGGACAGTGACTGACAAGCGGCACTGGTTCCGCCTCATTAAAACAAACGCGCAAATAGCAATTAATCGCGCCCGTCAAAATCATTGCATTCATTTTAATTATCGCAGCAATTAATCGATTTATTGCTTATCGCGGCAGGCCTAGTTACTACTACTGTTACAACACTACCCTGTTACAGCACTACCCTGTTACTACCACTGTTACAACACTACACTGTTACTACTACTGTTACAACACTACCCTGTTACAGCACTACCCTGTTACTACCACTGTTACAACACTACCCTGTTACAACACTACCCTGTTACTACCACTGTTACAACACTACCCTGTTACTACTACTGTTACAACACTACCCTGTTACTACTACTGTTACACCACTACCATTTTACTACCACTGTTACAATACTACCCTGTTACAACACTACCCTGTTAAGAGTTTCAGATAGTGGATAGGATTCTAAAACTACAAATAACCTAGTAGAATTAAGTACTAGAACAACTTTTTTTGTAATAGAAAAAGAAATCAGCAGATACTGTTTTTTGAGTCAAGAAATAAGGTTCAGCGTTAGCAAGGTGTGAACAAACACCCACTGGCAACATTCCTCAACCGTTGACTCATCATCGTCGCAACACATTGTTTTTGGGAGGAGCCTGCTGAGGATGATGCCGGCATACCTGAGAGGTGTTCGTGGGCTCCCCAAAAACCGCCGCGGTGAACGGATCTTTGGCTCGAAAGAGAACTTCTCTTTGACGTTTTCCAGGACCGATGGAGCCACGTACGTGAAACCCTACAGGATGGACGTAGTGTTAAATCAGAGCTGCATTCAGATTTGAAAATGAAAAGACGGCAGTCTCACATAACATAACAGAAATATGATACTAGGGGAACAATACTATTAAAGGTCATCAATACCATATTTACTATACAAATACACTAATTCTGAGTCTTCAAGTTTCATATTCATAATAATTTTTCTTCATATTTTACCCCTTTTCTTTTGGCAAAATACCACAGCTATTGTGTTTTACTGGTAAAATATAGAAGCTTAAGTCATTCTAGTAACATAGTCTACACCTATCCATTTGTTATTTTTCATGAAAGGGGTGAAGCTAGTGGCGACGTTCTGGTGAGCAGCCACATGAAAGAGCTCCCGGTCGGTGAATATCAAGAAAAGGAAGTAAAACAATTCAAAGCGAAATAAAAAGTGAATGATTCAGACTAGCATGACGCAGTGGGCAGCTAGCATACAGACTGACATCCAAGTTAAAATGCAGATCGCCCAGGACATGCGGGCTAGCACACGGGCTATCGAGTTAGCTAACCAAGCTATCCAAGCTAACACACGGGCTATCCAAGCTAGCACCCAGGCCTGGCTGGAGGAGCTGCAAGCTAACATGGAAGTTAACACAATGAATACGACGCAGCAAGTGATACAAGCTAATGTGGTGTTGGACCGCAGCGAGGCCTGGCTGGAGAAGGAGCTGCAAGCTAACATGGAAGTTAACACAGTGAATACGACGCAGAAAGGGATACAAGCTAACGTGGTGTTGGACAGCAGCGAGGCCTGGCTGGAGAAGGAGCTGCAAGCTAACATGGAAGTTAACACGATGAATATGATACAAGCTGGTTCGGGAGAGGTGAAACGGACGGCCCCCAGGGGAGGGACGGGGAGACGCTCGATACAACCGGATCAACCAGGACTCGGGCACCGAGGTCAGCCGGACCATCCGCACACGAGATGGAGGCGCGGAGGTCGCCCGGGCCGGCCAAGATGCGAACACGGAGGCCACACACACCAACCGAGATCCGAGCACAGAGATCAACCGGACCAGCCAGAACTTGAATAACGAGGTTTCACACACCAAGCAGGACTCGAGCACTGAGGAGTCCCCTATCCTTTCCTCTACTGGGCTGGCCCAATTGATTCAAGGGACCCGTGTCGCCGGGGGCCCGGCGGCACGCGCATCGGCCTGGGATATGGGGGGCTCCTATGGGCTTAACTAAGGGGGGGGGGGGACCATCGTTTCCGCGGTTTAGCCCGGGAGAGTGGGGTCTTGGATGTTGTGGGGTCGTCGGCCGTGGGGTGGGGTGCTGGGTGGCATGGGAGGTAGTGGGCATGGCTCGGTGGGGGGGGGGAGCACCACCCCTCGCCCCTCTACTGGGCCTGGCCCAATCAAATTCAAGGTACCAGTGTCGCTGAATACTCGGCCACGCGTGAGACGGCCCTGGGATGTGGGGGAGCCCTGTTTCTGGGGGTGGTGGGGGGCCCTCTCATGGAGGTCTGGGAGGCTGAGCGCGGCCGAATTCAAGGGGCCCATGTGGATGTACTGTTGTGTTGTTGATGTCATTGTAGATATGGTGTAAGTGTTGTTTGTCTATAAATGTTAATTAAAATGTAAGTTTAAAAAAAGAAAAGAAAAAAGAAAGGGTGTTTGGGGCGGCACATTATATTTATTTGATATACAAAAGAGAAGAGACTTTCCAGAAAGGAGATATAGTTAGACGTAAGCGTTTTACCAAACGTTTCATAAAAGCATTAAACAACCTCTACTTGGTTACTTTAATATTTCGTGCGAGGAGGGTAAACAGGAGGGACTCTCACTGGTATTAAATACAAAAAAAGGTTTATCTGGGTTTGACGTTAAGAGTGTTCCACAACACAGAAGACACAAAGGCCTTCCAGGTGAATCCATTCCACTCAGCATCTCCAAGCCATTCATGCTGTGCCCTCTGTGTTCCCTAGAGGCCCACGTATCCAGTGTGTCATATCTTTTGTCCGCGAGCGTGTGCCTGAACCTTCTACGCTGCCGTTTGTAAACTCGCCTCCGTGCCGGTGAGCCACCACTAGGGAATGTGTGAGGGAAAGTGTGAGTGAGTGAGTGTGTGAGTGAGTGAGTGACATCGCCGGTTTAAGAGGTGCTTTGCACATTGTTTTGATACAAAATAAATAGATAAAATATATATTTTTAAATAAAGGCATTACCAGGAAGGCTTGGTTGGCGCTCTCGCTGAGGGTGGAGTCATCTGGACTGTCCACTGGAGTCTGACTGGTGAACTTGGAGTCAAACTGACTTACATCTTCAGCCGATTGCTGTAGAGAGGAGAAGGGAAGAGAGGAGAGGAGACAGGAGAGGAGGAGAGCAGGAGGGGAGAGGATGAGGTGGGGAGAGGAGAATAGAGAGGAGTGGAGAGGATGAGGTGAGGAGAATAGAGGAGCAGAGTGGAGAGGATGAGGTGGGGAGAGAAGAGGAGAAGAAGACATGAGAGACGGACACATGATCAGTATTGTTGTCATTAGACGAGTCTCATCTAACAGCGTGTCTGAAACAGAAGAACCCGGGTTGAGTTACGGTTGTCTGTGAGATCCATTAAATTACTCCTGTGATTGAACGGATCTCATTTGACACAACTGGTATTATATTAATTAATTTGGGGTGGAAGCCAGCACCATGATGCACGCACAACTCTTTATCCTGGTCCCCATGTACCTGCTCCACCCGTCTACAGTACCTGCGCAATGCAGACACACACCACGCTAAACCCCTGCTGCCATGAGTCAGTCCTGTAACCCAGCACATTCTGACACTGTCATCTCGTCATTCATAGAGTTATTCATATTCTATTCATGTTCCACCGCATACAGGTGTATTCTCACCTATTGCCATCTGTCATTATTACTGTGATTATCCTTAAGCGGATCAACTCCATGTGTATTCTCACAGTTGCTCGTCTGCCATCGCCATTACCTGCGATTTCCACCAAGGCTATCATATGTTCCATTTAGCATATTCTTTGCCATAGTCATTGCCAGAGTATTCTGCATCATCAGGCTTTGCAACGCACCCACCCTCCCTCCCTCTCTCTATATATATATATACCATACACATTACACACACACTAACTCTTCTCTCTTCCATCCAGGTCAGATGGGGGGCTTGCCATACCCCAGCGCAGTGCTGGGTCGCGCCCCTCATCCTGTGTGCTCAACTCCCCTTGCTTCCCCCTTTTTCTTTTGCCCCTGCCCACCTCTTACAAACCATGTGCAATCACGCAGAAGGAGCTTTTTGGTTACCAGAGAGAACACTAAATCACACTATTGGACTAACAACCTTTATATATGAACATATACTGTAATCGACTCATGTCCACTGCTACTCACCAAGAAAGGCTTAAAGGGAGGTTCTACTTTCCTGGCCAGCAGATCCTCCCAGCTGATGTGTCTAAAGAAGGCATGAGCCTGAGGGAAAAGAAAATCACAAAGTGTTTGATCTGCTTCAAGCACAGACACTCGTATTGTCAACTGACTTTATTAGAGCTTAAAGGATCATTCCTGTATAAAAAATTTAAAATAAAAACATGGACCCTATTTGTCCATCACCTGGGATCTAAATAACTAATGGACACAAAGATCTTTGGAAGTGGTCCAGTATCGAGCGCGATCGCTTGAGCCGACAATGGAATCCTTGGGGGGCAATTGTGCGTCAAAGTTATTGTGTCGACCTGGGATGTCTCTCTCCGTAGGGATCCTTTACACAATGTTGTCAGACACACGTAATAACAATCTGTTGCTCAGTGGACGTACTACATGAAATGATCCCGCTCAACACAGGACCAACTCCAAAACAAGTTGTCCCCATTAGTCATTTAGACTCCAAATGATGGACAAATAGGGTCCAGGTTTTAAAAGATACCAGAATGACCCTTTAATCCTTCCCACCCACAGATTGTACAGGATGCATCTGTTGTGTCCTCACCTGCACCTCTGTGGCGTCTCCCTGCGCCGCGCCCAGACGAGACGAGGCGTTCCTCTTCAGCAGCTGAACACAGAGCAGTCGGTCACAACAATACAATAGAAGCAACACCTCCCATTAACACTAGAACAGCTGGGCCGGTCATATGACTGTTTTAATAACGTGGAACTACAACAGCCTCCCTCCATGAGTTTTCCTACAAATGTGTTATTTAGACAGTTATCTGCAATGTTAGAATATATAAAAAAAGAAATACGCAGAAATAGAGGATGCTTTTTAGCCCTCAACCGCGGTGGTTTTGGTCACATAACCATAATAATAATAATTCATTACATTTATATAGCGCTTTTCTAGACACTCAAAGCGCTCCTTCACCACCACTGGTAGCACCCAACCTTGGGCTACGCAGGCTCAATGGCTGCCATACACTGGCACCAGGCACACATCACACTACACAATGGCTGAACGGCTCAGGGGACAGGGATTGATATCAGCCAATTAAGGGGAAGGGATGATTAGGTGGCCTTGATGTCAAGAGACCTGATTGGGAATTTGACCAGGAACGTCTGGGAAACCCCCTATTCTTTGCGATAGGCGTCCTGGGTTCTTTAACACTTTGATTACCACTGGTGAACATGGTAAAATCCTGTTAAATGCCACCACCGACTTCAATGATAGCGTTGTGAACACATATTCTCTCTCTTAAATTGTGTCTAATCTGCCTGTCGTTTATCAATGACTTGTTTGCAGTCAACATTGTCGAAACGGATTGTTTTTTTATCGGTTCATTTCCGTTTTATAGCATTTTGAAAAGCCCTCGTTTAAGGAAAATATAAAGATTCTGTGATAAAAGGCATTTTTCGGCCTATTTATTAATCGTTTTCAAATAAACGCTAATTATCGATAGTATATGTGTACTTATGCACGCTATAGACACGGGCCGAAAAATCGATTCTCTTATTTCCTCATCAGCGATCACAGCCACACACAGCATAGGGCAAATGCTTATATCTCCGTGAAAACAGGTCCGATTATCCTAAGACTGGTAAAATAGATTACTTACCCGAGATCAGATGTTATCCAAAAAGATTATTCCAATTCCTGATCGCCATTCCAAATATCGATCATGCTTATTGATTACAGTGTTGGTACTGTAAATACATAATCGTCGCTGTTCTGAGGGCCGGCGATCACTTGGTCTCTTCAGATGCCTTGATGGAAAAATAAAATGAGCAAACTAACCACTCCCCCTGTATCAGTCTGAGCTGATGGGGTGCAGTTACACAGGGAGAGATGATAGGGGGCGGTATCTTCCCAATTGAGCTCAGAGAGACTCTGCAGCACTAACCCGAGGCTCGATTGATGAAATATGAATTCAAATCGCCAATAAAAAAAAATACGGCAAACAAGCGACATTTGTCGTCGTCGGCACTCAATGGGGGGTCTGATAAAACGAGATATGTCGTCGCTGGCACTGAAAGGGTTAATGACCGAGATTCATTCAGTCAGGACCTCGGTTTAGCGTCTCATCCGAAAGACAGCACTCGCAGCTATACGGTGTCCCCATTTCTTTTTTTTATTATTATTATTATTTTTTAGTTGTTTTATTGTGGATCCCCATTAGTCTACAACAGGTGTTCCCAAACCTTTTCAGCTCGAGACCCAAAAGATAAATTTGGTGTTTCCCCGGGACCCAAACTTACAAAAATACACAATGAATTGCCATAACATGGGCGGCTGGGTAGCGCAGCGGACTAAGCGCCTGCCTACCACCGCAGAGACACTGGTATCGAATCCAGCTGTCAGCGGTACTTCCGGCTTGGTCGGTCGTCCATACTAACACAATTGGCAGTGTTAGAGGGTGGGAAGCCGGTGGGGTGTGTATCCTGGTCGTTGTAAACAGCGACTCCTACAGGTCGGTCGGGGCGCCTGCTCAGCGAGGAAGGGAACTGGGGGAAGTAGTGTGAGCCTCCCACGTGTTACGCTCCCCCAGTGAGAGTCCTCGCTGTCAGGTGAAAAGAAGCGGCTGGCTGACTCCACATGTATCGGAGGGGACATGTGATAGTATCCATTAACCCTCCCTAGACCGGCAAGTGGGGGGGAAATGCGCGCAACGACCAGGAAGGGAATTGGCATAACGACTAAATTCGGATGAGAGAAAAATACAGAAAAAAGGGGGAGAAAAAAGTAGACAAAAAAAATGAATTGCCATAACATACATTTATAAACTACTGATAAAGAACACAACAAACCATGAATTACAAATGTATTTATTTAATTATAAAAGTACATCACAGCAATAATCAGAGTGTAATGTTAAGTTGCTCACCACCTCATAACATATGTAGGCTACATACAATTTTGTAACACTTTTAAATGAACAAACATGTTCTACTTTCCTTTCCATTTCTCACCCCTTTTTCAACTCTCCATTTCTTACCCCCTCCCTCAACCTTAAACCCCAACATTGAGCAACATTCTGATTAATTTGTACTGACTTATTTAAAAATTCTACTGACCTGACATCATGCTAGAAGGGGTATAATATTTCATCTATGGCACAATGAAATCTAATGAGAGGTATGTGGCTGGTTGACGTTTTCAACCAGCAGATCTATTCTGGGCTTGGTTTTTGAAAGTGCTATTCTGAGGTCATGCTGAGCATTTAGTCTGTTTCTGTATTTGTTTTTCAGGTATGCTAGAGTAGAAAACCCAGATTCACATAAGTATGTGGTGCCAAACTGAATCAACACATATACAGCTTTTTTTATTAACACTTTGGTCGCCAGGCTTATTTTCTTAATAAACCATCCCACACCAGCTCTATTTGTCTATGGAGAAGTTCCCCTTCTTTGCAGGGCTATAACTTTTTAAATTGTATTGCTAAATTGACATTACTATGGCCCATTCAACGTCAAGTATCTATTATTCAGGGTGTAGCAACGTTATACTTTTTCATTCACATATTCATACTAAAATACGGTCTAAAGTATACAATCAACAGTCATCTCCCGCCTCGACTACTGCAACACACTGCTAGCTGGCCTTCCGGCCACTGCCACCAAGCCTCTTCAACTCATTCAAAACGCAGCGGCCCGCCTGATCTCAAACCTACCGAAGTCGGCCCATGTCACCCCACTTCTTAGGGACCTGCACTGGCTCCCCATTGCTGCACGTATCCGCTTCAAGGCCCTCGACCTAGCATACCGTGCGGCAAAGGGAACCGCTCCCGCCTACCTCCGGTCAATGGTCTCTAACTACACACCCTCAAGACCCCTACGCTCTGCATCTTCTGGCCGCCTCAGATCTACTCCTATCCAAGCTCCCGGAGGGTCATCAAAGAGAAGCCGCCTATTCTCAGTCCTTGCCCCACAATGGTGGAATGAACTACCCATCCCAGTTAGGACAGCCGAATCCCGTCCAATCTTTCGCCGTCGACTAAAGACTCACTTCTTCAACCATTATCTGAAATGATTTATATAAAAAAAAAAAAAAAAAAAATCTAACCCCGACTAACCTTACTGTCATGCACTTGTCCTAATAAACTAACCTACACTGTAACACGCAACACTTTGATGAACATTGTTACTCAGCTGATAGAGTTATACCCTTCTTGCTGTCTTGTCGCACAGAACTTGTAAGTCGCTTTGGATAAAAGCGTCAGCTAAATGACTAAATGTAAATGTAAATGTAACTATGTTTTTATCGTTTTCTGCAGCATTCTCCAGAACGTGATTTATAGCCCTAAATGCATTATATTGATGATCAAATACAGTTTGATAGCAATCTGTGCGAGATAAAAAATTTCAAATGGGCGTGCTTCTAGAAGTTACTACTTATCATCTGATGTTGACCGGATGGGGGGGGGGGGGGGGGGGGGGGGTCGTTTATAATTCCGTGGCCAACGTTAGATGATTCATCTAGTGTGGGTGATATGATCATTAGAGCAGTTTGTATCGAACACATTAAAAAATAACACTGAAACTTACCGTAGCTTCCTCGTAGCGTTGGGCGATGAGCGTGGAGCAGAAATATTCCCATTATGGGATGTAAATAAGCGATCCATCTCCAGGTTGTATAATAGTATATACGTCCAAATCATGTTGTTTATAGAGTTATTGGTAACGGATTGCTATCCATTGTGTCTAGCTCGAGTCCTGGGACTATTAGCGAGTGATCGGACCGAATTGGAATGAGCACCAGCTTCCGTTTCCTGTTTCCGGTTTGGGCGATCCGCCGATCGGCCACCAGATGGCGCTCTTGAACCGTTGGAGAGTTGAGAGCGGATCAACAGTAGATCTCAAGTCTCCGGGGGAGAAATATGATTGCGATCACAGATTTTTGAAATATTGATATCAAAGACGTGGTACGGCGTCTTTGGCAGAATGAGCATGGCGGGGAATGACGTGGTAAGGCGTTTTTGGCGACCATAGTGTTAATGATCATTTTTACATTATTACATCATTATTGTTATTGTTATTATTAACAATATTATTATGATGGTTGTATCAACCCTAAATCTGAGTTGGGGGGGGGGGGGGGATGCAATGCAGACAAACAGCTGCATACAGTGCGACCATTTCACTCACATTTGCCCATTCATTTTTGGACACATCACACACCATCGGTGAGTGTACTGTACGTGTGCTGTCATAGCTCCACCTACAGGCCTAATGGAGAACACCAGGATGTGAATGGAGGGTAAATGTGAGGTATATCGTGTAAATACGTTTTGATTGATCGCAAGACTACACTGTAAAAAAAATAAAATAATATAATATTGAGTTCAGTTACTGTGCATTAATGTTTTCAGTTTTCAATCCATAATAAGTTAACAGAAAAATAAGTACACAACCACATTATTTCAACCTAATAAAACTATGTTTATTGTCATTGTTTTAAGAACACAAGTTGACTTGTTAATACTCACATTTTGAGTAAAAAAAAATGGCTTTTAACATGTGCAATGTTCAATGAAATAGAAAAATAAATAATAAAATGTGTTGATTAATCCCACTGGTCACAATGGTGACCGTAATAATGTTTTTGTTATAAGGCTCTGCAAATGTTACTGAATGATGTAGCAATGTATTTCCAGCTAAATTGAAATAATAAACAAATAAAGGGTCTCAATTAAATATGTGGTAGTAAAAAGAACCTGTGGGAGGATTTCAACAAGATAAATGCGACAACAGTGCAAAATATGTCACTATAATATGCCTAGGGTTGCGTGTGCCTAGGGTTGCATACCCCTGGTCTATAGGTATCTTTTGCCGGACATGATGGTTGCGTTGGTTTAACGATCAGACGCGGGGAAACTGCTCGACCGGACAGTACCGCTCCTCGTTCCAGGTTAGTTTCCTCCACAGCCCGTAGAACGCCAGCCAGGCCCGTGTCAAAATGTAGGGGAGACCCGCCCAGTTACAGAGAACCAATCAATCTTTTCTAACTCGCAGACGTTGTGGAGATATTGAGGGAAAACGCTGAATCGTGTGGCTTTTTTTTTTTTATGCACACCGTTACAAAAGAGTACAGCTCCGCAACAGACAAATAAAAAGTTTATTGTAGGCAGACAATTCATCTCAGAATTCCGGGAGGGAAGGCAATATTCTGTGGGGTCGTTTGACCGTGGTGGCCACATTCCACAGAGGTGCGCCAGGCCTGCTGTTCTAGTGTTAAAGGTCCAATTTCCAACATTAATCCTAACGTTCTGTTGCGAGGAGGACATATGATAGTCAGACATAAAACACACCAACGTGTCCTCTGAGAAACTGTGATGACGTCACTCAGGAGAGCTGACTGCAGACAACTTTCCTCAAGCTGGACCAACTACAATTGACAATAGTTGAGAAAATAGTGTCTGCTCTCCTCCGGGTGACGCCATTCGGTGGAGTTTCTCGGAGCTCTCGAGACATGGTACGTTTTATATCCGTTTATTACATGACCTTCTCACAACAGAAAGATAGGATCAAGTCTGTGAAATCTCCCATTAACGCATATAATTTGAATAATATCCTCAAATGATACAATCAGTAAAACAAACGTTACCCGTTTCAGGAGATCCCTGGCTTCTTGCGTGAGGTAGGGAGGGAGGTTCAGTTTGCACTTCAAGATCTTGTCAATGGTCTTCTTTCGATTCTCACCCGTAAATGGTGGCTTGGGTGGAAAAGAAGGGGAAAGCCTGGTTAGTTACACTTGAGGCCCAGTCTCCGATTTGTGGGGAAACAGCGGCCTCTATACCTTCCTGCCCCTGCTTAGTTTGTTAGTGTACACAAGGAGGGCCGGAGAAGCTACCGTTCCTCACAGTGAAACAATATGCTAGTGGGGTGAATATAGCAAAAGGTAAATAGAGCTAACTGTCTGAGATAACAGCAATAACAACACGTTTGCAACTAAAAGAGTTTATTGACAATAAACTATTACAAAATAGAGGCCTTGCACAGAATGGCTGCCTGTAACCATTGGTAACTTTAACACCTGAAATCAAGGATGAAAGAAGATAACGGCTGCACATTAGCCTAGCACAGCACAACGAATGGAAGTGGATGATACGTGGCTAGGTAGCTTCAAACTCCGGTAAAGGCGTTAGTTGGCCAACACCTAGGCTAGCCGCTTCTCATCCACTTCCATGCATTGTGCTAAGCTAGGCTAACGTGCAGCCGGATAGCTTTCTACTGAACGCACAGAGAGGAAATTGGCATCCATCTTCTTGTCTGACGGTAAGCGCATTTCGCATAATGTGTACTTTCTGATTCTGCTGTACAGCGACCTGTAGGAGTCGCTGTCCACAACGTCCAATCCCCACCCACCGGCTTTCCCACCCCTAACACTGCCAATTGTGGTAGTATGAACGACCAGCCAAGCCGGTAGCAACGCCGAGAGCTGGGCTCAAACCCAGCATCTCCTGCGTTAGTGGCGAGCGCTTTGCCCACTGCGCCACTGGCATTTCCCATAATGTTTAATGTTCCTTTAAACTGTGACTGGTAAAGTGGTTCATGACTAGGGGGTTAAAACACACTGGGTTAAGGGTTTTTTGTACCGGTTAGGGGTTCTAGTCCATAGGGTGTATTTCCCCTCCCCCCGATAATGTAAAGACAGTAAGATCTTTCGATCATTTCGAATGAGGACCACGTAGACTCAACCTCGTACAATGACATGGACTAAGCATGTCATTTAGAGGTGTAGTTTACACGCTACTCATTCCATGCGTTCAAAAACCTTATAGGCTGCATCTGTCATGTGACTGAGTGTTGTTGCACGATCACTGTTGAGAATTGGTGTGGCTAACATCATGTCAGGACCCCCTCTTTGAAGAATAACTCCCTGTGTTTTTAGTCATTCTACAACAAGCTATGGCTAAGATGTCAGTTCACTCACCGCTCCTGTGAGCATGTCGTACATCAGAGCTCCCAGACTCCACCAGTCCACCGCTCTGTTGTGTCCACTTCTCATCAATATCTCTGGAGCCCTGAAACAAATGCACATGCACAGCGCTTACAGACACAGTACGGTAAGACAGCAGGTAGGTGGGTGGTGTAGGCAGCAGCAGGGACGGAAAGTTCCGATTTTTTGACACTTTGTCGTCTATTTTATTAGACACTTTGTTTATTTGACTAGACACTGACAATTTTATTAAGACACTTTGTCTATTTTACTAGACAATTTTACTACACTTTGTCTATTTTATTAGACACTTTGTTTATTTGACTAGACACTGACAATTGTATTAAGACACTTTGTCTATTTTACTAGACAATTTTACTACACTTTGTTTATTTTACTAGACACTGACTATTTTATTAGACATCATCTATTTGACTAGACACTGTCTATTTTCCTAGACACTGTCTATTTTCCTAGACACTTTGTTTATTTTACTAGGCACATTGTCTATTTTATTAGACATTTTGTTTATTTTATTAGACACCGTCTGTGTTATTAGACACTTTGCCTATTTTGCTAGACATCCTGTCTATTTTACTAGAGAGAGAAAAAGAGTGTGATGAGAGAGAAAGATTGACTTACATGTATTCTATGGTCCCACAGAATGTGTGTGTAACCGTGCCATCATGGATAGACTCTTTACATAACCCAAAGTCTGTCAGCTTTACATGGCCTGGGAGAAGAAGAATACAGACAGATGCATGTTCATATCACGGCAAGACAGATGCAGTATATCACTCTTGTAGGTAAAACTCTGCTTGTTTCCAAACGTGCGCATCATTTGGGGAGGGACTCTAGGGACATCATGGAGGCTAGGCAACGGTAATCCAACACACAGACCAGGTTGTTGGACGTCACATGGTTTCATCCAGACTGTCGCTGGAGACTTCGGTGTCAAATTGTGCCACACATCTCAAAACGCCATCATAGGTTCCAAACAGTAAAAAGGTCTATACAGTATATGCTGATATTAGCCTCTTACTGATATATTGGTATCTGCAGAAGTGCCAGTGACCATGTTAACAGGTTAGAGCAGCTACACAGACCATGTTAACAGGTTAGAGCAGCCACACAGTGAATGAAAAGGTCACTTTACTTTATAAAAAAAAATAATAATAATAAAATAAAAGAACAGGAGTGGTTCTTGTATAGCAATAGATGGTTATAGCAAGATAGCATAAGAATATATAGTATAACTGTATATTGTATAGTAGTGTACATAAGACCTAGTGCCTCATCCGCAGCTTAACACTGTATTGCACTATCGCAGGACCTTAGCATGTCTTTTACCATGCATTTTAAACTTTATGTACATTATACCTGTTATGTCTTATTCTTATTACTTGTATTATTGCACAATCGCTGCAGGCATGACCACCCGCATTTCACTGTATGCCTTGTATGCCGTGACAAATAAAACTCTTGACTTGACCATGTTAACAGGTTAGAGCCACACAGTGACCATGTTAACAGGTTAGAGCCACACAGCCTGTGAGCAGAGCGGCAGCAGAATGTCATCTAGAGTTTCGGCATGGAGCCTATTTCCCCCGTGTGAGGCATGTGGCTCTCAGCAGAAATAGACAGTGAAATGATCTGTTGATATTGACATTATACCAGCAGCATTACATAACTGACATCGTTCACTATAGATTCAACGTCTATATCTGTAGAATGAGTGACATCCATTTTTGTATTTATAATTTTTTATTAAAAAATTTTACAAACTAACTTCACGTTTTGGAGCGCTCATCAAGGATGGATGACATTAAACATTCTATTATTGTTGGCCGTTATCAAAGGAAAACTCAATGTAGATTAGAAAGATATGTCTAGCAGCGCTGCAGCAGTACTGCCGTCTGTGTAGGGTTGGGCACCGAGAACCGGTTCCTAACTTCCGGTTCTGGAACTGGAACTAACATATTTGCATTTCGATTCTTAATTTCGATTCTTAATTAATACCCTAGTTACAGTACAGCAACCAAATTAAACTGTATCAAGTCAACTGACAATGTGAATAGTATGAAAAAAAGTAAAGATAAAAAAAGAAAAAATCTCCTGCGAAATAAGCTGTGACCTGTTTTGACCTGCACCTCAAAGAATCGGAATCGAGAATAGTTTAGAACAGGAATCGAAATGGAGAATTGGAACCGGAATCGTTCAAATCCAAACGATGCCCAACCCTACGTCTGTGTGACACAACATGCATGCCAGCCGCAGCAGTCCAGCGAGGTAGCCGCAACACACGCACGGAGACACACACACACACAGAGACATGGAGAGAGAGACACACACGGAGACACACACACGTATATGTATAACACACACAGCCTTACCTTGGCTGTTGAGCATGATGTTCTCTGGTTTCAGGTCTCTGTAGATGATGCCTTTCTGGTGCAGATGGCCCAGAGCCATGGAGATCTCTGCCAGATAGAAACTACACACACAGAAAACATCTCATTACATTAGGGCCGGGTGTCATCTTGGAACCGTTCCAGTATTTGGTATTATTACAGATTTCTTCACGCATCAAAAAAGGTCTGGGAAACCTTTCAGACGAGGGGATGATCTAAAAGTATCTCAGGTGTATCTCTACTAGTTTATGTTCTTCTGCATCAGACTGAACTAAAGCAGCACCAGAGTGAAAAGTAGCATGTGCAAATATGAATGTGCTTAGTTTAATATGTGTATAATTATTTAATAATAATGTATAAAGGAACACACTTTAATTCAGCATAGAAGGGTATGGCGGGGGGGGGGGGGGGGGGAGTATTGTTTCTTATTACATGGCGTTTTAACATTCGCCGAAATGCTTGATTGTGATTGGTCAATAGCGCTCGTCAGAGGTCCGTTATTACTCGATGTGCGCAGCTGTAGCAATCAAGCCCACTGACACACACTGCATCAGTACAGCCAATCAGACACACCTGCCGGCTGCCGGCGATGACAGCGCGGAGCGACAGAACAGAACTGCGTCTTGTCGATGGTGTCAATTAGGTATATTGTTAGTAAGTTAGCCATGTAATAAGCGGGATAATGTATAGCCTATACTCGGTCATTGTCGCAAAATAATTTACCTTCACTGACGTTTAGAACACCTCGGCGAGGCGCCTCGGTATTCTAAACTCTGTGTCGGTCAATTATTTTGCGACAATGACCTCGTAGCTATACATTATCCCTTAAATAACCGCCATCAAATTTGAAGAATCCACCTGGATTTCCAACTGTGAGAATTCCCCAGCTTTTCCATGATTACAGTGGAACATTTCCATGACCTAAAATGTACATAATCCTGGGACATTGGTACTGAGCACTAAAGCGATACATTAACATAAAAACAGCTGATTATACATCAAAGCTGAAAAAAGAAAACCATTTCCGATATAAAGATAGAAACGGATGCAACTGGATATCCTGCGGCGTAGACTCAGAAAGATGCTGGATGGAGAAAAGGGAATAAATCCAATGACACCAAACTAATGATCCATGCTGTTCTGCAAGAGTAATGGATGGGATCAATACTCTGTATCAGGCAATAGTTACGGGTTTAGTACTTAGTATCGACATTAAGTAGTATGGGCGCATGCCTAATGGAGATTAGAGATGCACCCACTTTTTTCAGTTCCGATACCGATATCTGAACTTTGATATCTGCCAATACCAAACAGATACCGATACTAGAGCTAATTCTTCATGAATAACGATGCTATTATTATTATTATTATTATTATTATTATTATTATTATTATTATTATTATTATTATTATTATTATTATTATTATTATTATTATTATTATTGTCATCTGTAAGGTTGCATGAGGTTATAATAAACACACACACAGCACTTCTTATAACTATATAGATATTCCAACATTGTTGGAATGGAATCTTGGAACCTATTCTACACGCTCAAATGACTGGCTGGTTCTTAGGGTTCCTCCAGTTTGCTCTGAACTAGGAAAACCTGCTTTTTCCTTTGATGCTTCCTAGAATGCCCTCCAAACGACTCTGGAGCTAAAGGTTCTTCCTTCTCTTGCTGCATTTTAAAAGTATGATCTCTGACCACTGTGTGTCGACTTGTAACTGTCTTAGCTGATTTTTATGCTTTTTTTATTCTAGTTTACTGTGCCTATAATGTATGCAATTGCTGATAAACTACGTCTTGTAAGCTTGTCGTTGCTGTAAATGAGAGGTAACGAGTGTTACGAGTTGAAATATAGGTTTGAAATGAAAATGTAATGAAAAAAGATAAAATAATATACAGAAAATTAATTACATTTAAATGTATGTTAAGTATCTTCAAATACAAACTGGTAGTAATAGGCCTCCATAGTGCTGAGTAAGGCTGGATTATTTGATTTACTCCTGGTAGTAATATGCCTCCATAGTGCCGAGTAAAGCTGGATTAGGCTACTTACTCCTGGTAGTAATAGGGCTCCATAGTGCTGAGTAAAGCTGGATTAGGCTACTTACTCCTGGTAGTAATAGGGCTCCATAGTGCTGAGTAAAACTGGATTAGGCTACTTACTCCTGGTAGTAATAGGGCTCCATAGTGCCGAGTAAAGATGGATTAGCCTACTTACTCCTGGTAGTAATAGGCCTCCATAGTGCTGAGTAAAGCTGGATTAGGCTACTTACTCCTGGTAGTAATAGGGCTCCATAGTGCTGAGTAAAGCTGGATTAGGCTACTTACTCCTGGTAGTAATAGGGCTCCATAGTGCCGAGTAAGGCTGGATTATTTTACTTACTCATGGTGGTGTATTTATATAGCGCTTTTATCCAAAGCGCTTTACAATTTGTTCCTCACATTTTACCCATTCACACCGAGGCAACCATGCATGGTGCCAACTTGCTAATCGGGAGCAGTTGGTGTCTTGTTCAAGGACACCTTGGCACGCTGCCCGGGAGGAGCGGGAATTGAACCGGGAACCTCCAGATTACCAGACGACTGGTCTACCGCCCGAGCCTACTTACTCCCGGAAGTCTTAAATCAGTATAAAAGATCTAAAAAATAAAAGATATATATATTCTCTGCATTTATTGCACTTTTTTCTTCACTATGGACTTTGACTTGAGGACCTTTATTTTGAAAACGTTTAACTGGAAGTCCAATGATTCTGTTGCTTGGCTCCCCAAATGAGCCACGAGTCATTCCTAAGCAGATATGTTTTTCTCGAGATCGCCTACTAATTAGTCTCAGTGGTCCTGAACGTCATCACTTTTGGACTACTGTCGGTGGCACAGAAGGATCCCATATTTATTTACTTTGGAAAAAAAGAATGATACGTTTTAATGCCACTACAAGTGAGGGCACGCACTGGAGAGAGAGAGAATGAGAGAGAGAGAGAGAGAGAGAGAGAGAGAGAGAGAGAGAGAGAGAGAGAGAGAGAGAGCTGATTTACTGCTAGTCTGCTACACATTTCAATGAGTGCACACACACACGAGAAGTGAACGTGATATACTGTACTGTATGATTAAAATAAACAGGTACTTACTTCATCAGAGCATATATTTAGCATTTAGCTTTTTTTTTAGATTATATATATTAGATTAGAATACTGCACCGTATGTGTATACTGTATACTTCGTACATCAGAGCATATATTTAGCATTTTAAGATGATATATATTAGATATTAGTTTAGATTATATATATATATATATTGTAACTATATTTATTGTAGGGCAAATATAAGTGAGAAGGCATACCCTCATCTTGCACCTTGACCTTTTTACACTGCCTACTTGCCCATTATGTGCATGTCCAGAGTTAATAATATTGTTATATTGTTTACACTGCCTATTTTTACCTTTCCACTGTACTATAATTCTATGACCTGTATCATGTCTTCTCTTCTACTACATGTACCTCCCTTCCACCCTCCCCATGCTGCTATGATCATGTCTGAATTTCCCCAAAGGGATCAATAAAGGAATATCTTCTTTTTTATTTACAGGTAGCACTGGTGCTACTAGTTATCTCTAGTAGCACTATCTAAAAAGAAATTCTCACTCTGAGGCCTGCATATGGAATATGGATCAGTAACGTGCAATGGTGAAGCAGGGCTCTACGCTAACCTTTTTCACTAGGGGCACAGGTGCTCCTAAATGAAAAAAGTTAGGAGCACACAAAGAAATTTAGGAGCACCCAAAAATATTTAGGAGCACAGTGAAAATATTTCAAGTAAAAGAGTTTTTTTAAAGAAAATAACTGTATATTTGTACTGTGCGTGCATGCGTGTAAATTAGCTCTTGCTACAACCCTGCATGTTTACATTTTGTATTTTGTACTTGATGTTCATTAACATGTGCTGTCCCTATCAAATAAACTATCAAATCAAACTACTGCTACAAAAGTAACAGTCAGTTAACTTTAGCTTTTGCCCCTTTTATGCATACAATGCCTATGTTTTGGCTGTGTTTCTCTTCTAGAGAAATAATCCTTTCAGGGTTGCCTATTGAAATACTGTAAACCTTTAGGTAGACCATTGATTGACAGTCGAGTCTGCCAATTACGTCACACCGCTTGCACTCCAGCCGTCCGGCGCTGCAGCTGGACCCTAACCTCTTTCCCAGCTTTATCTCGAGAGATAAAAGCTGGACCCTATTGCCCACCTCTGCTGTTCATAACGCTAGCCAAGTTAGCTGTACACACATACACAGTGGGCCATTTACTTTGGTGTAGGGGTGTAACAATGCATCGATCCTAAGGGGAAAATTCAACTGCATCGATTTGAAAATGTTAGAATCGATTATCGCAATTTGAATGTGTACACACACAGTGTTATGTTGTTATCATGTCCGTTACAGTCAACACAACGGCATACGCTACTGCATCAACGTTATGATTAACAAAGCAAGGCATTCGTTTTGTTGCATTAACGTTCTATTACTATTGCTATCGCTAAATCTAGGTGTTCTAAAATATATTGCTATTGGTAAGACTAGAAGTTACATGTCTCGGGGAAACTCTCGCATATCGCAATGGTGGCGTTTCAGGAAGTAAACAAGCCAAATGAGAGCTTCCGATTGGTCATTTGCTTTCTTTCTCATGAAACCAGTCACGTCACTCTACTGTGATTGGACCGTTGGCTTGAGTGCAATGTGGGACTTGTCGTTTTTTAACGATCTCGCAGCGGAGGAAAAAAAAGACGAGAGGCTATAATCTGTATTCGCACAGCGTGCGCGTAATTGATTTTTACGGTTCGCACACAAATATTTTTAGGGGCATATGCGAGCAATTTGGTCGCACTGTAGAGCCCTGTGAAGTCAGACCAATATCTGATATGTGAATTACATCATATCAGAACCCCATACCAATATTGTATCGGTCCCATCTCTAATCATTATTTAGCTACAGCATGATAATAAACTAGAACAGCATTTCCCATATATAGATACTATTTGTGGTGCACTACCAACGCAATATCAGACAGGCCAACAATAAATAGATTTCTCCAAAATAACATTATTAACAGTGCTGCTTGTGTGTGAAATATTTCCCTCTGCAGACGATGCATGTTTTAACAACTGTTTTAATGACTGGCCTGCTGCCACCACCACCAGAGCCATCATCTGGTAATCAGAAGGTTCCCGGTTTGATTACGGCTCTTCCCGGCAGCGTGTCGAAGCATCCTAGAGCGAGACACTCCCGGTGAGCAGGTTGGCACCTTGCACGGTTGCCTCCGCCGTCGGTGTGTGAGTGAGTGTGTGAATGGGTGAGGCACAAGTTGTAAAGCGACGTGGATAAAAGCTGTTATATAGATGCAGTCCATTTACCAATAACCTAAGAACCTGTTTTAAACACTGCAGTACAAGTAGGGATGGGAATCGAGAACCGGTTCCTGTTGGGAACCGGTTCCTAATTGTCCGATTCCTGGAATCGCATGCCTCCGTGACTATCGATTCCTCTTATCGATGTCATGTTTTTCCGACAGTTGCGCATTTTAAAACAATGGATTTACTGTATTAGTTAGTTACTTAGTTATGTGTCAGTTATGTTTTTAGTTTCAACTAGGGATGTCCGATATTATCGGCCTACCGATATTATCGGCCGATATTGGCATTAAAATGTGATATATATTATATACCGTACTTTTCGGACTATAAGCCGCGGCTTTTCCCCCCATTTTTCGACCCTGCGGCTTATATAACGGTGCGGCTTATATGTGACTCGACGTGACCAAACCCGAAAATGTTAAAATGTAAATATTGCTTTTTTGACTGCATTGAAATGTTATTTATCTGTTCCCTTATTTGCTAAACTTAATACAACTTGTAAATGAGTTAATTCTTGTTATTAGTCTTACAGTATTGTGTCCCAATGCTAATTACATATGGTAATTAAACATTAAAACACCTGCGGCTTATAGTCCAGTGCGGCTTATATATGTACACATCATTCAATTTAGCTGCTGCGGCTTATAGTCAGGTGCGGCTTATAGTGCGAAAAGTACGGTATATATATTTATTTTTTTACATTTATTTAACCTTTATTTACCCAGGCAAGCAAATAAGAACAAATTCTGATTTAATTTATTGTCAAAAGTATGCATAATGTTGTGTTAATTCCACGACAAGAGATATGTCCTCCCTCCTCACTCCCCCCCCACCCCCCCCTCCCTCATCTTTCTCTGCCGAAGACTTTGCGATCTTCTTTGAGGAAAAAGTGGAGAACATCCGCAGCTCCTTCTCCCAACCCCCACCCATTCCAAATGCTGAATCGAGAACCTCATCCTTCACTCTGTCATCTTTCTCTCCCATTACAGAAGCAGAGACCCTGACACTGGTAACGTCAAACCGTCCGACTACTTGCCAGCTGGACCAGCTACCCTCCCCACTCCTCCAGACCATAGCACCAGACATCCTCCCATTCCTAACTGCAACCATCAACTCCTCACTCAACTCGGGGGTGGTCCCCACCTCCCTAAAACAAGCCAGAGTCACGCCGCTCATAAAAAAACCAACCCTGAACCCTACTGTCATAGGCAACTACCGTCCTGTCTCTCTTCTCTCCTTCCTTTCTAAAACACTTGAACGTGCTGTATCCAACCAACTTACTACTTATCTCTTACAGAATGACCTCCTAGACCCTAATCAGTCAGGCTTCAGGACTGGTCACTCCACAGAGACAGCCCTCATTGCGGTCACAGAGGCACTTCACTTAGCAAAAGCGAAAGGCCTCTCCTCTGTCCTGATTCTCCTAGATCTATCTGCAGCCTTCGACACAGTCAACCACCAGATCCTCCTTGCGGCCCTCGCAGGAATGGGAGTGGCTGGCTCTGCGCTGACATGGCTGTCATCATACCTCAATGACCGCTCCTACCAAGTGTCATGGAGAGGGACCCTGTCGGCCACCCGCCCCCTGCGGACGGGTGTCCCCCAGGGCTCGGTTTTAGGACCCCTTCTCTTCTCCCTCTACACTAAATCACTGGGTAACATTATCACGTCTCATGGCTTCTCCTACCATTGTTATGCCGACGATACTCAACTCTTCCTCTCCTTCCCTCCCTCAGATATCCACGTCTCTGTGCGGATCTCGGCCTGTCTGTCCGACATCTCAGCCTGGATGACGTCCAACCACCTCAAACTGAACCTAAGCAAAACAGAATTGCTCCACCTGCCGGCCAAATCCTCCCCCCTAACCGACCTTTCAATCACAGTCGAGAATGCAGCTGTGACTGCGTCCCCGACCGCCAAGAACCTTGGTGTTGTCCTCGACGACCAGTTGAACTTCTCTGCTCACATCGCAGCGACGACCAGAACCTGCCGATTCCTCCTGAGCAACGTCAGAAGGATACGCCCCTTCCTGACAAAAGAAGCCACCCAACTCCTCGTCCAATCAACAGTCATCTCCCGCCTCGACTACTGCAATGCACTGCTCGCTGGCCTCCCGGCCACTGCCACTAAGCCTCTTCAACTCATTCAGAACGCAGCGGCCCGCCTGATCTCAAACCTACCGAAGTCGGCCCATGTCACCCCACTTCTTAGGGACCTGCACTGGCTCCCCATTGCTGCACGAATCCGCTTCAAGGCCCTCGACCTAGCATACCGTGCGGCAAAGGGAACCGCTCCCGCCTACCTCCGGTCAATGGTCTCTAACTACACACCCTCAAGACCCCTACGCTCTGCATCTTCTGGCCGCCTCAGACCTACTCCTATCCAAGCTCCGGGAGGGTCATCAAAGAGAAGTCGCCTATTCTCAGTCCTTGCCCCACAATGGTGGAATGAACTACCCACCCCAGTTAGGACAGCCGAATCACGTCCAATCTTTCGCCGTCGACTAAAGACGCACTTCTTCAACCATTATCTGAATTAAAAAAAAAAAAAAAAAAAAAAAAAAAAAAAAAAAAATCTAACCCTAACTAACCGTACTGTCATGCACTTGTCCTAATAAACTAACCTACACTGTAGCACTCAACACTTTGATGAACATTGTTGCTCAGCTGATAGAGTTGTGCCCTTCCTGATGGCTTGTCGTACAGAACTTGTAAGTCGCTTTGGATAAAAGCGTCAGCTAAATGACTAAATGTAAATGTAAATGTAAATGTATATGTAATGTTAATTACCTGATTTTTTTGGGGGGGGGGGGGGGGCCCTGCATATATCGGTATCGGTTGATATCGGTATCGGAAATTAAGAGTTGGACAATATCGGTATAGGTAAAAAAGCCAATATCGGGGGAGCTCCAGTAGCTCACCACGTACCTCGAGCGCTATTTCGGCGCCGGGGACAACCGTGCTCGTCACGGATCTGGGGTTTAGCGAGTTCGAATCCCGGACTGCAGCCGTGCCTTTCCCAGAGTGTCTTCCCCCCCATCTGTACCCCTTCAGCCTGTTTCTGTCGGTCATTCTTGACCAGAATAAATGCGATAAACGCTAAAAAAAAGAGCCAGGGGAATGGCCAAAGTAAAAAAAATAAAAATAAAAATAAAAAAGCCAACATCGAACATCCCTACTTTTAACCTTATTTATACAGGTAGGTTATTGATAACAAATTCTCTTTTGCAATAACGACCTGTTGAATGTAACTACAGTTCAATAGATTAAATTAGTTTAAGAGAATCTCAAATACATTATTATATATGTATTATAGTGTATCGTTTTTTTTTCTGACATAGGGGCTTAGTTCTGTTGCATTTCCAATTGATGTATAAAAACTATAAATTTTTCAGGAATCGATAAAGAATCGTATCGATAAGCAGAATCGATAATGGAATCGTATCGATAAAATCTTATCAATTCCCATCCCTAAGTACAAGATACTCACCAGGCAGTGTCTTCCATGAAGATTCCCTCTCTCTCCAGCTGCATGAAAAGCTCTCCTCCTGCACATTCAAAACACACCATGTTTAGAATACCACCACCTCTACACGCCTTTCCCTCATACAGAGGTTTATTTGTGACGACCCACCACAGTATCAAAAAGGTCCACTAAATAGATTTCCCCAAACGTATACAATGACGAATGTCTCGTCCAGCATGTAAACAGTCCTTTCCCCTGCGAGACCGTATGTTCAAAACCAGTGAGAGGCACTTTGCATGGACTTGTATGGGAGGTTGAGGCACTCGACAGAAATACATCACACATTTCTTTCTTTTTTTTTGATCCACTTTTTCTCCCATTTTCTATATTTTTCTCCCATCCCAATTTCGTATCATCCAATTCAACCCTCCCCTGTCACGAACGCTGTTTCTTGCCTCCCACAAGCCGGCTGCAATGTGGACTAAGTCATACATAGCACACGTCCCCTCCGGTACTTGAGGTAACAGCAGTCGCATCTTTTCACCTGCGCAGCTCGATCTCTCAGTGGCGAGGAGTAACACGTGGGAGGCTCACGCTGCCCCCGACACTTCCTGATTCTACTGCGCAGGCGCACCAACCGACCTGTAGGAGTCGCTGTCCACAACGCCCGATCCCCACCCATCAGTTTCCCACCCCCTAATACGGCCAATGTGTATTAGTATGAACGACCAGTTAAACTGAAAGCAATGTGGAGCGCTGGGCTCGAACAGGAGCCCAGCGTCTCCGCATTCGTGGCGAGCGCCTTGCCCACTACGCCACGTAGCCGCCCCACACATTTCTTTCTTAATCTTCTCACTGACAGTGCACAACTGGCTAACCGTACCCTCCGAAAGATGACAACTACAGCTTGGTACTGTTTGGAATAAAGTAGAGCCTGGACGACATTGGCTTATATCGGTATCAGTGTGTATGTTGCCAATATTGTCACCAGTGAGATTAGATTAAAATGTATTGCCATTATACAGCACAAGTACAGTACAACGAAAAGAGGTTTGGCATCCAACCAGAGTGCAAATGTAAGAGTAAAATGCAATAGTAATATACAATGTACAGGTGATTAAACTGGGTATAAAATATATAAATTTGTACTACTGAGTAATAGTGCTAAATATCAGATGCATGTACAGAGTTGTAATATTATGATGTACAGTGTGGTCATAGTCATACTGGCCAGCAGCGTAACTAGTAAGAGTAGGGATATGTACATATATAGATAGTATCTACAGATATGCAAAAGGATTATGTGCAGGTATGTACAGACAGGTGGATAAAAATATATACAGTACACTGTAAGAATAAATATATATATATGGTATATACAGCATTATTGTACATGCTATGATACAGAGTTATATGGGTTATATGCAGGTGTATAAGTACAGTAGGTATATAGGAGGATTATATGCAGGTATATTCAGACAGATATGGATATGTATATATATGCGTTAAATATAAATATATACCGTAATTCCTCTAATAGTAACCGGGTCTCAAATACAAGCCGGGTCTCTATTAATGGCCGGGTGCGCTCTTGAGCTAAGCAATTATAAGCCGGCCTCCTAATACAAGCCGGGTTACTAATATACTGAGCTGCGTACTGAGCTAGTTACTTGATTTCACTTTGAAAACGTTGAAATGACCAGTGACCACCTGTAATTGCACTGTTTACTATTTCATACAGTACTTGGTTTCAATAAATGAACCCAGTACATTTTACTGGGTTCAAACTGACACAAAATGTTGATTTATTCATTATGATCAGTTTGAAAATTTGAAATATAGGCCTCCCTCTTATACAGGCCTCCTCCTAATACAAGCCTGGTACCCGCTACAGTTGAAACAAATACAAGCCGGGGTTACTATTAGAGTAATTACGGTAATGTATATATGCTGTATATACAGCACTGTTGTATATGGGTAGACTACTATAGTGAGGTGGGTAGTATGATTAGCCTGAATACAGTGGTGTCATGACACTAGAGATCTTGAAGAAGCCAATCATGCCAGCCATGCCATCAAGGCTCACCAGCCACCCAGGCTCACCAGCCATCCTCCAGGCTCACCAGCCACCCAGGCTCACCAGCCATCCTCCAGGCTCACCAGCCATCCTCCAGGCTCACCAGCCATCCTCCAGGCTCACCAGCCACCCAGGCTCACCAGCCATCCTCCAGGCTCACCAGCCATCCTCCAGGCTCACCAGCCATCCTCCAGGCTCACCAGCCATCCTCCAGGCTCACCAGCCACCCAGGCTCACCAGCCATCCAGGCTCACCAGCCACGCCCTCCAGGCTCACCAGCCACGCCCTCCAGGCTCACCAGCCATCCAGGCTCACCAGCCATCCAGGCTCACCAGCCATCCAGGCTCACCAGCCATCCAGGCTCACCAGCCATCCAGGCTCACCAGCCACGTCCTCCAGACTCACCAGCCACGCCCTCCAGGCTCACCAGCCACGCCCTCCAGGCTCACCAGCCACGCCCTCCAGGCTCACCAGCCACGCCCTCCAGGCTCACCAGCCACGCCCTCCAGGCTCACCAGCCACACCCTCCAGGCTCATCAGCCACGCCCTCCAGGCTCATCAGCCACGCCCTCCAGGCTCATCAGCCACGCCCTCCAGGGTCATCAGCCACGCCCTCCAGGCTCATCAGCCACACGATCCAGGCTCACCAGCCATCCAGGCTCACCAGCCACACCATCCAGGCTCACCAGCCACACCATCCAGGCTCACCAGCCACACCATCCAGGCTCACCAGCCACACCATCCAGGCTCACCAGCCATGACACGCAGGCCCGCCAGCAAAGGGAGGAGATATTGCTCCAAAGCCGAGCAGAATTATGAAGGGGGGGAGACATGGACATGGTCATTTTAAAGGGGTCCCTTCACCTCTGACCTTAAGATATCTGAATGAAAAAGGGCACCACACAAGACTCCTTTCTCATGCAGTACAAATAGGTTATTTTCTCCTCTTATAGTAAGTAATATGTGTACAGTACTAGTTAACACTTTGGTCGCCAGGCTTATATTCATAATAAACCATCCCACGCCAGCTCTATTTGTCTATGGAGAGGTTCCCCTTCTTTGCAGGGCTATAACTTTTTAAATTGTATTGCTAAATTGACATTACTATGGCCCATTCAACGTCAAGTATCTATTGTTCAGGGTGTAGCAACGTTATACTTTTTCATTCACATATTCATACTAAAATACGGTCTAAAGTATAAGTATGTTTTTATCGTTTTCTGCAGCATTCTCCATAACGTGATTTATAGCCCTAAATGCATTATATTGATGATCAAATACAGTTTGATAGCGATCTGCACGAGATAAAAAATGTCAAATGGACGTGCTTCTAGAAGTTACTACTTATCATCTGATGTTGACCGGATGGGGGGGGGGGGGGGTCGTTTATAATTCCGTGGCCAACGTTAGATGATTCATCTAGTGTGGGTGATATGATCATCAGAGCAGTTTATATCGAACACGTAAAAAAAAAACGCTGAATCTCACCGTAGCTTCCTCGTAGCGTTGGGCGATGAGCGTGGAGCAGAAATATTCCTATTATGGGATGTAGAAATATGCGATCCATCTCCAGGTTGTATAATAGTATATACGTCCAAATCATGTTTATCGAGTTATTGGTAACGGATTGCTATCCATTGTGTCTAGCTCGAGTCCTGGGACTATTAGCGAGTGATCGGACCGAATTGGAATGAGCACCAGCTTCCGTTTCCTGTTTCCGGTTTGGGCGATCCGCCGATCGGCCACCAGATGGCGCTCTTGAACTGTTGGAGAGTTGAGAGGGGATCAACAGTAGATCTCAAGTCTCCGGGGGAGAAATAAGATTGCGATCACAGATTTTTTAAATATTGATCTCAATGACGTGGTACGGCGTCTTTGGCAGAATGAGCATGGCGGGGAATGACGTGATAAGGCGTTTTTGGTGACCAAAGTGTTAAGTATATGTAATATGTAAAATATCCTGCCTCCGGTACATATCTTTTTCACAACTCTGATAACAAAACTTGAGGGATCCTTGCTAAAAATGTGTGCGAATATTGGCAGATATATCAATATCTATATATTTTAACTAAATATATATAACTCCCAAATATTGGTCCCAAAAATCGGCCAGGCTCTAGTATAAAACTATAATCGTTTTATATAATAGAATTATATAATAAACTATAATTACACATAGTGGTATGAACAACATTCGATAACAATTATTGATTCATTACACAGCACAAGTACAGTACAACAAGAAGAAGTTTGGCATCCAGCCAGAGTGCTAATGTAACATCAGCTGCCTTCCCATCTGAAACATCGACTGAACAAACATATTCCTATCAAGAGGCACTAATTAAGGTCTGAGGAGCTGAACAGAATCTTGGGAACCAGAGCGGAGAGGGGAAGAATGGCCAGCCGTCCATCTTGTGGTGAATAGCGTCTGTGAACTTTGTGTGAGCCAGGGAGAGAATGAATCTTACTGGTGTGTATGTGTGAGAATTAGGCCCCTTGGTGTGTGTTGTACATCTCAATGTGTATTAGTTACTTTGGTGTGTGTGTGCATCTTTCTCTGTACTGACCACTGAGGTACTCCAGGATGAGGTACAGTTTTCCTCCCGTCTGGAAGGCGTAGATGAGGTCTACAATGAAGGGATGCTTCACCTCTTCCAAGATGTTCCTCTCTGCCTTGGTATGGGCGGTGTCCTTAGCGTTACGTACAATCATAGCCTGGTGGTCAAACCACAACACAACACATGGTAACATTAGTCACAGAGCACCAGCTACCACAGCAGCGCACCAGTAACTGCTTGTTTAGCTCTGGATGAATGACGGAGCTCAATAATACCTTCTGATATCCATCCAGCAGAACAGCTGTGTCAACCACTAGCGTAATACCCGGTGCCTGAACCAAAACGCTGTTAGTCATTAACTTTGTTGTTTATTGCACAGCTATTGGCCATTATCCAGGCAATACTGTGCAATGATTGCTCCCAATTCTCTGTTTAACGATCAAATCTGATTGGTTAACATTGGCAAGAGTGCATTTTGTCACCGGGGTCATTTGAGCCAATCAAGCAGAAGCGGCGTGGCTATCGGGCAGAATCGAATGGACCGAGTCTTAACTGCCAAGGCTGCAGCATTGAGACACAGATGGCAATCTACCAACTAGTGGCAAATCTTACCCAGCAACTGCTTTCAAAGACGGCCAATATTTGCAGACAGAGGCAAGATAACACAATATGTTTTATTTCTCATATTTCACATGACGTCCTGCTGACGTGTAGTGAAAGAGGTCGACTGCCTTGTGCCACTGCATGTCAACTAATCTCTGGCTATGTTCACACTGCAGGCCTTGGTGCTCAATTCCGATTAATTTCTCACAGATTCCAGTTTATGGTTTTAACTACTACGTTGATCTGCAGCGGAGGCCAGCTAACTTGTGAGCAGATGATAATGAGGACATGGAGGTGAAATAACTGTTCAGACTGAGGTCACATTGCAACAAATTGAGACCTGTATCTGATTTAAGTCCACATATGAAAGTGGCCCAAATCAGAATTGAAAAGATCTGATTCCATGTGATTTGTGCTGCTCACACTGTCATGAGGAAAACAGATCTGAGTCACATCTGAGCAGATGATCAGATTTGGGCCACCTTCGCCTGTAGTCTGAACGTAGCCACTGAGTCCAAAGAGTGAGTCAAGCGATCAGAGCAAGATTGCTCCAGGAACAGACTTGGGAAAAGAAACAAAAAAAAAGTACCTTCTTTAAAACTTTCATGGCGAATATTTTCCCCGAAGCAGCGCCCATAACTTTTCGAACCTGAAAAACCTGCACAGGGAAGAACAGGGTTAATATATTTATCCAAGTCAAATTAACAGTTGCTTCATATGTTCTATCAAGTAAGAGAGTGTAGGTGCGTGCGAGTATGACGAAGTGACAGTGGGTGCCAGTCTGCATACATGTATGTATGCATGCATCATGCATGTATATATACAGTATATATGTATGCATGCCATGTATATATATCCATGAATATATGTATGAATATATGTATTTATGTATGAGGAGTGACCGAGAATGTCTGTGTCTGAGAAAGAGGGACGTTGTCATGGTCTTTCTTCAGTACCTTTCCATAGCCGCCTTTGCCCAGCACCCTCAGCAGCTCAAAGCACTCGGGTCTGATGTTCTCCGTCCCCTGGTTCACGTTGTCTTCCGAGATCTCGATCTTCTCACAGTCCTCCATGTTGCTGCGGAGGCCAACACAGTGTCACAACTCCTCGTTTCAAACACACACGGTTCCCAACGAGGAGGGGAGGCCCCGCACGCACAGTCTTAAAAAGGGGTATGACACCCGTTTTAAGAATTCACATTATGTTCTTCCTGTGCCCCTCAGGACAGTTCAGGCATTATTTCGGGGACACAGTTGCCACTCTCTCCTCCTGAAGCTAGAAATCGGAGAATACCCTCCAGTTGGTGACGTCACTGGGATGTAAAAATCTGGAGCCGATCCAAAGACAATGAATGGGACCGTTGACTTCGTGAGAACACAACATGTTGTATTAGCTCTTTCACCCAAATTAGATTTAAATTCTGGTTCAGACCTTCTAGTAATGCGAGAATATAAATCTTATTTGGGTGTTAAGAGCATCACAGATTGGGAGGGTTCTCTCTCCTGATTCCTAGTGGAGGGTGGTGCGTGTTCACAAATACTAACTGAACAGTCCTGGGGCACAGCAAGAACATGACCAAGAACATGGGTGGCATTCCCCTTTAAGCTTACAACTAGATTTAAAAAATATATATATACTTAAAAGACAATCCCAAATGATCTTCCTGGGACAACGCAAGGTCCTGTGCAAGACCTCTCTGCACCAGCTCCTCAAGACTCTTATTCAAGTGTGTGGAATAATACTTCTGGTCAAATACATCAACTACAAAATCATACAAAGTACAAAAGGTGCACACTCACAAATGCATGCACGTTATGCCGAGTTGAAGTTCACACACATACTTAAAATGCCACAGACATACAAGCAAGGGACAAACATATTTCAGATGCCACAAACACTTTACCGGCTACATACAAGCTCAACAGTCAAGTTGACACACACACACACGCACACACACTAGTGAACACTTACAACTCAAATCCGCTGCACTGATCCATGAAATCGTTGATCTGAGCCTGGCAGAGAGAATACAAAAACACACAGTAATCACAATGTATGCTCTGGGTCTGGAGGGGGGGTGCAGGCTGCCTGACAGCACCAGCTGGATCCAGCTACAATAGGGCTACTGCTGACCACGTTATTATCAAGAGTTCAAAATCTGAATGATGCATGTCGACAGTTTGTGGTCATTGGAATATAATTGACAGTAGGAAGAATCTTAAGCATAAAAAGACACGAAAACACTGATGTAAATGTGAATATTTCAGACTTGTGTGTTGTATTAATGTAAAAGGTCGACTGCGATTGCCCTTGTTCTAATATCACTGCCAATGTATTGCCCGTTTAAAAAACGTGTCAGACTTTAGCAAACAAGAGACGTGACAGCGCTGCTACATCCTTGAAGAATAACGCGAATATGATGCAAGACGACAGCATCTTGTGTCGGTCCCCAAACCTGTCAAAGTCAAACACATGAAGACATCTACGGCTGTCGCAATGCAATAATATCCCATCAGAAGAAGAGCTCTCCCTACTGTCTACAACCACATCTAACAATAATAAATTATCTAACAGTGTATGTCTTGTGAATATACAGGACTAAATTGAAGTGTCCAAAGTGCATTGCGCAGACATAATAAGGTGAGTGTTAAGTCCAGCAGCTCCACTCTGCAGCAGACTGTTGCACGGTGGTCCTGTCTCTGCAGCCCCGACATGATGCAGGACAACAAGACACACTGACAGCACAGCTTTTATTACCACTTAAAAGTGAGCCGTGGGCTGCCTGCGTTCGTGGCAACCGCTGTGACGTGAACGTTAACTGGTTGTAAGTAACGAGGAAGGGCGAGTGCCAGTTCAGTAGGCAGTGGAGCTGTAGCATTAGCCGCCGCTAACGCTGTCAAAACAGGCCCGAAGAAGGGACTCTGGCGGCGGACCAAGAGCGGGCCTCTAGCCGGCTAGCAAGCTAACAGGCTAACGTGGAGCGTGGAGCGTAGCCCCTGTTAAAACTGTTGTAGCAGTTAGTTCACACACCCGACAAGCGTTAAGTAAAAGTACCTCCTCGATCTCGTCATCGGAGACATTTTCCTCCGGCTGATCCAGATCGATGTCGAACACCCCCGCCATGACTGCGTTCCGTTAAAGACTTGCTTCGTCTCTCTTCTCCTCAGACCGCTCGCCTCATGGACGAACACACCACGCCGCCATAACCGGCTCCTACACGGAGCATGCGCAGTGCGCAGCCACAACCGAGAGGGGGCGGGACCTGTTTGACGTCACGTGTTGCAGGAAGAGACACAGGAGAGAGATGTCAGTCAAACACGAAGAGAAGGAATCCAGTTAATGCGTGTCCGCTGTCTTTTTTTTTTTTTTTTTTACAGTAATATAGTGGCCCAGCTTATGAAAGAAGTTTATTTTCTTCACCTCCTGGCTGCTGCAAGATGTCAATCGTGACGGTCCAGCTGGGCCAGTGCGGTAACCAAGTGGGCCAGGAGTTGTTTGATGTTATTAGCAACGACGCACATGACGGGGGGCAGAGGAAGGTGTACAGTGAGTCCAGCACTGAGCGCTTCTTCCACGAAACAACACATGGAGGTAATAACCTCCTGCAGCGGTCTGTAGGTTTATGTAACGTTACGCAACAAATGAATTGTGTTTACTGATAATACATTATGTCTTCGTGTGTCTGTCTGGCTGTCTGCCTTCCTGCCTGGTCTGTCTCTCTGTCTGTGTTTGTATGCATGCCTGGTATGTCTGTGTTTGTATGCATGCCTGGTATGTCTGTGTTTGTATGCATGCCTGGTATGTCTGTGTTTGTATGCATGCCTGCCTGCCTGCCTGGTCTGTCTCTCTGTCTGTCTCTCTGTCTGTCTGTCTGTCTGTCTGCCTGTCTGGCTGTGTCTTTGCCCATTATACTTTGTATGTGAAGTGCTCTAATTCAGTATGTGAAGTCTGTATGTGAAATGCTCATCAAGTGCTTTGAGACGCTGGTCACGACTCATGCCTCATCTCAAATTTGGCCTTTCACTCTCACCGGATGAACAACAATTAGCCTACCATGACAACGGGAGCACAGAGGACGGTATCACCTCAACGCTACACTCCGCCCTCTCCCACCTGGACGACAACAAAACCCATGTGAGAAGAATGCTGTTCATCGACTTCAGCTCAGCATTCAACACCATCATCCCCTCCAAACTATTCTCCAAGTCCAAACATGATGACCTCATGGAAACCAAGGACCTCGACATCAACCCCTCTGTCTGCAACTGGATACTTGACTTCCTAACCAACAGTATGTTAGGTTAGACAATCTCACCTCCTCCACCCTCACCCTGAACACCGGCGTCACACAGGGTTGTGTGCTGAGCCCTCTCGTCTACTCCCTCTTCATCCATGACTGCACACATGGCTCCAACACCATTATCAAGTTTGCAGATGACACAACAGTGGTGGGTCTCATCAAGAACAACGATGAGTCGGCCTACAGGGAGGAGGTCCAGCACCTGGTGGCGTGGTGCACGGACAACACCAAGGAACCGGGCCTTGAATGAATGAATGAAAACTTTATTTAACAGATTGCAGAATGGGTACAATACAGTACGGCTCAATACACACAATTGTTAAGGGGATGCAGACCAGAGAAAGACGTTTGTCTTGTTTACATCAGGGTCCCCCCATTTTCAATTCATAGTGACATTTATGACATACACAACATACATGACATCATGACATTTATGGCATAGGGACATACAGGTATATAGTACTGTTACATTTGTGACATATATGATATGCAAATATACAGTACTGTTACCCATAGATCCTGACAGAGAATATACATATGATGGGGAGGGGACTGTACATTAGGAGGGGGTGGGTGGGAGAGAAATATACATATGAAAACACCAAGAAAACCAACACCAAGAAAACCAAGGAGCTCATTGTGGACTTAAGGAAGATCAGAGCTGGTACGCCCCTATCCGTATCAATGGGACGGAGATTGAGTGTGTCTCCAGCTTCAAAGTCCTGGGTGTCCACATCTTCGAGGATCTCTCTTGGACCTTCAACACCTCGACACTGGTCAAGAGAGCCCACCAGCGTCTCTTCTTCCTGAGGAGACTGAGGAAAGCCCACCTGACTCCTCAGAGACTATCCATCACAAACGGTGTCCGAGGAAGGCATGCAGCATTGTCAAGGACACCTCTCTCCCCAATCACAGACTGTCATCTCACTGAACTCTGTACCACAGTGACGGCTGACAACTGTTTACATATACCTATGAAAGCTATGTACAATAATTCTATTATACTGTATATATATACATTTATCTACAACTGTTGGATATATCTGCATATGTCCCTGTTCACATACCTGTATATATTATATCTATAATGTGTATCCCATGTATCTTTAAGTATATTTGTACCTGTTCCACCTTTTACACTTTATAGCTATTTATACCTGTATCACTGTATAACATAATTATACTGTACATACATCAGTTTTGCATATATTACGAGTAGCTTGTTATATATATATATATATATATATATATAGCATATAGACAAACTTATCACATTTGCACTCTGGTTGGGTGCCAACTTATTTTCGCTGTACTATACTTGAGTTGTGCAATAGATCCGCTATCAACTCTATCTTTAATCTTTCAAAATGTTCAGTTGCTATCGCTATTAGCTCTATCTTTAATCTTTCAAAATGTACAGTTGCTATTGCATGCACTCATCTGTGTTTCACCACACACATGAGTGCATGCTTACCAACTGTCCGTCTGCAACACTACTATCACCAACATCTAAGAAGGGAGATCCCCCCTTGAATGGCCCTTCTAAGGTTTCTCTCCTCCACACTGCCTGTGGAGCTTTTTTCTCTATTGTTAGGTTTTAGTGAGTTTTTCCTTACCTTCGCGTGGGGTATGTCTGGGAGTGCTTGCATTCTTTCATTTATTTGCAATTCATCTAAAAATGTTTGGACCTTATGGTGTTCTTGTTCTGTTCTTGACTTATTGTTATGTTTTCTTCTTGACTTGTTTAAAAAATACCTGTACGGCCCATGGGGACATTAACGTGTGTTGTCGGGCCCTATAAATAAATTTGATTTGATTTGATTTGCAATGACAATACATTTGAATCTAACGTAATCTTTGTCACACAGACTGTGTCGCCAGAGCGGTGCTCATCGACATGGAGCCCAAGGTGATCAACCACAGCATGGCCAAAGCTGCCAGGTCTGGCTGCTGGAGATATGGAGAACATTCCCACTTCAGCCAGAAACAGGGTTCTGGTAACAACTGGGCTAATGGGTGAGTGGCTCAGGCCCATGCTGCGTTCGTTTACGGTCGGAGGCGTTAAGTTGGAGGTGGGAAACGCGTAATCGCCAAGCTACAAAGCCATATTTGATTTGATTTGATTTAACGTTAAAAAAAATTCAAGATTCAAGAAAAACATCAAAAAAGTCTAGACTTATTTCCATTGTGGTCCTTGGTGTCAGACAGATAAGCAATACAAAACATGACCACAAATAACAATATGAAAAACTACATAGGCATGTCAATTTTTAAGTGCAGTACAAACGTAGCCACAGACAACAATGTAACATGGACAACGTTTTCATACATTTTAAAATCTAGTTTTTAACATTGTCGAGGAGCCATGATTTTACTTTCTTCTTGAAATTGTGTCGGCTACGTACTAATACATTTTAACTGTGAAGGTAGACAATTCCAATTGGTGGCTACTGGCTCCCCAGAATTTAAAAGAACATGTGCCTATATTTGTTTTGAACCTTGGAATACACAGGTCGGCAATGCATGTCCCTATTCCACTGAAAATAATTTGTGAGATAATTGGGGGCCCTATTGTTATAAATGTTGTGAACTATATTAAGCTGAAGTTGAACGGACCTGGCTTCCAGAGGGAGCCAGCCCAACAAATGGAAGTGTTGTTTGCCCACATGTGCTCTGGAGGCTAGTCCTAGTGTTAATCGGATGAGTTTATTCTGGGAAACCTTTTTCTTTGAAAACTTTGGTCAGAACAGATGGCATAGTCAAAACAACAAGAAACTAGTAAATTTGCCAGTATGCTGAGACTTTCTGGGTCTAAATAAATGTGCTTTTCTGGACAGAAATGTAGTTCTGCCTTTCACCTTGCTCATCGTTTTGAGAGCCATGGATTCCCCGCGCTCAGGCTGCTGTCTAGGTGGAAACCTAGATAGCTTATAGACTTGTTTGCAGCAAAAAGCCGGCCCTGGAGATTTATGCTGGGCGAGACCAGCTTCCGCAGCCTGGGTTGGGAACCAAAGATGCCTTTTTTTTTTTTTTTTTTTTTTTTTTTTTTTTTTTCAACATAACATATAACAAGACATACCATAACACAACATAATAATAATAATAATGTAAAGAATAATTGAAGGGATAAATAAAATCAATAAATTATAATAAAATATATAACAAATCAACAGACAATAACAATAACATTGGGGGTCACAAGACGGAGAGAACAGGACAGATTATAATTTATATATATATATATATATATATATATATATATATATATATATATATATAATTATAAAAATACAAAGTATATATAAAATAAAAATGATAATACAAATAATGCTAAAAGATATAAACCCACCCCCCACCCCAGGACCTCTCAGGACCAACCATGCCTATCTCGCTCTGTTGCTAGATTATTGACTTTACCCTCTCAGCTGGCGACACCCACAAGCCAATGTTCGATTCCTTGACTCCAATTACCCGAGCTGTGGAGATCTCCAAATAAATGACATCTAAGAAAAAAGATGATGAATTCTATATGTAAAAACATGATGCTCACGCTAAACCTTTTTTCTTGCAATTTGTGTCGCATGCCATGAACTACAACTCACAAAGACAGTTTACAATGACATATCACTAATAACAGCTAATAACAACATTCACGTGAAATGACGCTGAGGCTTTATCTGGGGGTTGAGAAATCATAGACCCCAGTTTGCGATTAGGAACTCGTAATTGCCGCAATGTTTACTTGATTTTTCTTAGTAGGAAGTCAGAATCTTGTCATAACTCTTGCATAACGAGATGGCATATAAATATGTGTCTCATAACAGACCCTTATCTGCTGATTCTAATACTTACGTGAAGTGTGTTTGAATTGGCGGATGAAGAATATGTGCATGGCTGTAGGACACGGATGAAAATAGTTTTCTCACCTGTGAATATTCTTAAGAGGATATTAGGGAAATGGAGTCAAGCAAGAGTTGAACTACTACTCCGAGACATCCCTCTGATTTCCATTTCCTCTCGACAGGGGAACAACGATGCCGATAGAGAGCGTCTTGACTTCCTCTGTTCTGCCCTCTCTCTCAGTCCAGGACTCTAATGAGAAATGTAATCCTCTTGTCCTGCTGGTACCAAGGCTCATTAAAACGGATTGCTCCTCCATTAGGTACCCATTTGAACTAGGCCTGTGAGCCACTTTGGGTCTATAGTTCTTCAACAAAGCAGGCCGCTGAGTTATTATGTCCTTCAGCTGATCAGCTTAACTGTCCAGCAGGGATGGACGGATACCTGATAGCAGTCTGCAGTCTGATTGCAGTCTGGATAGCAGTCTGGATAGCAGTCTGATAGCAGCAGTCTGCAGACCGGATAGCAGACTGATAGCAGCAGTCTGGATAGCAGTCTGATAGCAGCAGTCTGGATAGCAGTCTGATAGCAGAAGTCTGGATAGCAGTCTGATACCAGACTAAAATATGGTATGAGAGAATCTCCCTGATACAAAATCCCATACCAGGCAAGAACCACTTGTAACATGCCAGAAATCAAAACAACGTGAATTTGATTTGCTGAATTTTTTGACACATAGAAGCATGTTAGGTCTCTCTAATAGAGAAAAGTTGATTATTTTTTTTGTATTTTATTTTTTTATTCTTTTTTAAACAAACATATAAACAAACATGACAACACACGATAAGATATACAAGCATTAATTGTCAGGGCACATCCAATGAGATCACCTTTTGGTTAGTTGTTTTATATAAGATATACCCATAATACCTGTTATCTAAAAAAAAAACCTACATACATATGCTCAGCTCGAACCCCCCCCTCCCGGACCCCACCTTGAGAAGTACCTCCACTATCCCTCGCACCTAACCAGACACTACCATTATAAGCTAGCTTTTATTCTCTCCACCACTTCTAACCACATTGACATTTTGGATTCATTGAGACCCAGAATTCTTGCTGTAGATATTTCATGGTAAATTACATCGAGATATGTAAGAAACCAAACTTTACGGCACATTTTTTCCGGTTGAAACCAGCGTGATGCGATCAGCTTTTTGGCTACTGTGATACCCGATAAAACCAATCTCTTTAGCTGTGGATTCACTGCAAACTCAAAAACATCATTCAACAGCAATACCGAGGGGTGTACAGGTATATTCCAAGATACAAGTTTTGATATTTGTTGGGTCACATCTTTCCAGAATGCCTTAACTGGTGAGCAGTCCCAATACATGTGCATAAATGTCCCTTCGTCCCCATTTGTACATTGGGTGCATTTGGAATCTTGTTTGAGCCCCATTCGGCACAGTCTTATAGGAGTCAAGTATGTCCTGTGAATATAGTTAAGATTGATTTGTTGATGATCCGGGTTCCTTGATGTAAGTCGGACATTTGCCCAGGCTCCTTGCCAATCAAAGTCATTTTCCAGGTCTGGTATATCCCTCCTCCAGACAGAGTCAAGTTGGAGGGTTTCATACGAGGACGTTAGTAATTGATGATAAAATTCTGAAACAAAACCTCTCGATGTCTCTCTTGAGTAGAAGAATTTGTGGTATCTGTGGTGTTCAATTGGTCTGTCTAATGGAACACCGTGAGACTTCAAACATAGCTCTAACTGTTTGTGAAAAAGCCATGTGGACTTGGTGAGATTAAATTTTTTGCGTATTTCTTTATCACTACAAAAACCCTGTTTGTTAAAAACATCCCCTAATGAGTGTATGCCTTGCTCTTCCCATATAGGGAATCTTATAGGTCGTTTTCCAATTAAGAGAGCATTGTTATTGAATAAGGGAGTATGATTGTGCCATTCTTGTGGGTTAGGATTTTTTTTTTGTGATTCACGCCATATCCGGATCGCATGAGTAATTATGGGGCCAAATTTTCGTTCACAGTGCTTGATTGGTAGTTTAGTGTATGCTATGTCCTTCAGTCTATGTGGGGCTACTATGTTTTCTTCTATTTTTCTCCAAGATGCTAATGCTTGGGAGTCAAACCATGTTGTCAATGGACTTAATGAGTACGCCTTAAAATATAGGAAAAAATCTGGAAATGCCATGCCACCATCTGCTTTATTTCTCTGTGCGGTGGATCTTTTTATACGTGGTGGTTTGTTATTCCAAATAAATTTGTATGTGGAGGAGTGTAATCTTTTCCAGTAACCCTCTGGAGGGGGTAACGGTAGCATTGAACAGAAGAAGTTGATTTTAGGTAGTACATCCATCTTAACTATTGATATCCGTGCTTGTACTGTGTTCTTAAGTTTTGCCCATCTATCAAGGTCGTCTTTGATTTTGTTTTGGATTTTTGTGTAGTTGTGCTTCACCGTTTGTCTTATGGTAGGGAATATTTCCACTCCCAAGCATCTGAAATGTTTTACCATCGGTATCTGTCCTGGGAGGGTTGTATCTTTTTTTGCAGGGGTGTTAAGTGGAAGGAAAGCCGACTTCGGCCAATTTATCTTAAATCCCGATAAATCACCAAAGTCCTCAATCAACTTGAGCAGATGAGGCAATGTGGTGTTGGGGTTTTTCATGAACAATATTACATCGTCCGCATATAAACAAATTTTTTGTTGTGTGCCCTTGATTACGATAGGTTCTATGGATTGGGATTGTCTTATATATTGTGCTAAAGGCTCTAATGATAGATTGAACAGTCCGGGACTAAGAGGACAACCCTGTCTGGCAGAGCGTGATACCGGAAATATTTCAGAGATGATTGTGCCTGTTGTAATCATGGCCGATGGGTCTTTGTATAATACTTTAATCATATCGATGAATCCTTTTCCTAACCCCATCCTTTCTAGCACTGCCCACAGATACGACCATTCCAGCCTGTCAAAGGCCTTCATAGCATCCAGGGACAGCATCGCCTTAGGTATGGTGTCCTCCTTGTCGGCATCAAGTACGTGCAGTATACGTCTTATGTTCTCAGTGATCAGGCGGCCTCCTATGAAGCCAGTTTGGTCCGGGTGAACTAAAGACGTCATATGCTTTTGTAATCTGATGGCTAATACCTTAGAGTACAGTTTGATATCTGTTCCGAGGAGGCTTACAGGTCTATAACTACCGCACTCGTTGGGGTCTTTGTCTTTTTTAAGGAGGACTGTTATGAGTGCAATATTGTCAGTTTTATGGAAGTTCCCCTCCTTGACTGAGTATAAGATCATATTTAGTAATAAGGGGCCAATTATGTCCCAACAAGAAAGGTACATTTCTGATGGGAAACCGTCTCTTCCTGGAGCCTTACCACTTTTCATTGCGGTTATGGCCTTCTTGAGTTCCTCTAGTGTGATCGGTATTTCTAACTGTTTAGCGTCATCCTCTGAAAGTTTAGGGAGAATAATTTGATTAAGAAATGTGTCCATTTTGTTTTGATCGAAGGTCATTTCTGATTTATATAAATCGGAGTAGAATACTTTGAATGTATCGTTTATTTTTACAGGATCTGTTACAAGTACTTGTTGTGCTCTAATGGTAGTTATATCTGCAAATGTTGCATTCATTAATAAAAAAGAAAAGTTGATTATATACCTAAATTATTTTTATCCAATGACCCCAAACAGATGGTCAAAGTCTATGCTGTTCAGTAAATGCTATGGATCAGATCCGTGCTCCGTATCAGCAGTTTAAAAGGAAGTTCAAACCCTCATAACCAATTGTCACTCAGGAGGACATTTGAGCATCACATTCAATCCATACAACTGCTTTACAATATCAGAGGTCAGTGGTGCACGGTTAAATTCCTGTAGCTAATTTTCGCCAGAGGCTACCGTCATAGAGAAAGTTCTTTGGGAATGAGAGGAGGGGGCACGGACACCACGGAGCTTCATCTGACGTGTTATCGACAAGAGAAGAAGTCTTTAATTGTCATGCAGATTAACACACACATGCGAGCTGGCCGACCCACAGGAACACCCACGCATGCACTGAGTCACAGATGAAATGTCTTTCTGCACTGGCCGGGGAACAATCCAAGTGCTCCTGGCCGTCTTCGTCAGCGATCGGTTGTGCATGTTTTTCCATTGGGTTTATCTTATCGGGAGGGGAAACCCTTGCGAGCACGGGGGAGAACATGCAAACTCCACACAGAAAGGCCCGGGAGATACCCCACCTGGGTACCTGGCAACCTGGTCCCCAAGCGGGAATCGAACCCAGGACCTTCTAGCTGTGAGGCGACCGTGTTAACCACTACACCACCGACGATGCATCTCTGCTCTCGTCTCCTCCAGGTATTGTGTTCACGGGCCGCGTCACGGAGAGGCCATGGAGGAGCTGGTGAGGAGAGAGGTGGAGCGCTGCGACAGACTGGCGGGCTTCATGGCCATGATGAGCGTGGCCGGGGGCACGGGGTCCGGGGTGGGAACCTACGTCACGCAGTGTCTTCGGGACGCCTACCCCGACTCCTTCATCGTCAACCACCTCACCTGGCCTTACGGCACCGGGGAGGTACGTTCCAGTTCCAAGTTCAACCGTTTATTTATTTGAAGTGGGATGTTGAGTTAAATCATAAATCAAATTTATTTATAAGGCCCGACAACACACGTTAATGTCCCCATGGGCCGTACAGGTCTTCTTTAAACAAGTCAAGAAGAAAACATAACAATAAGTCAAGAACAGAACAAGAACACCATAAGGTCCAAACATTTTTAGATGAATGCAAAAAATTAAAATTAAAAATTAAAGAATGCAAGCACTCCCAGACATACCCCACGCGAAGGTAAGGAAAAACTCACTAAAACCTAACAATAGGGAAAAAAGCTCCACAGGCAGTGTGGAGGAGAGAAACCTTAGAAGGGCCATTCAAGGGGGGATCTCCCTTCTTAGATGTTGGTGATAGTAGTGTTGCAGACGGACAGTTGGTAAGCATGCACTCATGTGTGTAGTGAAACACAGATGAGTGCATCATGCATGCAATAGCAACTAAACATTTTGAAAGATTAAAGATAAAGCAAATAGCGATAGCAACTGAACATATTGAAAGATTAAAGATAGAGCTGATAGCGGATCTATTTGAGGCACAGGGGCGGCGCAAAGAGGGTCACGTCCTCCCCGTCTTAGTCACGGGACATTCAACACTCCGGTCATTGCTCAGGGACAGCCGGAGACGGGGAGAAAGGGGGCGGTGCAGAGAGGGTCGCGAACTCCCCGACATCATCGCGGGACGTCCGGCACTCCGGTCACCACTACGAGACCTCCGGAGACAGGGGGGCACGCAGAGGGGGTCGCAACCTCCCGGCCTTCATCACGGGATGTCCGACACTCCGGTCAGCACTCCAGGACAGCAAGTCATAGGGGGACAGGGAGACGGGACAGGCGTTAGACAGCTCATGTGATTGTAGTGGGCAGACATAGCAATAGATACAAGTGGTAAGCATATATGTGAATGGAGTAGATATATGAAGTAAGCATATTATGTGAATAGAATAGAAGTACTTAACCCAGCAATGAAACCGCGTTGACTGTTAATCTGTTAACAGTCTGTTAATGCTGTTAATCAGTTGACAGGACCACGGACAGACAACGGTAAATAACTGATCCAAGGCCTCGGAGGTGCATGTAGAGCAGTCACTACAATCTTGGCCAAGACCCCGAGGCATCCATCACCTTAGTCAGCGCCAGGAGACGGGCACTCAGAGAGATGGGGGAGGGAGGGGGGGAGGGAGGGGGGGGAGGGAAGGGGGTAGGGAAGGGGGGGAGGGGGGAAGAGTTAGAGAGTTCCCATGTTTGTGGTGCTGCAAAAGAGCAGGGCCCTCATTCATCAACGTGTGCGTAGAACATGTTCTATTTCCACACGTAAGCACAGAATTTAGAATGAGTGTACGCACAGGAAAGTCGGGATTCATCAACCGTGCGTACGCAGGTCCTATGCTCCTCCGTGTTGATGAATACCACTTTGTTCTACCGTCAATGCTCGTGCATGATTATCCATATATGGTCATGAAAGTGAGGAAACACCCCCCATGGGATGTGAAATAATGGACTGACCCGAGCGGAACTCTGAGAAACTTCACGGAGATTGTTCAATGTTCACTGCTGTCGAACCAAGAAGACACTAAGTCTATCGCGTATTATGGGATAAATAAAAGGCGGACTTGTAAACGGTGATGTCAGATATCAACGGCTCCCTAAGACCATTGCTGCAATTCTGCCTGGACAGCTCAAAATACTAATAAAGACCGTTCGTTGACCACTGTTTGGCGTTGGTTGTGTGTCATTATAACCGTGCTGTAATATGACTGCCTTTTCCCGTGTTGTTTGATTAATACCCAGGGATTAAAGTTCTCCTAATTTTTATTCCAAATCGCGATGGATCTCCCGTCAATTTTCTACCTGCTGCATATGATTTCTAGAGGCATACTACAATCTATTTTGATGTCAGTATTGGGTAGCCTATATAAACAATAATACGAGAGCATATACAAGAACAATGAATCTTACTGCCATGTATGATGTAGCAGATACGCCATGTGTAGCCTGCCTATATGTGATCAATACAAACATGAACTTGAATTCCATCATGTCTGTGTGCGGGTCACTGCGGGAACTCACAAGGCTGTTGTCACAATGTAAATAAGAACGTGCACTGAAAAGTTACAGTATGTAGTTGGTTGATTATTTGTATGACAGTCAGTAAACCCTTGCAAAAAGTATCAGTTTTATTTAATGAATTGAAAACATTCAGCATCGCCTTCCTCCCGGCATCCAGCAATAACATGTATCAGGCAAATGCGCATCGCAACATTGACTGAGTGGAATCCCTTTCTATTCACATAACTGCATTTGTGATGGAGCTTTGACAGCTACAGTAACAGTCTATTGCTCGATCCATCTCCAATATCACGATGGACCGTGCCGGTGGCAAAGACCCGAGGGTGGAGAGGATCTTGAATGAATTCCATCATCATATATATATGTTGTGTGTCTGTCCACTATGTTTGTTACTTTGTTATCCCCCCCCCCCCCCCCTATCTATGTAAAGCGACCTTGGGTCTCTTGAAAGGCGCTATATAAAATGAAGCTATTATTATTATTGTTATTATTATTATCATCACATCTGTGCGGGAGCTCACAAATAGACTGTTGTTAGTCTCAGTGAAATTTCAACGGAGGTCATCTATTCTAACCAACAAATTGAAGTAGAAAGCATTTCGTGAGCAATCTTATTTGGAAACATGACACACAAAATAATTTGCTTTTTATTTGAAACAATATCTAATCGCGTTTGGAGGTTGGTGTTTTGCGTCTGCCCCCCCGTGCCAAACAAGCAGGCCAACCTCTTGTTCGCGTGTGAGCCCGTTATAATTACACTACTGTCGCTATTTTACAATGAACTATAATGAATTACGGGTCATACAGAAGTTGAACACTAATGCACGGAAGCTTATTTCCGCCTTGAAACTAATGCAGAACTGAGGAGTGCTTATGCTTAGTAACGATATTCTACCACTGGGCGTCAGCTAAGTGTGCTCTGACCTGTGCGTAGACGTAAGCACGGAGTCAAGTTCAAGTTGAAATTGATGAATCCCACTCTTTGCTTAGAAATGATCGTACGCACAGGGTAAGCACAAATCTGTGCGTAGAACACGTTGATGAATGAGGGCCCAGACATGTAGTACCCTGTAGTGCCATGTAGTACCCCGTAGTGCCATGTAACCCTGTAGTGCCCTGTAGTACCCTGTAGTGCCATGTAGTACCCCGTAGTGCCCTGTAGTACCATGTAGTACCCCGCAGTGCCATGTAGTGCCATGTAGTGCCACGCAGTACCATGTAGAGCCATGTAGTACCCCGTAGTACCATGCAGTACCCCGTAGTACCATGCAGCACCCTGTACCCTAACTAAACTACCCTGTAGTAAACTACCCAGTAGTACCATGTAGTACCCTGTACCCTAACTAAACTAGACAGATTAATCTAAAGGTCGGTCCCCGACCAGGTGAGATCAGGGTAGGTTGAAGGAGAGAGAGAAAAGATGAGTCTTAAGCAGGGATTTAAAAGCTTCGACAGAGCAGGCGCACCTGATGACGGCAGGTAATTTGTTCCACAGGTAGGGAGCGCGGTAGACAAAGGCTCTGTGGCCTGCGGATTTCTTTTTAACCCTAGGGATCGATAGAAGCCCCACATTTTGTGAGCGCAGGGCACGAGCGGGCGAGTATCGGGAGATGAGATCGGATAGATAGAGCGGTGCAAGCCCATTTAAAATTTTGTAGGTGAGGAGTAGCACTTTAAAGTCAGATCGGGCTTGGATAGGAAGCCAGTGTAGGGCGGACAAAACTGGTGTGATGTGATCAAATTTTCTAGTTCTAGTTAGTATCCGTGCAGCCGCATTTTGCACGAGTTGAAGATTTTTGATGCTTGAATTAGGTAGGCCTGAAAAAAGTGCATTACAGTAATCCAGACGTGATGAGACAAAAGCATGAATCAGGGTTTCAGCATCAGCCAGAGTTAAAATGGGGCGCATTTTTGCGATATTACAAAGATGGAAGAATGCAATTTTTGTGACATTTTTTATATGTGCATTAAATGAGAGGGAGGAATCAAAAATGACTCAGAGGTTTTTTATGGTGGAGCTCTGGGATACATGACAGGTATCAAAGTTGAGGGAGATGTCCTGAAACAGGCCTCTGTGGTTTGGGGGGCCAACAATTAACATCTCAGTTTTATCTGCATTAAGGAGTAGAAAGTTTTGCGACATCCATTTTTTGACGGCAAGCAAGCAGGCCTCAAGGTTTTGTAGTTGGGAGGAATCATTTGGCTTAATAGGTATATATAATTGGGTGTCATCAGCGTAAAAATGAAAGTTTATGCCAAATTTGCGTATGATATCGCCGAGGGGTAGCATGTAAATCGAAAATAGCAAAGGGCCCAGGACAGAGCCTTGTGGGACACCACATTGCACTGGGAGGGTCTCAGATGTTAAATCATTATAGACCACGCCAGTGGCGGACTGGGACACAAATTCAGCCCGGGACATTCAGACGCACCAGCCCACACACCGGCCCACGCACCGGCCCCGAAACCGGCCCACACAACGGCCGTTATGAAACACTTGTCCAGTATTAAACAACCCAAGGCTGTGGCTAAGGAGTCAACATCAGGGAGACCAAATCTACACCCCGCCCCTAGATGTGCACTCGTGCACAGTGCACAGTGCACACACACACACACACACACATACATATACCGTTACTTTGGCTTTTTACTTTTTAGTAACATCTTAGTGCCTCATTAGCCTAGGGATTAAGGATACATGAAGTATTAACTACACCATAATAATATTGAGGTTTTGATCCATAGAAAGGTCTGTGCTACACAATTTCAGTTAGATTGGATTTATTGTCCTTTAATTTGGCACTCATGACATTAGTTGCTTGCCGTTTAATCAACATCGAAAGACCCCCCACTTCCTCCCAGACACCCATTCCAAGAGTCTCAGTCTCTCTCAGTCTCTCTCAGTCTCTCTCAGTGTCTCTCTCAGTCTCTCTCAGTCTCTCTCTCTCTCTCTCTCTCTCTCTCTCTCTCTCTCTCTCTCTCTCTCTCTCTCTCTCTCTCTCTCTCTCTCTCTCTCTCTCTCTCTCTCTCTCTCTCTCTCTCTCTCTCTCTCTCTCTCTCTCTCTCTCTCTCTCTCTCTCTCTCTCTCTCTCTCTCTCTCTCTCTCTCTCTCTCTCTCTCTCTCTCTCTCTCTATAGTGACTCAGTATTAGCAGAGTTGATAGGAAAAGGGAAGTTTTGTCTGGGCTCTGCTGAGAAGTCATGGGTCAAATAGAAGGTGTGGGGGTGACTAGAGAAGATGGGGAAGTTGGTGAGTGGTGACTACTCCCATTTTCAGAATTTGAGGGTTCATTGGAATCTGATTATTCAGAATTCAATGAGGCAGAGAATGCTCTGATTCAGACTGACATCACATCTATATTCTGTATGCTGTTCCAACACTTTGTTGAGGCTTTATTGAATAAAATGTTTGAATACAATGTTTTTATCGCTGCACCATTTCATCCAATAGAGAAAAACATGTTATCTTCACTAGAATTGAAAATAAAGTTGAAATCTGTGCTAGTAGTGATGGACCCAGTAGTGGGGGCAGTAAGGAAGAAGATACAAATATACTAGGGATGTTCGATATTGGCTTTTTTACCGATATCCGATATAGTCCAACACTTAAATTTCCGATACCGATATCAACCGATACCAATATATGCAGGGTTTCCCCCCCAAAAAACGAATAATTTCAGGTAATTAACATTACATATCTCTTGTTGTGGAATTAACACAACATTATGCATACTTTTGACAATAAATAAAATCAGAATTTGTTCTTACTTGCTTGCCTGGGTAAATAAAGGTTAAATAAATATAAAAAATAAAAATATTAAATTTTTCTTTTTTTGAAAACAGATACCGATAATTTCCGATATCACATTTTAATGCCAATATCGGTAGGCCGATAATATCGGACATCACTAAAATATACACATTATAATACACAATTTGAAAAGTAATGTCATGATCTAGGTGTCTTTTATAAACGTTTTCATTCTACTGGATGAAGCTCAACTTCATCATGGCTGCTTGCCATCTCTCTCTCTCTCTCTCTCTCTCTCTCTCTGCATTCACACTCACACACGCTACTGGTGGTCATGAGCAGCATCAGCAAACACAGCTGCCCTGTGGCAGACTGACGGAATCATGTCTGCTATTCAGCGCCAACCACCATCAACAACCTTCATAAATACATTCAACATTAATGGAATAGGCTAACTACCAACTTAGCTGTAGCAGTTAGCTGTTATATGCAATCACATTTGTTTAACTACGGGGTAGTAGTTGACCGAGTTGTTAGCTTAAGCTAGTTAGCTGTGGTTATTTACAAACATGTAGATGAGACTAATCATATCGAGAACATGGCTAACAGTTGGGAATTCTAAGGTACATCTTATTTAAGCATGTAAAATGGCAACTAATCAATTCAATCAATTAGATTACCAATATTATATCAACATGAAAATTTGGAAGGGAACATAATAGTATTTTATTTTAGTATTTACTATTATAATATTAGTAGCCGATTAATTTGCAGCCCGTCCTAGGTTCTGATTGGCTCTCTAGGTTAGCACTTTAGCTTCTGATGCTGTGGTGGGCACTAGTCCTAACATTGCTAACTAAACTTTTAGTCAAAGAAAAAACTTCACGAGTCACAACTATTTATGTCCACGTGCTGTAAGGAATCAGGAATACGGAAAGCACATTGTCTTGTAATAGAATGACTGAAATCACTGCAAGAGCTAGTATAGGCTAGCTAGCCCTCATGAACCGGCAGACACCAACAGTAGAATATGCACTAGGCTACTGCACGCACCTGTCATGTTACTGTTGGTTCCTTCCACTTGAACTTCATCATTATTAGCAGCAGCAGCTACTCTAACGAGAGCCCTTCCTCTACTAAACATGTCTGTAATTTTAGAACATTGTTCTGCGTCTTTTACTAGCAATTTTTGTTTTTTTATTCTAGCTTTTTCAGCTCCACTTTTTTTCGTTCTCCATTTCTGCGCTTCTAGGCCTACTCGCGGTTGGGAGGAAACGTGAATCTCATTCACTGATGTCTCATGTCTCATTCAAGACAAAAACAAAAGCATGTCTTTCACTTAACACCAAGAAAACAGTGTCTATGATGTTCACAAAGTCACCAGTAGAGGTCACTCACTCTAATGTGTTTCTGGGAGAGGCGGAGCTGGACATTGTACATTAATTCGGGAGCATGTCTATGTTCCCCGGGTCCTATGTTCCCCGGGTCCTATGTTCCCCGGGTTCTATGTTCCCACCAGCCCTGATTCCAAACTCTAACCGTAACCAGTTCGAAAGAGGGCCTAAGCTTAACCAGTTCGAAACAAGGCGGACATTCATAATTAATAAAATAATAAAAATTCATAAAAATGTCAATCTATTAATCAATCAAGCGGGGAACATAGGACCCGGGGAACATAAGGATGATCCCATTAATTCAAGTATCTTGGGGTCACATTGGACTCTACATTGACCTTCAAAAAGTCATGTGAAGAAAGTGACAAACAGTCAAGTTTAACATCGAAAACTTCAGGCAGATCAGGCCCTGCCTGCCAGTTAATGCTGCAAGGATGTTTCTGCATTCAATGATTTTATCACACATCGAGTACTGTTTTATCAACTGGTCTCTTTCATATGTCACTACTCTTACACCAATAGAATTACTCTACAAAAAAGCCATAAAAGTATTTGATAGGAAACCAATTTCATTTCATCACTGTAATGTTTTAGAAAAACATAACATGCAACAAGGTTCTGCATGGACTTGCCCCTCCCCCATTGAATGAGTTCATCCAACAGAAAGCAGACACTGGCATTACCACCAGGGCCATCAGTAGAGGGGACTGTAAGGTGCCTTTTCGGTATACTACCTTTGCAAAAACTGTGTTCTCTGTTAAAGGTGGTAACTACTGGAATAGCCTACCAGTTGTGATTAGAGAGTGCCCTACATACTCCATGTTCAAGACCCATCTTAAACTGCATCGTAAGGCAAACCAGAACTGTGATCATTTTTAATCTGATTTAGTTTATGCAACTTGTTTATTGTTTTATTGCCGGCCCACACAATGGCCCACATACTGGCCCACACACCGGCCCACACACCGGCCCACATACTGGCCCACACACCGGCCCACACACTGGCCCACATTAGTGGCCCACACACCGACTCACACACTGGCCCACACACCGGCCCACACACTGGCCCACATACTGGCCCACACACCGGCCCACATACTGGCCCACACACTGGCCCACACACCGGCCCACACACTGGCCCACATACTGGCCCACACACCGGCCCACATACTGGCCCACACACTGGCCCACACACTGGCCCACATTAGTGGCCCACACACCGACTCACACACCGGCCCACACACTGGCCCACATTAGTGGCCCACACACTGGCCCACACACTGGCCCACATACTGGCCCACACACCGGCCCACACACTGGCCCACATTAGTGGCCCACACACCGACTCACACACCGGCCCACACACTGGCCCACATTAGTGGCCCACACACTGGCCCACACACTGGCCCACATACTGGCCCACACACCGGCCCACACACCGGCCCACACACCGGCCCACACACTGGCCCACACACTGGCCCACACACTGGCCCACACACTGGCCCACACACTGGCCCACATTAGTGGCCCACACACCGGCCCACACACTGGCCCACATTAGTGGCCCACACACCGGCCCACACACTGGCCCACATTAGTGGCCCACACACTGGCCCACACACCGGCCCACATTTTTTTTGGACCAGCCCACTTTGGTTCCGGCCCATCGGGATTCGTCCCGAACGTCCCGATGGCTAGTCCGCCACTGGACCACGCAGTGTGTTCTATCAGTTAAATAGGATTTAAACCAAGCTAGTGCGAGACCCCGAATGCCAACATGATTCTCAAGCCGACCTAGAAGAATCGAGTGATCGATAGTGTCAAAGGCTGCACTGAGATCAAGCAATAAGAGCACAGAAGTGAGGTTTGAGTCAAGAGAGAGCAGTAAGTCATTTGTGACTTTGGTAACCGCCGTTTCGGTGGAGTGTAAGGCTCTAGTTCTGCGCTCGCGGAGGCTTGCGCATCTGGGTTTGAAAGTACCCCGCGAGATGTTTTTATAACAAATAAAATAAAATGTAAACATATAAACACTCCTGATTTGGCTGAACTCCTGATTTCAATGAGAGCCTTATTTATTACAGTTCCAGAGCCTGTAGGACCCCCTTAATCCAACCACTGTGTGTAGATTGGGAGACATGCTTCGAGAATAAATGTTTGATCGAATCATGACCCCAAGAGTCACGATGGAATCGTGAAATTCCTGAATCACTGCACCTCTACTAGTAAGACTTTGTTACCTTGTCGTTTTGGCAGAGGGTGAAGTCTATCATCCATCACAAACGTCATAGTTGTTACTGTGATGTGTGCTATCGGCTTAGTAAGAAGATTATTTTAATAAGATATCCTTATTACCGTCTGTACTATTATGTACCCTACCCTACTACTATGCTACTATACGTATACTACTACCTAATATCCTGCTAATAGGTCTATATACTACTATGCACTCTGTGTAACACTCAAGTTCAACACTATTTGACAAACAATACCACAGACCCTTAGCTGCCAGAGGTGTACCCCTCCTGCTGACTTCCTGTTTGTTGTCACGTTGGATAAAAGCGTCAGTTAAATAACTAAATGGAGATGTAAAATGGAAAGACAAAGACGTCCATTGTTCCCCAGCAGCTTTTTCCCCGAGTGCTGTTCTGATAACGATACACAATAATACCTGCGGTGCGTCTGGTGGAGGCGGAAGATTTCACCGCCGAAACCTACGTCAAGGTAAAAAAAAAAAAAGAGTAGTCTATATATGAACAGTTTTAGTAGCAAACGGCTCTGTTCATATTCTGGTTGTCTTCTCTCTCCCCCTTCAGGTGATCGTGCAGAACTACAACTCCGTCCTGACTCTGGCCCACCTGTACCGGCTGTCCGACGCCATCCTGGTGCACGAGAACGACACGGTGCACAGGATCTGTAGCCAGCTGATGAACATCAAACACAGCTCCTTCTGTGACATCAACAGGGTGATCGCCCACCAGCTGGCCAGCGTCCTGCAGCCGGCACTCACCGGGGACGGCCAGGGGCTTTACAGCAGAAACCCTCTGGGTGAGAGAGAGCAGTGTTACTGTAGTGCTAGTTTATATCTAGTGATTATAGAGACGGTGCACCTACCTACCTGTGACTTATAGACAGTGTTCCTACTGTCTGACTGTGATTATAGACAGTGTTCATACGGCCTGACTGTGATAATAGACAGTGTTCATACTGTCTGACTGTGATTATAGACAGACAGTGTTCCCTACTGTCTGACTGATTATAGAGACAGTGTTCCTACTGTCTGACTGTGATTATAGACAGTGTTCCTACTGTCTGACTGTGATTATAGACAGTGTTCCCTACTGTCTGACTGATTATAGAGACAGTGTTCCTACTGTCTGACTGTGATTATAGACAGTGTTCCTACTGTCTGACTGTGATTATAGACAGTGTTCCTACTGTCTGACTGTGATTATAGAGACAGTGTTCCTACTGTCTGACTGTGATTATAAAGACAGTGTTCCTACTGTCTGACTGTGATTATAGAGACAGTGCTCCTACTGTCTGACTGTGATTATAAAGACAGTGTTCCTACTGTCTGACTGTGATTATAGAGACAGTGTTCCTACTGTCTGACTGTGATTATAGAGACAGTGTTCCTACGGTCTGACTGTGATTATAAAGACCGTGCTCCTACTGTCTGACTGTGATTATAGACAGTGTTCCTACGGTCTGACTGTGATTATAAAGACCGTGCTCCTACTGTCTGACTGTGATTATAGACAGTGCTCCTACTGTCTGACTGTGATTATAGACAGTGTTCCTACTGTCTGACTGTGATGATAGAGACAGTGTTCCTACTGTCTGACTGTGATTATAGAGACAGTGTTCCTACTGTCTGACTGTGATTATAGAGACAGTGTTCCTACTGTCTGACTGTGATTATAGAGACAGTGTTCCTACTGTCTGACTGTGATTATAGAGACAGTGCTCCTACTGTCTGACTGTGATTATAGACAGTGTTCCTACTGTCTGACTGTGATTATAGAGACAGTGCTCCTACTGTCTGACTGATTATAAAGACAGTGTTCCTACTGTCTGACTGTGATTATAGAGACAGTGTTCCTACTGTCTGACTGTGATTATAGAGACAGTGCTCCTACTGTCTGACTGTGATTATAGACAGTGTTCCTACTCTCTGACTGTGATTATAGAGACAGTGTTCCTACTGTCTGACTGTGATTATAGAGACAGTGTTCCTACTGTCTGACTGTGATTATAAAGACAGTGTTCCTACTGTCTGACTGTGATTATAGACAGTGTTCCTACTGTCTGACTGTGATTATAGAGACAGTGCTCCTACTGTCTGACTGTGATTATAGAGACAGTGTTCCTACTGTCTGACTGTGATTATAGAGACAGTGCTCCTACTGTCTGACTGTGATTATAGACAGTGTTCCTACTGTCTGACTGTGATTATAGACAGTGTTCCTACTGTCTGACTGTGATTATAGAGACAGTGCTCCTACTGTCTGACTGATTATAAAGACAGTGTTCCCACTGTCTGACTGTGATTATAGAGACAGTGTTCCTACTGTCTGACTGTGATTATAGAGACAGTGCTCCTACTGTCTGACTGTGATTATAGACAGTGTTCCTACTGTCTGACTGTGATTATAGAGACAGTGTTCCTACTGTCTGACTGTGATTATAGAGACAGTGTTCCTACTGTCTGACTGTGATTATAAAGACAGTGTTCCTACTGTCTGACTGTGATTATAGACAGTGTTCCTACTGTCTGACTGTGATTATAGAGACAGTGCACCTACTGTCTGACTGTGATTATAAAGACAGTGCTCCTACTGTCTGACTGTGATTATAGAGACAGTGTTCCTACTGTCTGACTGTGATTATAGAGACAGTGTTCCTACTGTCTGACTGTGATTATAGAGACAGTGTTCCTACTGTCTGACTGTGATTATAAAGACAGTGCTCCTACTGTCTGACTGTGATTATAGAGACAGTGTTCCTACTGTCTGACTGTGATTATAAAGACAGTGTTCCTACTGTCTGACTGTGATTATAGACAGTGTTCCTACTGTCTGACTGTGATTATAGAGACAGTGCACCTACTGTCTGACTGTGATTATAAAGACAGTGCTCCTACTGTCTGACTGTGATTATAGAGACAGTGTTCCTACTGTCTGACTGTGATTATAGAGACAGTGCTCCTACTGTCTGACTGATTATAAAGACAGTGTTCCCACTGTCTGACTGTGATTATAGAGACAGTGCTCCTACTGTCTGACTGTGATTATAGACAGTGTTCCTACTGTCTGACTGTGATTATAGAGACAGTGCTCCTACTGTCTGACTGTGATTATAGACAGTGTTCCTACGGTCTGACTGTGATTATAAAGACTGTGCTCCTACTGTCTGACTGTGATTATAGACAGTGTTCCTACTGTCTGACTGTGATTATAAAGACAGTGCTCCTACTGTCTGACTGTGATTATAGACAGTGTTCCTACTGTCTGACTGTGATTATAGAGACAGTGTTCCTACTGTCTGACTGTGATTATAGAGACAGTGTTCCTACTGTCTGACTGTGATTATAGAGACAGTGTTCCTACTGTCTGACTGTGATTATAGAGACAGTGTTCCTACTGTCTGACTGTGATTATAGAGACAGTGTTCCTACTGTCTGACTGTGATTATAAAGACAGTGTTCCCACTGTCTGACTGTGATTATAGAGACAGTGTTCCTACTGTCTGACTGTGATTATAGAGACAGTGTTCCTACTGTCTGACTGTGATTATAGAGACAGTGTTCCTACTGTCTGACTGTGATTATAGAGACAGTGCTCCTACTGTCTGACTGATTATAGACAGTGTTCCTACTGTCTGACTGTGATTATAGAGACAGTGCTCCTACTGTCTGACTGATTATAAAGACAGTGTTCCCACTGTCTGACTGTGATTATAGAGACAGTGTTCCTACTGTCTGACTGTGATTATAGAGACAGTGCTCCTACTGTCTGACTGTGATTATAGAGACAGTGTTCCCACTGTCTGACTGTGATTATAGAGACAGTGTTCCTACTGTCTGACTGTGATTATAGAGACAGTGCTCCTACTGTCTGACTGTGATTATAGAGACAGTGCTCCTACTGTCTGACTGTGATTATAGAGACAGTGTTCCTACTGTCTGACTGTGATTATAGAGACAGTGTTCTGACTGTGATTATAGAGACAGTGCTCCTACTGTCTGACTGTGATTATAGACAGTGTTCCTACTGTCTGACTGTGATTATAGAGACAGTGTTCCTACTGTCTGACTGTGATTATAGACAGTGTTCCTACTGTCTGACTGTGATTATAGAGACAGTGTTCCTACTGTCTGACTGTGATTATAGAGACAGTGCTCCTACTGTCTGACTGTGATTATAAAGACAGTGTTCCCACTGTCTGACTGATTATAGAGACAGTGCTCCTACTGTCTGACTGTGATTATAAAGACAGTGTTCCCACTGTCTGACTGTGATTATAGAGACAGTGCTCCTACTGTCTGACTGTGATTATAGAGACAGTGTTCCTACTGTCTGACTGTGATTATAGAGACAGTGCTCCTACTGTCTGACTGTGATTATAGAGACAGTGTTCCCACTGTCTGACTGTGATTATAGAGACAGTGTTCCTACTGTCTGACTGTGATTATAGAGACAGTGCTCCTACTGTCTGACTGTGATTATAGAGACAGTGCTCCTACTGTCTGACTGTGATTATAGAGACAGTGTTCCTACTGTCTGACTGTGATTATAGAGACAGTGTTCCCACTGTCTGACTGTGATTATAGAGACAGTGCTCCTACTGTCTGACTGTGATTATAGACAGTGTTCCTACTGTCTGACTGTGATTATAGAGACAGTGTTCCTACTGTCTGACTGTGATTATAGACAGTGTTCCTACTGTCTGACTGTGATTATAGAGACAGTGTTCCTACTGTCTGACTGTGATTATAGAGACAGTGCTCCTACTGTCTGACTGTGATTATAAAGACAGTGTTCCCACTGTCTGACTGATTATAGAGACAGTGCTCCTACTGTCTGACTGTGATTATAAAGACAGTGTTCCCACTGTCTGACTGTGATTATAGAGACAGTGCTCCTACTGTCTGACTGTGATTATAGAGACAGTGTACACTGTACAGTACCTACTGTCTGTGATAATAGACAGATGATAGAGACGTGTGTGTGTGTGTGTGCGCGCACACACGCATTATGTGCATGCACTTAGTTATTTGTAGAAATACATGCACATTTATTGAAAATAATGCATACACCACACATACTAGAGAGAGAGAGAGAGAGAAAGAGTAAAGAGAAAAAGTCTCTCTCTCTCTCTCCCTCTCCGAGCCGTGAAGGTTCCCGTGACTTCACATGAAGAACACACTGGCCTGCTGCTGCCTGACCTTGCCGGCAGGGAAACGGGACATAACATATTCTAACAGATACTGGCCTCTCTGTCATTGGAGGTCTTTTCTTTAGGACATAATGGAAGTTTGTTGAGGTCACAAACTGTTTATGGCCTACAGGGGTCCCTGTACTAGCAGCATGAACACAAATCAGTCACAGAGAGAAAGAAGAATGAGAGGACGAGTAACAGAGAGAGAGAGACATAGAAGAGGAGCAGAGAGAGAGAGAGACATAGAAGAGGAGCAGAGAGAGAGACATAGAAGAGGAGCAGAGAGAGAGAGACATAGAAGAGAGAGAGACATAGAAGAGGAGCAGAGAGAGAGTTCTGTACATCAATGACTTTCCAAATGTATGCCATAACGTTAATATCAAAATGTATGCGGATGATGCAAAAAATGTGCAAGCTGCCTCTCGCGTCCTAACATCAGCTACGACTAATGTGCAGGAATGTCTTCTATTAAATACTAAAAGAAACATGTATGATGTTCTCCAACTGATGTTGTTGACAAACTGATATACTGCACTCTAATGTTTTCCTGAAGGGGGTAGAGTTCCACATGCAGTGCAGGAATTTAAGTATCTTGGCGTCATTCTAGACACTACACTCCGGGACGACAGTGGGAGGTAGAGCAGTTGTCTGGTAAACCGGAGGTTGCCGGTTCTAATCCCGCTCCTCCCGGGCAGCGTGTCGAAGTGTCCTTGAGCAAGATACTTAACCCCTAATTGCTCCCAATGAGCAGGTCGGCACCTTACATGGTTGCCTCTGCCGTCGGTGTGTGAATGTGTGAGTGAATGGGTGATTGTAAAGCACTTGGATAGAAGCTGTTATATAAATGCACCGTTTACCATTTACACTATCATTTAAACATCACAAACACAGTGCAATTCAATCTGCGCAACTTCAGACAAATTAGATCATCTCTGTCAGTAGATGCTGCGGGAATGTTCACTCACTCAAGGATCTTCTCACATGTCGAACATTGCTTCACAAACCAGTCATGTTCATTTTATACTAAATGCTGTGGGGTAATAATAATAATAATAATAATTATAATAATAAATTAATTTAATTTATATAGCGCTTCTCAATAACCCGAAGTCGCTGACAATAGTCGGGAGCAAAGTAAAAACAAAGAAATCGCAGTGACTAGAACTGTCCCAGTGACTAGAACTGTCCCAGTGACTTGAACTGTCCCAGTGACTAGAACTGTCCCAGTGACTAGAACTGTCCCAGTGACTTGAACTGTCCCAGTGACTTGAACTGTCCCAGTGACTTGAACTGTCCCAGTGACTAGAACTGTCCCAGTGAAGAACTGTCTCAGTGACTAGAACTGTCTGTGACTAGAACTGTCTCAGTGACTAGAATTGTCTCAGTGACTAGAACTGTCCCGAACTGTCCCAGTGACTAGAACTGTCTCAGTGACTAGAACTGTCCCAGTGACTTGAACTGTCCCAGTGACTAGAACTGTCCCAGTGACTAGAACTGTCTCAGTGACTAGAACTGTCTCAGTGACTAGAACTGTCTGTGACTAGAACTGTCCCAGTGACTAGAACTGTCCCAGTGACTAGAACTGTCTCAGTGACTAGAACTGTCCCAGTGACTAGAACTGTCCCAGTGACTAGAACTGTCCCAGTGACTAGAACTGTCTCAGTGACTTGAACTGTCTCTGGGCGTTTTCACACCTAGCTCGTTTGGAGCTGTTATTCCGGAACCTGGAGCGTTTACCCCTTATTTCGGTTCAGTTGGGCATATGTGAACACAGCAATTACATTCTGTTGCGGAACAAAACAAGCGGACCGAGACCACCCTCCGAACCCGAAGCGGACTCGTACGCTGTGAGAATGCAATCGATTTAACAAACAGACACAATTAATAATAATAATACGTCGTGGGTCAACGTGGAGCAGCGATGAGGTACACTGCGTCGTTGATATTTGGGCAGACGATGCTTGCCGGGTGTCAGTCAGTCAGTCAGCCGTGCGCAGGAGAGAGGAGCCGGGGTGCGTCTCTGTAGTGACAGCAGCAGCACCGTGCGGGACAACCTCTCTCTCTCTCTCTCTCTCTCCTCTCTCCTCTCTCCTCTCTCCTCTCTCCTCTCTCCTCTCTCCTCTCTCTCGAGGCTCGATTCACGGTTGGGGGGGACACACACACCCCCCAAAATCTGACCAATGAGTGACAGTTTGCTCGTGCATGCGTTTGTTTTGGTGCGCTGTTAACACAGCCGTGTGAACACAAACAAACTAAATGACAAGTGCAACAATTGTATCATAATAGTCCCTGTCTCCCTGAATCGGAACAAAGCAAACGAACTACAGGTGTGAAAACGCCCTCAGTGACTTGAACTGTCTCAGTGACTAGAACTGTCTCAGTGACTAGAACTGTCCCAGTGACTAGAACTGTCTCAGTGACTAGAACTGTCTCAGTGACTAGAACTGTCTCAGTGACTAGAACTGTCCCAGTGACTAGAACTGTCCCAGTGACTAGAACTGTCTGTGACTAGAACTGTCCCAGTGACTAGAACTGTCTGTGAATAGAACTGTCCCAGTGACTAGAACTGTCCCAGTGACTAGAACTGTCCCAGTGACTAGAACTGTCCCTGTGACTAGAACTGTCTGTGACTAGAACTGTCTCAGTGACTAGAACTGTCCCAGTGACTAGAACTGTCCCAGTGACTAGAACTGTCCCAGTGACTAGAACTGTCTCTGTGACTAGAACTGTCCCAGTGACTAGAACTGTCCCAGTGACTAGAACTGTCTCAGTGACTAGAACTGTCTGTGACTAGAACTGTCCCAGGCATGGATGAGGAAACTCAACTGGAGTTTCTATTTACACCAGTTTTTTATTGTACATGGACTGAACCCACAACTATTTTCCAGGTATTGTTTATGTGCATAGCTCTTGATACATGTATGTTGTGACTACTACATCCTGTATGTGTTGATGTTGCACTCTTCCAGTGATGTGAATGATGTGGCTACTAGGACAAATGTGCAATCTACAATTAACGTGCAATCTATTCCAGCACTTTACAATTCAAGTGCAATAAAATGATCACATTAGCACTCTGGCACAAACACCAGGACACTTGGTACCTGAAGTACTACCTGAAGTACCTAAACTCATAGTCTTCCTATTTCCCGGTTTGTCTCACAACATTATTGTGTTGTCATTGTCTGTTTCATCTATTGTCTGTTTTTTTATGGTTGTGAAGATTGTGTAGTTTAGTAACTTGTACATGTTCTATTGTCTGTTCTTGTGATTATGAAGTTTGTGTAGTTTAGTAACTTGTACATGTTCTGTTGTCTGTTCTTGTGATTATGAAGTTTGTGCACATTTGTAATTTGTCTGATCTCTGTTAACATCAACCTGCAAAGGGTCTACAGATGGAAATTAGCCTCTGGCTATAATCTGACATATTTACACGAACATGTTCATCAATATGTACTGTCCCTATTCAAAAAAGAAAAAGGGGGGCAGAGAGAGATGGAGATATAAAAGAGGGGCAGAGAGAGGGAGAGGGAGAGAGAGAGAGACAGGAGTGTGAAGATGAGTAGGGACAGAGTTTAAAGAATTTAGGGGCATAATGGAAAACATGTTGGCAGAGCTATATACTGTATTATGTAGAATACAACACACACACACCACATCCATTCAGAATTGGGGAATTCCATTATTAAAAACGGAGATGTGTTGTGCTTCATTAGCTTGGTGATGGTATAGTAATGAAGCACACAAAGTATAATGCATGTCATGATTTATGAATAATTGTAAAGCGGGTGTCATGTCCTCTGCTCCCCACCAGGCGAGCTGCTGAGCAGCCTGGTGTGTCACCCAGAGTACAAGCTGCTGAGCCTGTGCAGCATCCCGCAGGTGGCCAGCTCCTCCATGGCCTACAGCGTGTTCCGCTGGCCGGGGCTGCTCAAGCACCTGCGCCAGATGCTCATCTCCAACACCAAGATGGAGGAAGGTACGTTCGAGCAATGTTCTCTTTTGAAACCATGAGGCATCCCATAATTCCTTTAATTCTTTTTGGTACACAGTACATTTTGAGTAAAATGTACTCTGCGAATTTTCCTGTGTACCTTTTTTAGGCCATGCAGTTCCATCCATGACATCATATCCTTGATTTTCCTAATTTGTACTTATAGGTGCTGTAAGTGGTATTTACGTGTTAAAATAAGTGTTAATTAGCTTTACATTCTGACAGCCATCACTGATGTAGAGTGTTTGGTCATTTGTGTGTCTGTTCTGTAGTAAACACAAAATACATTTCCTGGTATGGAGAGAGAACAGTAGATAATATTTTTACTTATTTCAAGAAATCTTGCCAAGTCAAATTTGCACTGGAAGATTTTCTTACTTGTTTCAAGGACACATTTGCTTACAATTTGTCAGACCATTTTCCCAGTGTGGAGTTCTCTCTCCTGATTGGATAAAGTGGGAATGGGATGCCAGAAAATGTATTTCCTGTTTACTGTAGAGTGGAGGGACTGGGAGACCCATGTTACTGACCAGACCCTCTATAATCTATATCAATGATGGCTGTCAGAGTGTAGAGCTATTATTTCAACATGTAGACCACTTATTTTAACAAAGAAATACCACTTACAGCACCTTTTAACAACTTAAAAACACACAGAGCAAGGAAATAGTGTCAGTTTCACTTTCAGTAAAGTATCCTCCATCGCGCAGCAACAAGCTAAAAGTGTTCTTGGTGGAATGTTCCCTCTCAGGTATAGACTGGCAGGTGCGCGCTCCTCCTTCTGCTCCTCCTGGTGGTCCTGGTGCGCCTCCTGGTGGAGCCGAGCGGACCGCGGGCCTCAGACGACCAGGCTTCAACGCCTCCCTGGCCAACCTGCTCATCCTGCGGGGGAAGGAGGTCTACAGCGCAGACACAGGTTACTGATCTGTTTACATGATGAGACATCTACAGCGCAGACGCAGGTTACTGATCTGTTTACATGATGAGACGTCTAGAGAGCAGACAGGTTACTGATCTGTTTAAATGAGACGTCTACAGAGGTGTAGCAGCAGTACAGACAGTAACCCTTCAGAGGTGTAGCAGCAGTACATACAGTAACCCTTCAGAGGTGTAGCAGCAGTACAGACAGTAACCCTTCAGAGGTGTAGCAGCAGTACATACAGTAACCCTTCAGAGGTGTAGCAGCAGTACAGACAGTAACCCTTCAGAGGTGTAGCAGCAGTACATACAGTAACCCTTCAGAGGTGTAGCAGCAGTACATACAGTAACCCTTCAGAGGTGTAGCAGCAGTACAGACAGTAACCCTTCAGAGGTGTAGCAGCAGTACAGACAGTAACCCTTCAGAGGTGTAGCAGCAGTACAGACAGTAACCCTTCAGAGGTGTAGCAGCAGTACAGACCGTAACCCTTCAGAGGTGTAGCAGCAGTACAGACAGTAACCCTTCAGAGGTGTAGCAGCAGTACAGACCGTAACCCTTCAGAGGTGTAGCAGCAGTACAGACAGTAACCCTTCAGAGGTGTAGCAGCAGTACAGACCGTAACCCTTCAGAGGTGTAGCAGCAGTACAGACAGTAACCCTTCAGAGGTGTAGCAGCAGTACAGACAGTAACCCTTCAGAGGTGTAGCAGCAGTACAGACGGTAACCCTTCAGAGGTGTAGCAGCAGTACAGACAGTAACCCTTCAGAGGTGTAGCAGCAGTACAGACGGTAACCCTTCAGAGGTGTAGCAGCAGTACAGACGGTAACCCTTCAGAGGTGTAGCAGCAGTACAGACAGTAACCCTTCAGAGGTGTAGCAGCAGTACAGACAGTAACCCTTCAGAGGTGTAGCAGCAGTACAGACAGTAACCCTTCAGAGGTGTAGCAGCAGTACAGACAGTAACCCTTCAGAGGTGTAGCAGCAGTACAGACGGTAACCCTTCAGAGGTGTAGCAGCAGTACAGACAGTAACCCTTCAGAGGTGTAGCAGCAGTACAGACGGTAACCCTTCAGAGGTGTAGCAGCAGTACAGACAGTAACCCTTCAGAGGTGTAGCAGCAGTACAGACAGTAACCCTTCAGAGGTGTAGCAGCAGTACAGACGGTAACCCTTCAGAGGTGTAGCAGCAGTACAGACGGTAACCCTTCAGAGGTGTAGCAGCAGTACAGACAGTAACCCTTCAGAGGTGTAGCAGCAGTACAGACAGTAACCCTTCAGAGGTGTAGCAGCAGTACAGACAGTAACCCTTCAGAGGTGTAGCAGCAGTACAGACAGTAACCCTTCAGAGGTGTAGCAGCAGTACATACAGTAACCCTTCAGAGGTGTAGCAGCAGTACATACAGTAACCCTTCAGAGGTGTAGCAGCAGTACATACAGTAACCCTTCAGAGGTGTAGCAGCAGTACAGACAGTAACCCTTCAGAGGTGTAGCAGCAGTACAGACAGTAACCCTTCAGAGGTGTAGCAGCAGTACAGACAGTAACCCTTCAGAGGTGTAGCAGCAGTACATACAGTAACCCTTCAGAGGTGTAGCAGCAGTACAGACAGTAACCCTTCAGAGGTGTAGCAGCAGTACAGACAGTAACCCTTCAGAGGTGTAGCAGCAGTACATACAGTAACCCTTCAGAGGTGTAGCAGCAGTACATACAGTAACCCTTCAGAGGTGTAGCAGCAGTACAGACAGTAACCCTTCAGAGGTGTAGCAGCAGTACAGACAGTAACCCTTCAGAGGTGTAGCAGCAGTACAGACGGTAACCCTTCAGAGGTGTAGCAGCAGTACAGACAGTAACCCTTCAGAGGTGTAGCAGGCGACGGGCGGCTAGGTGGTGCAGTGGGCAAGGCGCTCACCACCAATGCAGGAGACGCTGGGTTCGAGCCCAGCTCTCCGCATTGCTATCAGCTTGGCTGGTCGTTCATACTAATACAATTGGCAGTATTAGGGGGTGGGAAGCTGATGGGTGGGGATCGGACGTTGTGGACAGCAGGGGCGTTTTTAGGGTTTGAAAACATTGGGGGCTTCAGCCCGGGGGGGGGTGGAGGGGGAGGTCTGTACATATACTGTACATACATACACATATACACCAATAACAAAATAAAAACAGTTAAAAATCATACACATAAGCAAATAAACAAACAAACAAACATATGCACAGCCTATGTATAAAATAAATAAACAGTTAATCTCTAGTCTTTACAGTTTTCTTCAATTGCATAAACACTCAAATCAAAAGTATTACACAATTATCAAAACCTTACACTCAAGGAGCAAAATATAGGCCCAGATTTGCACCCCTACAATGTCAGCCTCACTTTTTGCAAAACAATACACACAGTGATTTGCAAAACACTAAACACACTTGCATTACATTAGACACAGAATGTCAAATTACCACACATATGAGCCAATTGGTTAAACACAGCCATCAGATGCACAAACACACCATTGCTTAATTGTAGATACACAATCAGGTTTAAGCACTATAAAAATGCAGCAGGTGAGTTCACCTGTCTTCAACCAAAATGGAAGGAGAGTGAAGTACTGTACACAGAGAACGTGAAAATATACAATACATTCACCAAACACTACACAAGACAACCAATCATGCAGACTGATGAAAATATACATTTTCTCCCATTTTCCCAAATCAGTCAACATGTCAACATGGAGAATCACAACAAAAAATTATCTTGCCAGATCCAGCTAGGCAAAGAGATAATGTCTAGTATTTTCTGTTTACATTTTTTCAAAAAAAATTGTGTTACTGTAATTTTAACCTGTACTGGATACAGTATTTTATGTTTGTCTGATATTTGCTGAGCTTACAGTGTTATGCACATAGTAGCATGAAAACTGGGACATGTATTGTTGTGATTCTCCATGTTGAAATGTTGACTGATTTGGGTATATGGAGAGAACATGTTATTTTTTTCATCAGTCTGCATCATTGATTTGGGTATATGTAGATAAATAAATTATATTTTCATCAGTCTACAGCATTGGTCTTGTGTAGTGTTTGGTGAATTTATTGTATATTTGCACATTCTGTGCGTACTTCACTTACAGTACTCTAATCACTGAGAAGTAGAATTGCTAAATGTGTTTTAGGTTAAGCACAGCAGTGTGTGTAACTGGTTCAAACAGAATTAAGTCATATGAAACATGTTTCATATGGTAACAAAATGTAGTTTTTATAAATTAGTGTATGGTTTTGACAAGTGTTTAATTTAGCAAAGGATCTGAGGTGTTCTGATAATTGTGTGTGTGGTTGTGCTAATTGTGTGTTTTGAAACACCGGGCCCCGTTTTCAAAATCATGCTTAGGCAATCGAAAAAAAACGATTGTGTGTTTCATTATATACATATATGTCTTCTCATAAAAAAAAGATTCGATTTTTGGGTCTTTTCCTGCCTTTGGTCCGCTTTGCATTCACATCTCAAATGAACCGCAGCAGGGTTCACTTGCAAGAGTGAATGAGCTTTCACACCACCCCAAACCAACCGGACTATCCGAGGTTCGATTAAAGCTTATTATAGGACACTGGACATGGGTATGGATGGCTCCAGGTGCTGCTGCGTTAAAGTGCACATCTTCAATATCTGTACTATTTAAAAGCACAGTGCAGGACACACTCAAAGGTTATCGCACCTCAGAGATGGCAGTGGACATGTATGACAGGACAAAGGCCATATGTAATGGCCTTTGGATTGAGGAACATACTACCAGCCAAAGGAGGAAGCAGAAAAGGATGGACGAGTATGTAGTTGCGTCATCTTGTGGCACAAGCTCAGACCTCAGCTCAGGAGATCAGCTGAGACAGAGACTGTTCTATCCAGTCGTCGACAGAATGCTGCAAGAGCTTGAGAGCAGGTTCTCATGAGTTGGATAACAACTTATGAGAGGCATCCAGGCATGTTATCCAGCCTCAGACCAGTTTCTCTCAGTGGAATTGCTGCAACCCCTCGCCACACATTACAATATCCAACTATTGCCAGAGGAGATCACAGTTGCAAAGTGTTTCCTGGTCAGGACAGGCAGAGATGCAGTCCCTACTATCCAAAGTGTCTTTTCCCTCCTGGATGATAATAATAATAATAATAATAATAATAATAATAATAATAATAATAATAATAATAATAATAATAATAATAATAATAATAATAATAATAATAATAATAATGCATTTGATTTATAAGGCGCCTTTCAGGACACTAAAAAAAAAGTCCACAAATCGGTGAATGAAAGAATTATAGGATCAAATGAAAACTACTTACAAAAAATGTTTAAAAGTACTAAAAACCAACAAAAAATACCAAACACTAACAAACATTCAGCACAGACAATGGGGATGCTGACATAAAAAAAAAAAAAAAAAAAGTAAAAAAAAAAAAATGTAAACAATTTTTTTTTTTTTTAGATCCGGGGCTAGGAGAAAAACATCCGGGGCTAAAGCCCCGGAAGCCCAGGGCTAACGACGCCACTGGTGGACAGCGACTCCTACAGGTCGGTTGGTGCGCCTGCGCAACAGAATCAGGAAGCGACGGGGGCGGCGTGCCCTCCAAACGCAGACCCCCGACGCTGAGAGATCGCGCTGTGCAGGTGAAAAGATGCGACTGCTGCTTCCTCGAGTACCGGAGGGGACACGTGATGCAAGGCTTAGTCCACATTGCAGCCGGCTTGTGGGAGGCATGGCCTAACAACGTTCGAGACAGGGGAGGGTACAATTGGACGATACGAAATTGGTATGGGAGAAAAATAGAAAATGGGAGAAAAAAGTAGATAAAAAAAAAATGTGTAGCAGGCGGAGGAGGCTAAACTTAATGTCCCCATGTTTATCAGAAGGGCACTGGACCTGAGATAAGGAAGTTCGTATCAGTGCTCATGCAAGTGTCAAAGAGTCAACAATAAGGATATCTCAGACAGGAACATCAACAAGAGAGACGCCAGGGGAGTGATCCGCACCAACCTCCAAAACCTGCCCCTCATCAGCTCCAACAACAGCCGCGCCCTCATGGAACCAGGGGTGCGAGTGACCAATCACAGCAGCACTAGTTTTAACCCCCCACTGCCTCAGTGGCCAGTGATGTCAGACTGTGTTTGTACTGGGCAGCTCCCAGGTGGGAACGTGAAGGAGGGCGTTGCTGAATAACAAAAAGAGTCTGTGCTCAGTGAACCCAACCGGGGTAAATAAAGGTAACAAACTAAGAAAAGAAAAAAAGGACAAACTAGTAAAACTTTGTCTGGCAAAATTCAAAATGTCAAAGTGTCACTTTGTAATATGGAGATGAATGCATATACTGCAGGTCATAACTGTCATAGATGTCACTGAAAAGATGTTTCACTCGGTACCAAAGTGAAGCAGTGGCTAAGGCTAGCAGCCGAGCATCTCTTCCTGGGGTGTCACATGCAACTGATTCAGGAGGTTGACCCCTGACCCCTGACCTGACCTACGCACAATGGCTCCCTCACCTTACCTTTCAACACTCAAACCACATTATTGTGTTTCTATAGCAGAGCTGCTATTGTCTTTGTATGGCTTTACACACACAGCCACAAGGTGGTGCTATAAATATGTATATATATTTATATAAATATGTATAAATTATGTAAGAATCCACTTAACATTCCAGTCGTCACGCGCCGCCGGTCTTCTCAGATTAGCTGAAGAATGTTATTTGCGTGTGTCACGCTTCCGCAGGAGGCTTCAGGGACCCGGCGCTCTACACCCCCTGGCTGTCTCCGGACGAGGCGTTCAGCGTGTGGAAAACCCCGGTTCCCTTCGATAAGTATGAGAAGTCCGCTACGCTGGTCAGTAACAGCCAGGCTCTCCTCCAGCCGCTGGACAGCATGGTGGGGAAGGCCTGGAACATGTTCGCCTCCAGGTGAGCCACCGTGAGAACACCCCGTTGGGTTATCTTTAACTTGACACACACGGTACACTGGTCTGGGTTGCAGAGAAGCATGCACTGAAATGAAAAGGATGTTGAATCGATTAGTTGGTTATGGAGTGATCTCCCACCCGACATCACCTCATTGCTGGATTGGAGCTCTGGACCTTATCATACTCGCTCTGGTGATAGGCTGATGCTTAAGGTCCCCAGAGTTTGCAATGAATCCGGAACATCTGCTTTTAGCAATGCACTTTAAAACTCAATTCATCAATGAAGCCAGCATAGCAATCTGGTTAGAGGTGGTGGAGAGGATAAAGGTTAGCATATGAATTTGTAATTCTTGGTGTTAAACGGAATAATGGATGGATTGTCCAAGGGGGGTCCTGGGGGGGAGAGAGCGAGCAAGAGCATAGGTATTGTATTGTATTTATTATGGGTAAATATTTTAATCTACATTTATTTTGATTTAAGTACTGGACTGTCATTATTGTGTCAATCATAGTCCTGTGATTCATTGTGGATTCCTACTGTTTATGTATTGTGTGTCTGGTTTTATGTAAAAAAAGGGGAAAATAAAAAACATTTGTTAAAAAAAATATTTATCAATTCATTAGTATATTGGTCGGTTTAAATCTTTAACAGCAAACCACTACACCACAGTCTGCAGTTGTTTTTAATTATTTAAAAATGTTTAATTGATTGACTTCAATATTGTTTTATTTTTTTGTATTTATGTGTTGTATTTCTCTGCATCATTCAGATTAAATATAGATTGAATGAATTAATCTTTCCCATCAATTGACTTGTTTTCTCTCCTCACAGGGCTTACATCCATCAGTACACTAAGTTTGGGATCTCAGAAGAGGACTTTCTAGACAGCTTCACGTCTCTGGAGCAGGTCATCTCCAGCTACAGTCAACTTTAACTGTGATTTATACAACGGCATGCAAATTTCTCGATTCTGATTGGCTGAAACAGTCATTTTACACGTCTTTATTGGCAACAATCCACGCTGCTGGCCCAGGACCCGCCCACAACCGACCCACATCACATCACTCCGCCGGATCACAAGAAGGTGGCCAATAATCTTTACAAATGGATATGTTAATGGCGACTAAACGACTAAATATCAAGCGATTCTGTCACAGCGAATGTCTTAGTCGTTTAAACAATGTTGGATGATGTAATTGATGGGTCTTGAATCATTCTGTAACAAAAGAAAAATCGCGGATTGATTGATGGATTAATTTGCGATTTTTTTTTCAATTTCTTTTTCCTTTCGACTGTCAGCGCTCGCTCTAGTCTCCACCCACCGCCACACACCCCCCCCACACACATACACACACACACACACACGCACGCACACGCACGCACACACACACACTCTGCCTGCAACGCGGGGGATAGTCAGAGAGCTGGGTGCTGCGCTGTTCTAAGTGAGCATGGCCTATTGAGTTGATTGATTGATTGCTAATTTTATTACTGTACGCTTGGTTTCCAACTGGTTAAGTTTAGGCCCTCTACAGTAGGTTTAAAAAAATAAATAAAAGAATAGGGCGAAGAAAACGTTTTTTTCCTATAGGGCAAAGAAGACTTTTTAATTTGTTTTACCTACTTTATATAGAAGCATCTAAGAATGAAGTTCTATGGAAAGTAGGTCTGCATTCCCTTAACAATTGTGTGTATTGAGCCGTACTGTATTGTACCCATTCTGCATCTGGTAATACAATTTTCAATCAATCATTCCAATAATACACAGTTGGATGTGTTAGTTGGTTGGATGCACTTCAAGCTGCTTCCACATGAGGCAACTTCTCTCAATCATTCCAATAATACACAGTTGGATGTGTTAGTTTGGTTGGATGCACTTCAAGCTGCTTCCACATGGAGGCAACTTGTCTTTTTTGTAGTTGTGGGAACTACTTTTTCTGGCGGATGGTTTTTTCAATAAATCTTCGATTAATGTGTGTTTATTGTATAGAAATAAGGTTGGATGAATCTAGCAGTTGTATAAAAGCTTTACATCACGCGCAGGAGTGGTTTGTGACCAATAAACCATGCCTAGGGGGGTCTAACGACCACCCCTAGGCATGGTTTATTGGTCACAAACCACTCCTGCGCGTGATGTAATGCTTAAGTACACGTCTCTGAGCGCATGGACTGATGTTGACAAACGAGTGGACACTATATTGAGTATTGCTAGTGATTATGAAATGTTTACAGAAGTACTTTTTTAAACTGTAAATATGATGTATATTAATTAAACAAATATAATACTAATTATATTTAATACTTTCTGGACCGCAGCGTTAGGAAGGTTTTGATTGGCTACAAGTGGGTGTTGTGTGGCTTATCTGATGAGCTGAACATCGTTAGGAAGTAGGGATGTCCGATATTATCGGCATTAAAATGTGATATCGGAAAATATCGGTATCGGTTTTCAATTCTTTTATTTATTTTTTACATTTCTATAACCTTTATTTATCCAGGCAAGCAAGTAAGAACAAATTCAGATTTTATTTATTGTCAAAAGTATTCATAATGTTGTGTTAATTCCACAAGAGATATGTAATGTTAATGACCTGAAATTATTCCATTTTGGGGGGGGGTGAACCCTGCATATATCGGTATCGGTTGATATGGGTATCGGAAATTAAGAGTTGGACAATATCGGTATAGGTAAAAAAGCCAATATCGAGCATCCCTATTAGGAAGTTTTGATTGGCTACAAGTGGGTGTTGTGTGGCTGATCTGATGAGCTGAACATCGTTAGGCGTTTCTGCAGCTGCTTTCTGCCTTCAGTGCAATTAGACCGTAAAACAAAACAGATGGTCAATTATGAGTCGTTGTACAGAATTGACTAATGGTGTGAGGAAGGGAAACACATACATAGGAGGTATCAGTTTTTATATAGTAGTGGGACGGTGAGGATTTGGATTAATTTGAACAAGAATTTGATTACTTTATTCAATGTCAATGTACACAAGGCAATTTAAATGTCTTTTCACATATCCCCCACCTAGTTACATACACACATTCGCCCCACACATAGAGTTCATCAGGGAGGTCAGAGTGCAGCGCCCCTGGAGCGGTTTTGGGGTTCAGTGCCTTGCTCAAGGGCAGATGGTGGGCACTGTAGCTGGAATACGCCCCTTTCGGTCACTGGTCAGTCTCTCTACCTCTAGGCCACCCTACCTCCCCAAGGACCAAACTGGAATGTCATTCATATTTGAAGCACATTATGGAATATTGGGATATGGAATATTATCCCATACTGTTCGAGTATCTCTAATGTTGAAACTAATTGGCTGGACTTTGCAGGTTGCAGAACTGGTCTGTTATCATATATATTCATTGCATTTTTAAAAGACTCAAAATGCTGTGTAGTAAATGGGAGATTAAACTCTGACAAAGATAATTTCACTTCAATTTCTATAAAAGGGAAAGCTGTTGTGGACTACATTGTAACTCCTCACGTTGACTTGAAATCATGCATTGAATTGAGTGTTTATACACCATCTGAACTTGTTGGCTCTGAAGGTGCAAATCTTATTGATATCCATAGTAGATTACCTGACCATTCAGTACTATGCCTACACTTTCAGGCCGGTGACTCAGTTAATATCCAGAGCACGGTTGAACACCTGCAGCAAATCAAACGATGTAATAGACACTTGCCAGCAAATTTTCTTCCCTCTGAGATTTGCCGGGGGGCTCTATAGATGTCATGGAGCTCTTGAATAACGGTCCGGAAAACCAGGAGAATATTGATCTGTTACAAGTATGTAGTTTTCTGCATAAAGAAATTGGTCGACACTGTGCTATAAAAGGCTGTACGCCCAAAAAGTATTATAAGACCAAACAACCTTATTGGAATAATGAATTAAATGGGCTATGGCTTAATTTAAGTGCAGCCGGAAAATATTTTCTAAAATGCAAGGAACAGAGTGTGAGAAGAGACTTACTGAATTAATTTAAAGCTTGTCAAACCAAATTTGATAAGAAACTCAGATTTTTCAAACAACGTTTCAAGAGCGGACAAGCTCTCCATATAGAACAACTACAGGTCAGTAATCCCAGCAATTTTGGAAATAAATAAATAAAACTAGGCCCCAAAAAGAACCAGACAGTCCCAATGGAGATTGTATTGGACAACGGTGAATCATGTTTTGAAACTGAGCAGAGTCTGAAAAAGTGGGAAACAGATTAGTCATTTGTCAAGTATAGCCTACTATTATATACTTGTTTGTGTCTTGTAAGCCCATATGGGCTGGGCATACACCTGTATGTAAGACACGAAAATAAACATCAAATCAAATCAATATAAGGCTGTTCTTGGTAAACTTCCATGGTACATCAGTTACAAGCTTGAATTCATTCAAAACTCCCTCAATCTCAGTTCCAGCACCTGGATCTCAAATTGGCCTCTCTGATCTATTTGTATTGCTGCAAACAAATGACATCCTTGCCACCTGCTGCTCCTGCTTTGATGTGCAGCACTTTTCTACTTCACCTCTGGCCTGTCCCCTCAGTACGGTGAGGTTGATTGTTACCTTTTTATTGTGCTTGTATTTTATTAAGCTGAATTTTATTTTAAAAATGTGGTTGTATGGTATGGTAGTCTACTGACAACTTGTATGTATATTGTGCTTTATGTATATTATACATATATGTATATGTATTGACATAATTCGTGCTTGCCTTCTTGGCCAGATCACCCTCGGAAAAGAGACCTGTCTCAATGGGTTTATTTCTGGTTAAATAAAGGTTTGATAATGTAGGGTCCACACCCCATGCACCCTCTGTATATAGTTTGCCAGTGTGGCAATGAATTCACCACTAGTGAATCAAGAGTGGATACACTAAATACAACAAATCCTCAGATTTCTAGAATGTCCTCACTGAATAATGTACTCTGACAAGTAGTCTTTTATCTTCAGCAATGAGCATTTTGCAGATGGCTTTTACACTGAAAATACTCAATTGTGCCATTACAGAACTACCATCAAAGGGACACACAACTACATTAAATAGGAATTCTGCATGTTCAAGGTTTTACAACCGGTACCATAAAGAGACCAGAGACATAATTACAGTAATAGATCTTTATTTAGGACTAGGTTTCCAGAAAAACAAATATTCACATAAATCAATATGGCAAAACAAAACCTTGGAACCATTATGTCTGGTAAAGATAAGAACAGTGCTTGCCTTTCCTTATCCATAAATGGAAGATCTGAGGCACACGCTTGGGACACATTGGGAATGAATTACCCAGGGCAGCTCCAGGCTTCTCCAGATGTAGGCCCAGAACTTCAGCCAGTTTACAGACCGTTGTTGCCGCACTATTCAAAACAGCCAACACCAGTCTGATAAGCTAACTGACAGGACGGGAGAGGAAGGTCCACCACAGACACACTACTATTAACAGGTGAGAGGACGGCCCTGATCCACAGGTCGTTGTCAGTATGTTTCTAGGAGAGGTAGGGGGACGTATACACACTAGATCTACAGTAAACAGGGAGAGGGTCCAGAGGCTCAGACTAGGGAGTCTGAATCTTCACAGACCAGCTGTAGAACATTCAAGTTAACACAAGATGATTTTCACCATTACAAATAACTTCAATTCACCTTGCAGGTTTAAAAACACACTTGGGGACACATTCTTCACAAGGTTGGACTGCACGATTGAGAGTTCTCCCCGTAGCACGGACGGTCCCGCCACTCTTCACTTACCTTACGGAAGGTCAAGTCCCCTAAAGAGAAGGTCATGCATTCTCTCGGTCACGGTGCTTAAAGAGAAGGAGCAGTTTGTTGTGTACAGTCTCCGCACGGCTACAAGCTTAAATCTAGACCGGGGGGGGGGGGGGGAGAAATAAAGCCAAACAAACTCAGACATGGAAACGAGTGCAATGATTTAGGCATTTTATATACGATCTGATCCAAGGTTCAATCTAAATGTACAGAATATAAATGGGACTTAAGTTAGCCGAGTGTATAACCTTACAAATTATACTTTTTTTTCTTTTCTTTTGTTTGTTGTTTTGTTCCGTTTTGGTTCAAGTTCAGTAATATCCAGACAGACCATTAGAATAGAAATACATGTGCGCATACCGTCAAAAAAAGAAGATATTTAGATATTTACACGATGTGCAAACCACCAATACCACATTGTCCCGACTTGATATTGCTTTTTTTTCTTTTCTCTCTTCTAAAGTCAATGAGAAATCCTGGAAAAACCAAACGAACGAGCCTCACCGTTTTTTTTAAACAGGACAAAAAAAACTGATGAAAATGTTACCCTGAAAAACCAAAATCAAACAAACATCCTCATCACATCGTCGGCATACGATAGTACACACAAATCCAACTCATAATCCATTCATACGTACGGTTAAAAAAAGAAAAATTAAATACGAGTCAAGTCTATGAATTAAGAAACAATGGAAGTGGGCCCCTCCACGTTGCATAAGGCATAGCAGCCGGTGCTGCCCGCGAGAACCAGCCGCCACCCAGCCACTGCGTTACTTCTGAGGTCTATGAAAGGGTTAAATAATTATATCCTAGTCACCGTATTAAGATCAGCAGGAGAACCAATCACACTACACACACAGCGATGAGGGGGGGGGGGGGGGAGGGAGGGAGGACTACGGAAACCTAAAAGAGGGGACAAGAGGAACGGAACGGACACATACATCCCTCGATACGTCACGCAGAAGAATGGTGCCTGTTTTTTTTTTTTTTTTGTCCAGCCTCTGGGGAGAAGGGAGGAGGAGGAAGGTGAGGTTGGTTGTTAAGTCTTGTGTGGCCGCGCGGCTGAGTGTTTTAAGGGGCGCCCTCAGCGGCGGCAGCAGCGGTACAGTCAGTGAGCTGGTTGGTTGGTTGCTTGGTCGGACCGGCGAGCGACGGGGCATCACTTGGTCTTCTCCTCCGAGTGCCTCTGCTGCCGTAGCCGCTTGGCGTAGCTCTGCGCCATGGAGTTGATGAGGGAGCAGACGAAGTAGCACACCATCACCAGCACCACGTTCTCGAACACCCACGACAGCCAGTTCTCGCCCTGCACCACAACACCAGAACAAGTTCAGGTTGTTTTTTATGTCACGTATAAAGTACATGTACATTACAGTGAAATGCTTGGCTCTGTATGAGCCCCCCCCCGAGATAGATAGATACTTTATTAATCCCCTTGGGGAAATTCAGGTATCCAGTAACAGCTCAGGCAGTTAAACAGGCAATAGAGCAATAAAAAAGGACAACCAATACAACAAACAAACAATGAAGGTCAGCTTCATAAAGTAAAAGTTAAAAGAATAAAGTCCAAACCCTATACAAAATATAGAACCTAAAGTACAACCTAAAGTACAAAATGCAAACAATGAGGTACAAAAATGCTAACCTTTTCAAATGCAAAATGAGGTATGGATGTAGTGTAAATATTTTTGTAATAAATAGATAAAATATGGTGTAGTTTTAAAAGTGTCTAAAGTGAATGTTAAAGGTGGGTGTTTGTTAAAGTGAGTGTGTGGATATGTGTGCATTAATTATTAATAAAAATAGCGCCTAGCACAATTTTAGTAGGGTCTGTAGAGGCTGAACCTTTTAACCAATCCCAGTGTACCTGTATACAGTAGTATGTGTGTGCTAGTGAAATCTTCCATTTTGCCAATTCAAAATGTTGTGTTTGTGTGTGTAGTTTCTGCTGTAATAAGTAGCCAGGCCTTCCGTCAGAAACAATGTTCTCCGTGTTCCCCAAATGTCCTTAGACCACATTGAACCTCCACCACATTGAACCTCCACCACATTGAATCGTATTTGTCTATTTTAATGGGTGGCTTCCGAGAAGAGATGTTTAAATGTGCGTCAGTAGTGGGCTATAGTGGATATATTAATAGATACAGTAGATGTTTAAATGTGCGTCAGTAGTGGGCTATAGTGGATATATTAATTAATAGATACAGTAGATGTTTAAATGTGCGTCAGTAGTGGGCTATAGTGGATACATTAATAGATACAGTAGAGTAGATGTTTAAATGTGCATCAGTAGTGAGCTATAGTGGATACATTAATAGATACAGTAGATGTTTAAATGTGCGTCAGTAGTGGGCTATAGTGGATACATTAATAGATACAGTAGATGTTTAAATGTGCATCAGTAGTGGGCTATAGTGGATACATTAATAGATACAGTAGATGTTTAAATGTGCGTCAGTAGTGGGCTATAGTGGATATATTAATAGATACAGTAGATGTTTAAATGTGCATCAGTAGTGAGCTATAGTGGATACATTAATAGATACAGTAGATGTTTAAATGAGCATCAGTAGTGGCCTATAGTGGATACATTAATAGATACAGTAGATGTTTAAATGTGCATCAGTAGTGGGCTATAGTGGATACATTAATAGATACAGTAGAGGTTAGTATGTATGGTTCTTACCGCTGGCTTGCCCTCCCCGGCGCTGTGCAGCTTGCTCCTCTGGGCCTCCAGGTACTGGCTGAAGGGCTTCTGGAGCGCCGGTCCAACTCTGGGCACAGACCTGACACCACAGGCCCAGGCACAACCACACCAAGAGAGACAAAGGACAGAGGGGGAAAGATAGATGGAGAGAAAGTGAAAGAAAAAGAAAGAAAGAGGGGAAGGGGGAATATTAGTTCACTTACCAATGAGGTAGTCTTCCTGACTAAGTGACGCTTTAGAGCCAAAATCCTTTCTCTTTCAGAATAGATTGAAAAAGCAGAACCAGGAGTCCTCTCTCTCTCCCGCTGCTGGGGATCCTAAGTGTTACACCAGGCTCCAGGTATGGAGCTCCCGGCCTCCCCATCCCCTTCACGTGGTGCTCTGAGCAGCAGGCAGGCAGCAGAGCAGAATGAAGCTGAGCTCCTCGAGCCCTGCCTTTATACCCTGCAGGTCTCTATAAGAGCCGGTGTCAGCCTCCTCACAACCAGGAAGTGAGTCGCCATGATGTCATCGCCGCTTACCACTATTGCAGCCTTCTGGGTGGAAAGCCATCTAATCGGGGCGGGCTCGTGCCCTTATATGGTAGGGATGGATTAGCCTCACTGGGGGGGCCAATCATAATGGATACACTGTCCTCAATGCTGTACAGAGTTCTTCACTGTCCCGTCAAGTGGAGTCATGTCGAGGCGGTGGTGAGACAGGTCTACACTGCTGCTTTCAGAAGGACAGGAGCTCATGAGGATGCAATCAAGAGTAAATAAAAACATTTTTCTTTACTGTAATAATAATGTAGACTCTCGAACAATGTTCTGTTCTACACTAATGTAGACTACCTCGTTCCCATCATAGAACAATGTGCTGTTCTCTGTATAATGTAGGCCATCTCGTTCCCATATAGAATGTGCTGTAGTAGTCTACTCTGTATAATGTAGACTCTCGAACAATGTGCTGTTCTTCTCTGTATAATGAAGACTATCTCGTTCCCATATATAATGTGCTGTTCTACTCTGTATAATGAAGACTCTCGTTCCCATATATAATGTGCTGTTCTACTCTGTATAATGAAGACTATCTCGTTCCCATATATAATGTGCTGTTCTACTCTGTATAATGAAGACTATCTCGTTCCCATATATAATGTGCTGTTCTACTCTGTATAATGAAGACTCTCGTTCCCATATATAATGTGCTGTTCTACTCTGTATAATGAAGACTATCTCGTTCCCATATATAATGTGCTGTTCTACTCTGTATAATGAAGACTATCTCGTTCCCATATATAATGTGCTGTTCTACTCTGTATAATGAAGACTATCTCGTTCCCATATAGAATGTGCTGTAGTAGTCTACTCTGTATAATGTAGACGATCTTGTTCCCATCATAGAACAATGGTTATAGGTTATAAAAGTAACCACACCGGGCAAAAACAAACAACCATTGTAGACCAGACTAAGCAAAAAAAATTAAAAAAAGCGAAAGAAAAAAAAGACAATTTACTGAACAGACACCAAAAGGCTTTAACTGAGCTGATCTGAAACAAACCCAGGCCCGTTCTGACTGACTCACCCTGCGTGTTGTTTCTCTCTCTCACTATACATGTAATCAAACAACCTGCCCTGATCCAGCCGTCCTGATTCAGCAACACATCGCACACATCATGGCGAGTCATGTGGGAGAAGCCAGGGACTCTTTTCAAAAGTAGCACACAAGGTTCTTTCCCATGAAATTCAGATAAATCTGAAGGCAAAAAAAACAAACGAGAGACACAGGATATTGAATATCGAGATATGAACGAGATGAAGTCCAATGAGGGCGGAACGAGTCATCTGGTAAAATAACTGAAGAAATTACTAAATCATCAGCGTAAAACAGCTAGTTTGGAGATCATGTGCCTGATGTTATTCCATCATTAGATAGCAATGGAAAAACAGGGTGCAACGTTTACAGTTTGATTATATTTTCTTCTTAAAATGTGTGTTAAATAGCTCTACATTCTGACAGCCATCGCTGATATAGAGTGTTTGGTCAGTAACATGGGTCTCCACTCTGCAGTAAACACAGAATATATTTTCTGGCATCCCTTCCTACTTTATCCAATCAGGAGAGAGAACCAGAGATATTTTATTTATTTCAGGGCCCCTTTTACCGTACTTTTCGCACTATAAGCCGCACCTGAATATAAGCCGCAGCAGCTACATTTAATGATGTGTACATATATAAGCCGCACTGGACTATAAGCCGCAGGTGTTTTAATGTTTAATTACCATATGTAATTAGCATTGGGACACAATACTGTCAGACAAATAACAAGAATTAACTCATTTACAAGTTGTATTAAGTTTAGCAAATAAGGGAACAGATAAATAACATTTCAATGCAGTCAAAAAAGCAATATTTCGATTTTTACATTTTCGGGTTTGATCACGTCGAGTCACATAAGCCGCACCGTTATATAATTATAGTCAGAAAATTACGGTAAGTAAAATATGCTGGCAGATTATTTTACTTGTTTCAAGCACATAATTTGTTTTTATTTCTTATTTTTGTCAGACCATTTTTGCAGTGTGGAGTTCTCGCTCCTGGTTGGATAAAGTGAGAAGAGGATACCAGAACATGTATTTTGTGTTTACTGCAGAGCAGGAGGGACTGTGAGACCAATGTTACTGACCGGACACTCTATACCAATAATGGCTGTCGGAATGTAGAGCTATTATTTCAACATGTAGACCACTTATTTTAACAAAAGAAACACCACTTACATTACTTAAATAATGACAATAGTGTGTGAGTGATGGTTTGTTTTGCCTGAGACCATCCTTAGTGCTTCCTGCTGCCTTGGGGCAGATTCTGTCTCAGTCACAGAGCCCAACCGGCTGAGTCAGAACAGAACACACACTGCATTCTGATAGGACCCCACACGCCTGACCACCAACGCTGCAGCGAAGGATGGCGTGTGAGGAGAGGAAATACCCTTTGTGGGGAATGCAATCACAGACGCACACAGACTAAACACGCACGCATCAGCACAGCCTTTGGACTGGAACGATCACAAATCAGTAGTCATGAACGGCATTTGTAAATTATTTTCAGATGTACGAATTCCTTCCTTCAAGAAACAGGGAGGGGGGGTGATGCCGTTTCCACAGAGGCACCTTTATTTGTTCTCTTGTGCGCTCGCACACATACACAAAGAGACAGGGACACACCTTTACCTTCAGTCATTTAGCGGACGCTTTTGTCCAAAGTGACTGACAGACTGAACAAGTCAGCAGGAGGCGTCGTACACCTCTGGCAGCTAAGGGTCATAGTAACAATAAATGGTAAAGTGCATTTATATATATATAACAGCTTTTATCCAAAGCGCTTTACAATTTGTTCCTCACATTTTACCAATTCACTCATACACCGATGGCAGAGCCATGCAAGGAGTCAACCTGCTCATCAGGAGCAATTAGGGGTTAAGTGTCTTGCTCAAGGACACTTCGACACGCTGCCCGGGAATCGAACCGGGAACCTCGGGATTACCAGACGACTGCTCTACCTCACGAGCCACTGTCGCCCCCCCATATTAACACAAGTAATAGTATAAGTATAGTAGCAGGGTACATAGTGGTAAAAAGACAGTAAGAGTTTTATTGTTTGAAGACACACTTACCCGAGAAGCGACACCATCTGCTCCACTATGTGCTTGCTGAAGGTGATGATAACAAATAGTTTCTGTGGGGGAGACAGTGGGGGAGACAGTGAGAGATCAGGGAGATAAATCAGGTTTCAAGTCATCGTCACGCTCTCGTCTCAGACGGAGCCAGACAGACGTCCAGACATACAGGACGTGGGAACTGAGGCTGCCACTGTACAAAAGACGGGGGGCATTGATAACCGTGACACATGCCCCTCTGGCTGAGACACCATCTACGGGGGGGAGAGGGTGGGACGGGCAGGGGGAGAAGGTCTCAGAAACAAGCCAGGTTTGAATCCTGGTCCGTGGGGGTCTCGTGTGGCTCGGCGGGCGCCAAGGCTGGGGGTCAGAGAGCCGCTGCGGTCATGTAACCCATGGGCTCGGAGCGGCGTGACACACGCTCCCCTGGACAAGCCCAGACAGGATGCGACACGTGAGGTCCGAGAGCGGTTGGAGGCACAACAAAGCCTCCCCCCCCCCGCAGGGTTCTCATCACGGTCCCATTCCATTTCCTACCCTCTCATGTCCACTCCGCGTCCTCCCTAACCCCCCCCCCCCCCCCAGCAGCTCTTTGTCGGAGAGGCTGTGTCGGGTGAGATCATTGGCGGGGGGGGGGGGGGGGTAGGTCTGGCGGTGCGTTAGCTCTTAGGACGACTCACTCGGTCAGTCACAGTCGGCTGGGTCTAGATTAGTCATTGGTGTGGCAGACTCAACAATGCACTTTAAAGAGAGGCTTTATTTGATCTAGTATGTTTAAAATGGTTCCCATTAAAGACTTCTTATAGTCTCTCTCTCCCTCTCTCTCCTTTCATCTGCTGCCACTTCATATGGTTTGGATGCGTCCCAAGACTCAAAACTCATTCCGGAGCCCCCGGTGGAATAGTATGCTAGCAGAAAGAGTGAACCGTAAGTCCACATTTAGGAGTCGCCCACACATGATGAGGAAGAGCTTGATCCAGGCCACCTCAGACATGATTAGTTGGAGAGATTTTATTTTAGAAAAATGTGCTGAATTGTGAAGCAGCGGATAAAAGGTTCCAAGATTGTTGAGGGGACAAGAGATATGTCCTAGAATGCATACCCAGTGGATTAGATTATTATTATTGAAGTGCCATGTTTTATACTTTTTAGGGGGTTAAGATCTGTGCTACTCTTTATAAAATTAAAAAAAATTACTTTTTAATAAATAGTCAAATCCATGACCTCAAGAGTCCCCAAAATAACTACAATAGGCAATATTCCGTTAAATATCACATGTAATCATGATACCTTTGGCCTTTGAATGCCTTAGCAGTACAGTCAAATCCACCGCTCGGCTCAAAGGTGTTTGAATGGACTGGTTACATATCATTTGGTTTATAAAAAGCACCGAGCAGGTCATGCACTTGGACTCATCCAAGGAGTACGGTTAAATATCACCTTCCAAACTTTATGAATGGAGCCTTTTACTTGGCCAGGCTACTTGGACAAATTGACCTTTGTGCTAGTCAGGATGTAGATAATCTTATTGAATTTAACTGAAATAAATGAATTATTTTTTATATATATTATTATAATGACTTCCTTTTTATTTCCTGTGTTTTTCCAATTGACCTTTTCCACTGCCGTGTGTGATATGGATGAAGGCCCATAAGACTAACAAGACAAAACCCCTCTTCTCACACGTGTGTGTATTTAAGATAACATGTTAATAATTTGTTGACACTTGTACCCAAGATTATATTTAATTCTGCAATTGAGAACTTCTAAATGTAACTTCAGAGTGTAAAATGCACGACACGGAAGCCAGGACATTCCTTTTGCCGTTCATCGCTGACAACACTGACATGGCCACTAGTCTGGCATCATCACTCCAATGATATGCTATAATGTATTGCTTGAGGAGGTACATTTCCCCACGTTATCTTAGAAAGGGGACATATTAGGTATCTTTTCATCAATTTTATACAACTTCCTTGAATCTGTGGAGTTTTTTTTTGTGCAAAGAAATGTGTCTAAATCTATCTTTATTTATTTCCCAGCAGCCCTTTATTCTCTTGTATTGTTGTTGGTGGGTGCAACACGCACCCAAGTTTACATTAATAATCTTCTTCCATGCGGCTGGGTGGCGCAGCGGACTAAGCGCTCGGTATCGAATCCGGCTGCTCGAATTGGCAGTCAGCGGGAGGGAAGCCGGTGGGGTGGTATTCTGGTCGTTGTAAACAGCGACTCCTATAGGTCGGTCAGTGCGCCTGCACAGCGAGGGAGGGAGATGGTGAGGGTAGTGTGACCTCCCAGTCCCACACGTTACACCTCACCAATGAGAGTCCACGCTGGCAGGTGAAAAGATGCTGCTGGCTGTCTCCTATGTCTCGGAGGAAGCATCTGATAGACTTCAGGGCTCCCTAGACCGACCAGTGGGGGGCAGATGCGAGCAACGACCAGGAAGGGGAGGGGGGAATTGGCATAACGACTAAATTGGGATGGGAGAAAAACACACAAAAAACAGGAGGAGAAAAAGTGGATCAAAAAATAAATAATCTTCTTCCCTGCCTGGCTAAACTGGGCAGTACATTAAGTAAACAGTGTTCCTGGCTCCAAAAAAACATAACTAATTGATTTATCAAAGCTGATCACCTATTTGACTTAATATTTCCCTTTTCATCAGGGTGAAAAATATATCACATATCAGGTACAGCTCAGCTCAGGTACATATCAGGTTAGGCCTGCCACGATAACACATTTTGCTGGGCGATTAATTGCCCCCAAAAATATCGCGATAAGCGATATTATTGCGACCGGTTAGAGAATTTTTTTGAGACATTTATTTCCCAAAACTTTTATTTTGAAGCCCACCGCTCCGTCTTTTCCGGTGTTTAAGACTTTTATTTTGAAGCCCACCGACCGGACCGGAAGTATTGTTGTGATTATCCTAGCCGACAACTTGTCTCGTCCGGTTCTGTGTTTTTTAGTTTTAACGTTAGCTACTAACGTTAGATGCAGCTACTACAGGCAATCAACGATGAGGAGGAAGCGTCAAAGCAGTATATAATAGAATAGCTGTGGTGCGTAGGCACTGCAGCACGACTCGAAAACGACCTGTTATAATAAATTAATTCATGTTTAACTTGTCCCCGTCTCCAGTCCTTTGACTAGCCCCACCCGTTCATTGTAAACAATGATGCATGTAATTGTATTAACGTTATTCTGTGTTATTCTAACGTTACACTACAAATAACGCTACTTGGTTAAAAGGAGCAACACTATTGAGAAATGTAGTTAAGCTATGTAGCGTTGCCCCACGGAGCTCCTGTGCTGTGCTCTGTAGTAAAGCCAGCGGCCCGCCTCCGAACACGGACAGTGACTGACAAGGGGCACTGGTTCCGCCTCATTAAAACAAACGCGCAAATAGCAATTAATCGCGCCCGTCAAAATCATTGCATTCATTTTAATTATCGCGGCAATTAATCGATTTATTGCTTATGGCGGCAGGCCAATATATCAGGTACAGCCAAAAATTTAATTATGCTAGCTCCATGATATATATATATACATATTGTTTTTAAGTGATGTGAATGAATGATGAATATTATGTATTGTTTAGTCATCATATACATTGAGGTCAGATGTCGGTGAAAACCCAAAGAGAAAAGACCCGAGATATAAAATGAAAAACCGTATATACTATCCTGTATTTAGTATATTCCTGAGAGATACGAATGTCCGCCCCATTTCCTGACCATCTTGTCTAATGACTATCATAGTGGTGATACCCCAGAGAAGTGGGCTTAGGACCAGAAGGTGGTTCTGATCCCTGGACCAGCTGGGTAAACAGGCAGCGCTGGCCCGCCTTCTAAATCTACCATGGAGCTCCTGCTGCTGCAGTTAAGCTGCTCAGTCACAAGCAGCACAGGATTATAACCGTACTGGTGCATCTAATGTGTGCGTACTGGTGCGTCTAATGTGTGCGTACTGGTGTCTCTAATGTGAGCGTACTGGTGTCTCTAATGTGAGCGTACTGGTGTGTCTAATGTGAGCGTACTGGTGTGTCTAATGTGAGCGTACTGGTGTGTCTAATGTGCGTGTACTGGTGCGTCTAATGTGCGCGTACTGGTGCGTCTAATGTGCGCATACTGGTGTGTCTAATGTGCGCATACTGGTGCGTCTAATGTGTGTGTACTGGTGCGTCTAATGTGCGCGTACTGGTGTCTCTAATGTGAGCGTACTGGTGTCTCTAATGTGCGCGTACTGGTGTGTCTAATGTGAGCGTACTGGTGTGTCTAATGTGAGCGTACTGGTGTGTCTAATGTGAGCGTACTGGTGCGTCTAATGTGAGCGTACTGGTGTGTCTAATGTGCGCGTACTGGTGTGTCTAATGTGAGCGTGCTGGTGTGTCTAATGTGAGCGTGCTGGTGTGTCTAATGTGAGCGTGCTGCTGATGTGTCTAATATGTGTGTACTGGTGTGTCTAATGTGAGCGTGCTGGTGTGTCTAATGTGCGCGTGCTGGTGTGTCTAATGTGAGCGTGCTGGTGTGTCTAATGTGAGCGTGCTGGTGCGTCTAATGTGTGTACTGATGTGTCTAATGTGCGCGTACTGGTGTGTCTAATGTGCGCGTGCTGGTGTGTCTAATGTGAGCGTGCTGGTGTGTCTAATGTGTGTGTACTGGTGTGTCTAATGTGCGCGTACTGGTGTGTCTAATGTGCGCGTACTGATGTGTCTAATGTGAGCGTGCTGGTGTGTCTAATGTGAGCGTGCTGCTGATGTGTCTAATATGTGTGTACTGGTGTGTCTAATGTGAGCGTGCTGGTGTGTCTAATGTGCGCGTGCTGGTGTGTAATGTGTGTACTGATGTGTCTAATGTGCGAGTGCTGGTGTGTCTAATGTGCGCGTGCTGGTGTGTCTAATGTGCGCGTGCTGGTGTGTCTAATGTGAGCGTGCTGGTGTGTCTAATGTGCGCGTGCTGGTGTGTCTAATGTGTGTGTACTGGTGTGTCTAATGTGTGTGTACTGGTGTGTCTAATGTGTGTGTACTGGTGTGTCTAATGTGAGCGTGCTGGTGTGTCTAATGTGCGTGTACTGGTGTGTCTAATGTGCGTGTACTGGTGTGTCTAATGTGAGCGTGCTGGTGTGTCTAATGTGTGTGTACTGGTGTGTCTAATGTGTGTGTACTGGTGTGTCTAATGTGTGTGTACTGGTGTGTCTAATGTGAGCGTGCTGGTGTGTCTAATGTGCGCGTACTGGTGTGTCTAATGTGTGTGTACTGGTGTGTCTAATGTGCGCGTACTGGTGTGTCTAATGTGAGCGTGCTGGTGTGTCTAATGTGTGTGTACTGGTGTGTCTAATGTGCGTGTACTGGTGTGTCTAATGTGCGCGTACTGGTGTGTCTAATGTGTGTGTACTGGTGTGTCTAATGTGCGCGTACTGGTGTGTCTAATGTGCGCGTACTGGTGTGTCTAATGTGTGTGTACTGGTGTGTCTAATGCGTGTGTATTGGTGTGTCTAATGTGCACGTACTGGTGTGTCTAATGTGCGCATACTGATGTGTAATGTGTGTGTACTGATGTGTCTAATGTGAGCGTATTGGTGTCTCTAATGTGCGCGTACTGGTGCGTCTAATGTACGCGTACTGATGTGTAATGTGTGTGTACTGATGTGTCTAATGTGCGCGTATTGGTGTCTCTAATGTGCGCATACTGGTGTCTAATGTGCGCGTACTGGTGCGTCTAATGTGCGCGTACTGATGTGTAATGTGTGTGTACTGATGTGTCTAATGTGCGCGTATTGGTGTCTCTAATGTGCGCGTACTGGTGTGTCTAATGTGCGCGTACTGGTGTGTCTAATGTGCGCATGCTGGTGTGTCTAATGTGCGCGTACTGGTGTGTCTAATGTGCGCGTACTGGTGTGTCTAATGTGCGCGTACTGGTGTGTCTAATGTGCGTGTTTGTAAGCTTTACGTCTCCTGCAACCACTTCATAGTTGCACTATGGCAGATTGGCACCCTGTGGTTGTGAGAGGTAACGACACCTTGTTTAAACATGGTGGATAAGAGAAAACAATAACAAAAATACATTTATTCAAGAAAGGTAACTGGGCACCGTTTTACATTTGTGTCGTTCACGTTTTATGCTCTCGAGATGAGACCCTGGCCTTTTACAGATTTCGCTGCACTCGCCGTGCCTGACCAGAACCGCTTGTATGGGCAGGCCTTGCCGTCTTCTCTTGTTCAGACCAAACCTGGTCCAACTGCGTGACTTCACTTACTAAAGAAGTGAGATTTTACATATACTTTGAAGAACAAGGAGGACGTATTTCTTAGAACTTGGGAACCTCTCATGGACCTCCGATTATCCACCAACCTCCATGTGCCATGCCTTGATTACTTATGTTATATTTTATTTGATTATATTTCATCTTTTTATTTAATTGTATTTGTTACTTGAATTATTGTAAAAAAAATTAAATCTATAAAAAGATAATAAAAAATAAAAAAAAGTAGTGATATTTCTTTCATGGAGAAGTTCCAAAAGGATGAAACCAGAAAGCACTGTACCTGTATGTGCATCTTGACGATGGCTTTGCCAATCAGCGTGGCTCCAAAGAAGGTCCAGAAGGGCACCAGGAAGTGTCCGCAGGTGATCCCAGCCAGGTCAAACAGAGGGTTGGGGATCTGAACCACAAACAATCCATCAACGTTCAGCTCAACTTCAACACACACATGAGTTGCTCTGGATGAGAAATTTCTCAAATGTGAAATATAGACAATAACATTTATAGAAAAGGAAAAATAAGAAATAATAATAGAGATGTTTTAATTCTAGGGACTCTGCTGGCTAGATATGATAACTGGTCATACATATGATAACTGGTAATACACTTTCTGTTGTGAAAATCTTCACACCGATGTCAACTTACTGAAGCACAAGCCAGGATCCCGAAGAATCCCACTTTCTGCACCATGTTCTGAACTCCCATCTTTGCTCTTGTGACAAAGTCCTGCAAAAATAGTTGAACACAGGTCAACATCACAATCTCTACGATAATCAAAGACACATCTACGTGTCTTTCATTATTTGGAGACTTTGATACCGTAAGCAGTATGTGGTGCAATAAATGTCAAGCATCTAAATGCGATCTCAGATCTTTCTCTCTTGGCAACCCTACGAGTGAATAATCTCTGGCAGAGGAGTGATGGGCTCTTCCGTCTTTTGATCCCAGTTCCAACCACGCGAGTCTGTGGCTTTATGGTGCAGATCACAGACCATGCATGTCTGTGGTTTCATGGTGGATATCAGACCATGCAGGAGGTAACTCAATAGGCACAAAACCAAACATCTCACCAGTTAATTGGGGCAGTTAAAATAAAACTAGCAACAATTTAAGATTGGATTTTTGTCTCAGTCATTTGATTGAAACGTTCACCAACTTGCACACAATGATGCCTTTAGGGGCAAGAAGAAATTAATAAGCAAAAAAAAATAAAGTCTTACACCAACATTCCTATCAAATCGGTTAGCATCAGACACACATAATCACCACAGAGAACTGTTATAATAATCATGGTAGTCAGCTGGGATCTGTTCAGCTAGCAAATGTATCAGTATTGTTAACACTTTGGCTGCCATGAAACGTGTTTAGACGTCATTGCCGGCCATGCTCAAGTTGCCGGAGGACGCTGTACAGCGTCCTTATATCAATATTTCAAAAATCTGCGATCGGATTCATATGTCCCCTCCGCTGGCCTGAGATCCACCAGGAGGACCCACTGAGCTCTCTGGCGGTTCAGGAGCGCCATCTGGTGGCCGATCGGCGCAATCGCTTAAACAGGAAGTGGCATAGAGGTTGTGCTGGACGTCCGTATTACTTCCGGGCACTCGCTATAGGTCCCGGCATTCTAGCTCGTCACAATACACAGTGATCGATTGCCAATAACTCGATAAACAACATGATTTGGACGTATATACCATTATACAAGCTGGAGATGGACCGGGTAAATCTACATCCCATAATGATAAGATTTCTACTCTACGATGATCGCCCAACGGCGCGCGGAGACTGGGGTGAGTTTTAGCGTGTAACGTTACCGTCTTCGATACTAACTGCTATTATCAACATTTGACCCACATTAGATGATTGGTATAACGCTGCCCACGGAATTATAAACGCCCCCCTAGCCCATCCGGTCAACATCAGATGACGTGTAGTAACTTCTAGAAGTACGTCTAGTTGGAATTTTTTATATCGCGCTGATTGCCATAAAACTGTATTGCATCATCAATATAATGCATTTGGGGCTATATATCACGTTCTGGAGAAAGCTGCAGAAAGAGATGAAAACATACTTATACATTAGACCATACTTTACTATGAATATGTGAATGAAAAAGTTTAACGTTGCTACACAATGAACAATACATATAGGACTTTGAATGGGCCCTAATAATGGCAATGTAGCAATAGAATGTAAAAAGTTATAGCCATGCAAAGAAGGGGTACTTCTCCATAGACAAATAGAGCCGGCAACCTATGGTATATCATGAATTTAACCCAAGGCAACCAAAGTGTTAAGAATATTGAATATTAATAATAGTTTAGTGAGATATTAACGATACGCACATTGACAATGGGTACTGGGTTATGTACAGAACATGATTGAACATGACAAACAACCCCATGCCCCATGTATATATCATGTATAATTATGTTTTCTTGGCATCTTACTAATTATAGCCCATATATGCCTAATGAAATAATGACTGATGAGTTTCACCCGTCTACTCCCAGAGTGACGTCATGCAACAGGTGCCAAGTCTATATATTGACGGAATGAACATGTGTTTTATAGTGTGACTTGAAAGGAATGATTTTAGTTGATTGTTTAACAAAGAGTCCAGGACTTTTTCTAAGCAGGGTCATTTGGAGATTGAGTGGTAATTATTTAAAACATCTCCATCGCCTCCTTTATGCAAAGGAATCGCATGGGCCGTTTACCAAACATTAGGAAATCTGCCTGTTAAGATGGAAAGATTAAATATATGCTTTAATTGCTCAGTGATAATTGGAGCGGACAGCTTTAGAAAAAAAAGGAATCCAATTTGTCCTTCAGTTAAACTCCTGGTATTAATGGCTTGTGATGCTTTAAGTACACCATGAGGAGAAGGGCTGAAAGGGGAACTGAGAAGCACGGTTTATGGCGCATACACAATCATCATTAACAAGAGGCCCGGAGGAAACCTTTTCAAATAAATGTTCGGCAAAATGTTTGTTAAAGGCTATAGGCACATTTAATTCTTATCAGAAACCAAACAGTCATCAAAATGAGTATGTGTGGGTAGTGAATTAGTGGTTTTGATTTAGTTTGAGTATACTATTTTCCGAAAAGGTAGCTGGGTTTGAGAATGACCTAGTCATTTGGTCTAAATAATAATCTGACACAGCAGAAGTACATTTCTTTCCGATTCGTTTAAATAATAGCCTCCAGAGCGTCTGGCACGAGACCAGGCACTATTCCTTTCTTTAAACAAAGCCCATAGCTCACATGAGAACCAGGGAGTTACTCTGAGTTTCCTGAATGGAGCATGTTTAATCAACAATTGAAATAAAGGTTTCTGTACACTTAAAAAAAAAACAATAGTCCAGTGCCACATGAACATCCGGAATCTCAGACGCACAGTGCGAGAGTAAAATTTGGTTCCTCATCACACAGAATGGGCGTTTGGTTAACTAGTTCCTCAATATTTCGGTCAAGACAATAGAGGACCAAAGGCTTTATCCCAGAAGTGATGACATGATGCTGAAGCCTCCACGGAGAAGCGAGAGCAGATCACCGGGACGTTTCACGTGACTATCATGATTTCCCCTTCTGCTGACTCAGCATCTGATCTCAGTGGTTGCCAGTCACGTCAGAACGGCTCCATGACAACACCGCCTGTCCTTCAAATTAGAGGATGGTGAAAAGAGAGGGGAGGGAGGGGGGCGAGCGAGGGAGGGAGGGGGGTAAGCGGGGCCTCGGGATGATTAAAGGGGGTGTTGTGTTGTGGGTGACTCACTCCCCAGCAGGCCGTTTACTGGAAGTGCAGGGAGGGAGGGGCTTTCACCGAAGTCACATGACCCAGGGACCAATCAGGTGGACAAGAGGCAGGGGTCAGCTGTGCTTCACAGGGGTGCAGGCCATACCATATGGTCAAATTTGAGAAGGGGTGGGCGAGAGGAGTATAAATAGCCATGCTAATAATATTGAACCAAGTATAGGGATAGGACTTGCGCAGCCTAACTATTGTGAGCAAAGCCTCCTCGTGCACCTTCATCAATGTGAGGATGGGTTTGTCAGCACAGAGAGGAAACAGGCAGCGTTCCCACAGGCTTTAGGGTGTTGCTGGAGGTGAGAGGCCAGGAGAGAGAGGTGAGAATGGGGAGCATGCAACCCGATGAGGCCATTTAAATGTCATACGATCAGTGTTGGAGCCGAGAGACTTCACAACGCTGATTTATTTTGCACGTAATCCCACACAAACTCTATAAAACAGTTTTGCACACATTAATTTAGCTCGACAGTTACAGTATTAAGAGTAAATTAGTTTGAATATGGCCACCAGTGATGTCATCGGGGACGTTGAATCCCTGTGATGTGTTAATTACAGCTCAATGAAATGATGTAGATGAGAAAATAGCTAAACCTTGTCTTATAGGGACTGCTACCTCATCATTTCATTGAGCTGTAATCAACAGGATTCAATGTCCCCGATGACATCATTGGTGGCCATATTCAAACTAATTTACTCTCAATAACTGTCAAACCAAATGAATGTGTGCAAAACTGTTTAGAGTTTTTGGATTTGTGGGATTATGTGCAAAATGGTGAAGTGCCCCGTTAAGAGTAGCAGGCAATGTAGGAAGACGATGCTCGACAGGTTCTCTGTGTGTTTATCACCGCGGTGTGCCGCCGCAAATATGAGTGGGGAAACAACACTCTTAACCCTTTCACTGCCACATGACAGAAGGTTAACCCTTTACTATCGCACAACCGACGGTTGCCAACTGTTGTGTGGCAGTGAAAGGGTTAACCTTCTGTGTATTTTCGCAGTAAGACATGTCTGTGTCCAGAGAGGGTGTAGTGGTTAAGACCCCCCACCAGTAAGACATGTCTGTGTCCAGAGAGGGTGTAGTGGTTAAGACCCCCCACCAGTCAAGTCAAGTCAAGAGTTTTAATTGTCACGGCATACAGGTATACAATGAAATGCGGGTGGTCTTGCCCGCAACGATGTGCAATACAGTGGTACATATAATAGAATCAAAAGAAGAAACAACATTGTGCAGTAACAGGTAGCAGGTAACATGGAGCGACATCTCGGTATCTGTACATAGTTATTTACAGCGCATGTGTGACATGCTAGTTAGCTTTGGTAGTGCAATACACTGTTCCTGTTATTCTAATTTAAAGTGTCCTTTCCTTTGGCCATAAGTGTGCGTGTGTGCGACATGAGTGTGTGCCCGCTCATGTTAAAGTGTTAAGTGGCTGCTCGTGTGTGAGCGTGCACAGTGTGCGTGTCGTGTGTGTGTTCATGTGTGCTTGTGTGTGGACAGTTCAATGTTCTGAGCACTCAATGTACATTGTTCATGGCTCTGATGGCCTGGGGGAAGAAGCTGAGCCTAAGCCGCTCTGTCCTAGTAGCTGGGATTTGCAGGCGTCTGCCTGACCTCAGCAGCTGAAACAGGCTGTTATTGGGGTGGTGAGGGTCTTTCATTATCCTGCAGGCTCTGGATTTGCACCTCTTGTTGTATAGAACCTGCAGGGGGGGTAGTGCAATACCCGTGGTACGCTCGGCTGAGCGCACCACTTTCTGTAGGGCCTTCTTGTCCTGTGCCGTGCTGTTTCCATACCAGGCAGTGATGTTTCCGGTCAGGATGCTCTCTACAGCTCCTGAGTAGAAGGACTGGAGTATCTTCCCCGATACTCTGAACTTCCTTAACTGTCTCAGGTGGTAGAGACGCTGTTTCGCCTTCTTTACTACTGTGCCTATGTGTGTTGACCATGTCAGGTCCTCTGAGATGTGGACCCCCAGGTACTTGAAGCTGCTCACCCTGTCCACGGTAGCCCCGTTTATCATCAGTGGTGTGTGTGTCTCCTGCTGTCCTCTCCTATAATCCACGATCAGTTCCTTGGTTTTGCCAATGTTCAGGAGCAGGCTGTTGTCCTGGCACCAGCGTTCCAGTACCTCAACCTCCTCCCGGTAGGCCTTCTCGTCGTTGTCCGAGATCAGCCCCACCACCACCGTGTCATCTGCGAACTTCACGCTGAACTTGGCCACACAGTCGTGTGTGTAGAGTGAGTACAGCAGGGGGCTCAGAACACAGCCCTGGGGGGACCCGATGCTCAGGGTGATGGTGTTGGAGGTCTGACCCCCCACCCTGACCGCCTGGGGTCTTTCGCTCAGAAAGTCCAGTACCCAGGCGCTCAGGGCGGAGCTCAGACCTAGCTCGATCAGCTTGTCCACCAGTCTGGTGGGGACTATGGTGTTGAACGCTGAGCTGTAGTCAATGAACAACAGTCTCACATAGCCCCCCTTCTGACGGTCAAGGTGCGAGAGGGTGCTGTGCAGTACCTGGGAGACCGCGTCGTCGGTGGACCTGTTTGTCCTGTATGCAAATTGCATAGGGTCCATATCACTGGGGAGGGAGGCACAAATGTGGTCCTTGACCAGCCTCTCGAAACATTTCATGACCACAGAGGTGAGTGCCACCGGTCTGTAGTCATTTGGACATGCTGGGGAGGGTTTCTTCGGCACAGGGATGATGGTAGACCTCTTGAAGCAGGCAGGGACCACTGACTCCGCCAGTGATTGATTAAATATGGCGGTGAACACAGGGGCCAGCTGGTTGGCACAGGTCTTGAGTATACGTCCTGTTATGCCATCTGGGCCAGCAGCCTTCCTGGTGTTCACCTGCATAAATGCTCTTCAAGTTCTCACACTGTGTTCCGACAACGAGAGAGCGTCCCCCCCCCCTCGCGGTTGCCCCCCCCCCTCCACAACAGCCGGCGCGCCAGTGACGTCACTAGCCGGAGAGCCAGCAGCGCCACTGTCTACACCAAACCGAGCGTAGAAGGTGTTGAGCTTGTCCGCGAGGGAGGCGTCGTCGCTCCCCATTGAGGGGGCGCTGACTTTATAGTCAGTTATTGTCTTCAGTCCCTGCCATAATCCTCTTGTCGTTTTGTGCCATTTGTGTCTCCAGTTTGTCAGCATATGTCCTCTTAGCAAGTTTGACAGCTTTGCGTAGAGTATAGACTGAAGCCTTATACTCCTCCATGTTTCCTGACTCTCTACCCAGGTTGTAGGCGGTGGTACGAGAGTTCAGAGCTGCTCTAATAGTGCTATCCACCCACGGTTTCTGGTTTGGGAAAATCCGCACCGTTTTCCTGAGGACAATACCATCAGCTATTGTTGTTATGTAGCACACCACTATGTCTGCTAGTTCACTGACGTCACTGGCGCTTCCTATGAACATATCCCAATCCGTGTCTGCAAGCACGTCCTTGAGCGTGGCCTCTGATTCGTCGGTCCACTTCTTTGCCGTCGTGTCACGTGATCTCTGTTGATATGCCGGAAATAGCAAGATGGAGTCATGATCGCTCGAGCTTGTGGACCCCGTTAATGGCGGAGCGGCTACTGCCTTGTAACCCGCTTTGAACGGGGAATAGCAGTGGTCGAGTGTGTTCTTCCCTCTGGTGGAGCAAGTGATGTGCTGAAAAAAGGACGGCATCACTTTCTTCAGGTTGGCCTGGTTGAAATCGCCGGCCACTACCATCGCTGCGTCTGGGTGTTTGATCTGGTGTCTGTTGAGATGATCGTGTAATTCGCCCAGCGCTTTTCCCGTATTCGCGTGTGGGGGAATATACACGGCAGTCATGACGACTGCTGTGAACTCCCTCGGGAGGTGAAACGGACGACATAGGATAGAAAGATGTTCCAAGTCCGGCGAACACGAGTTTGAGAGGACCTGCACCCCCTCGGGATTAACCCAGGAATTGTTCGTGATGAGGCAGACTCCGCCGCCGATGGTCTTTCCTGAGCCAGCGTTGCGATCTGCACGTAAGACTGTGAAGGCATCCGAGGGAGAGACGCTTTTGTCTGGGGTCGTCGACGTGAGCCATGTCTCTGTGAGACATATAATGTTGATGTCTCTCATCACCAGTAAGACATGACTGTGTCCAGAGAGGGTGTAGTGGTTAAGACCCCCACCAGTAAGACATGTCTGTGTCCAGAGAGGGTGTAGTGGTTAAGACCCCCACCAGTAAGACATGTCTGTGTCCAGAGAGGGTGTAGTGGTTAAGACCCCCACCAGTAAGATATGCCTGTGTCCAGAGAGGGTGTAGTGGTTAAGACCCCCACCAGTAAGACATGTCTGTGTCCAGAGAGGGTGTAGTGGTTAAGACCCCCCACCAGTAAGACATGTCTGTGTCCAGAGAGGGTGTAGTGGTTAAGACCCCCCACCAGTAAGACAGACCGTGAGACAGACCTGGTTAGTGTCCTGTTGAAACGTCTCTGGTAAGACAGCATCGTGACCCAGAGGAAGTGTCTTTATCATCCCACTCTCTCTGCTGATTGTCCTAAGCTTAAGGTCCCTAGAGTTTGCACTGAATTAGGAAGATCTGCTTTTAGCTTCTGTGCCCCCAAACACGTGGAATGTTTTGCAAAGCACTTTAAAACTCACTACTTTTAGTATCCACTGGTTAGTTTTCATCTATAATAGCCAACCATTTCACCACAGTTTGCAGTTTTTAATTAATTTAAATTGTTTCTTGACTTTTGTTCCTATATTGTTTTTGTATGACAGCTTGCTCTCAAGAGAGAGAGCGAGACACGGAGAGAGAGAGAGAGAGAGAGAGAGAGAGAAAGAGACTCTAACCTGGGCGGTCTGGGCCTGCTCCAGGCTCAGCATCTCTTCATAGTCTTCATCATCTGGGTCGGCTCCTGACTGACGGGCCGCTCGGGCCATGAAGTACGGAGGCAGTTCCCCGATGGCCGTGCCCGCACCCTACACACACACACAAGCACACACACAGTTAGCACCGGTTCCAAACACTAGCATCAAAACAGGCTGCAGTCTGTACATCAGAGGTGATGCTTTTATTTTTATTTCAAATCAGTGGTTTTCAAGCTGGGTCGCAGGATATGGGATGAGGGCAAAATGTCCAATTTAACTCAACAATTTAGTGAAAATAATATAACGCCACTGACTAAACACTACATACCGTAATTCCTCTAATAGTAACCGGTATTCAATTAAAAACCGGGTCTCTATTAATGACCGGGTGCGCTGTTGAGCTAAGCAATTATAAGCCGGCCTCCTAATACAAGCCGGGTATATTTTGTTATTGTTGTTATATGCTGGCCTGGCTGTGCAGTAAATACCATATAATGGTATGGTGTTAATGTTTACCAAGAGAGTAAGCCTACCTCAGAATTGTATAAAACGAAGTTATTATTATTATTATTATACCAGTATTGTGATTGCACTATTTTACTTTATTTATCTTTTTTTGACCACCTGTAATTGCACTGTTTACTACCGTATTTCATACAGTACTTGGTTTCAATAAATGAACCCAGTACATTTTACTGGGTTCAAACTGACACAAAATGTTGATTTATTCATTATGATCGGTTTGAAAATTAGAAATATAGGCCTCTCTCTTATACATGCCTCCTCCTAATACAAGCCTGGTATCCGCTACAGTTGAAACAAATACAAGCCGGGGTTACTATTAGAGGAATTACGGTAAGTGTTTCTATTAATGACTACATTTGACATTCGTGAACAGCAGGTCCAGGCCAATAGTAATTGATGCAAATGTTATTGATGCATGTAGAAAACCAAGAGGAGATTAAACTGCTACTCCAGCCTGCCAAAGGCCTTCACTAACAAAGGCCTGCTGAAACATGCTTTTCTTCTGCATTGTACAAATGTATTTCATCACTAATAATTTACATGGATAACATTATCAATATGACAATAATAATAGAAACAATTATCAAATAAAAACAAGTAAGGCTATATTATATAGTTTATCCAGTGCCACTCACCCACATGCAGGCCTCCAGGCGGACCTTGGACATGATTGACCAGAGGGTGATGCTGCCGTCCACCCCTCCACCCGGGGGACAGACGATCTGGTCTGGGTAGGGAGGCTCAGGGAAGTCTGTGGAGCCACACTCATACGCTGCCAGGGTCACTGACGCTATGTGGGGACCCTGGGAGGGAGAGAGAGAGACAGACAGAGATAGAGATGATAAGATACATTTAGTCATTTAGCTGATGTTTTTATCCAAAGCCACTTACAAATGGTAAACAACAAGTCAGCAGGAGGGGTACACCTCTGGCAGCTAAGGGTCAGTGGCGCCGTCTAGCAGTGTCGAACATGAGTGTTACACTCCCGAGTGCATAGTAGTATAGTCTATAGACATTTAGAAATGTTTCATAGTAGGTAGTAGTATCAGGATAGTAGCAGTAGTAGGGGAAAAAATCGATACGTAGTGTGTGTGGTGATACTGTATCGATACAGGGACGCCAAGTATCGATATTTAATTATTCATAAAAAAAATATATATATATAATTTATAAGGAAGTTGCATTGTTCATTTAAATACCTGTAATAGTACAGTAGTCCACACACACACATCTGCATTCAGTTAAGTTGGAATATGACTGTAATACAAACAGTTCCGTTTGTCAGGTACATGCAACAGAGATTACAGTGTTTACATCCGTCTGCTTGAGAAAATACCATGTTCTGCAATAAAAATTATTGAAGTGAGATGAACAGACTGAACTTTATTTTATTAGATAAAACATGTTGACAGTTTTACTTTGCAGTTGAAAAAAGGTAATAAATTAAATGTGATCAAAAATAATAATAATTCCCACAATACTCAGCGTATCGCGATATATTTAGTATCGCGATACTATCGTATCGTGATGCAAGTATCATGACAGTATCGTATCGTGAGGTCTCTGGCGATTCCCACCCCTAAGCAGTAGTAGTATATAGTAGATAGAAGTATAGACACAATAGTAAAAGACAGTAAGGTTTTCCAGTGCAAATGACATCGTGATACGATCAATTTCATATATATATATATCTTTATCATGAAATGAAATATTTATCTATTTTCTTTTACTTTTTAAATACTGCTTAACTGCTGCAAGGAACCCTATATATATATATATGGATCCATGATGGTATACCTTCATATTGGGTATACTTCCCAGCCCCAATTGAAAGACTGAATGTTAGGACTAGAGCCTGGATGGAGACTCCTAGGCGAGCTCTAGTTCCCAACACCGACAGGGCAATTTCAATGTTTGTTTTCCGAGTTTGGGGAATCCAATTTGTGGAGGGCCTGTCTGATCTAGTACCGAGCCGCCACAATGGATGTGCGAATGGGAAATGGAGGACCACAGGCGCAAAAACAGTGGGACACACACGTACAGGCAGGCATACGGGAGTGTTTAAACTTAACATGCTACTGCATGGAGAGATGTTTTTATGTTAGCTGAGTCACCCGGACTCTGACAGGTTGGTATGTCATGTCATTTAACAGTAGAGAACGCTGGATAGGTTTAGCCACCTGGACTCATTAACTGAAGGCCCACCTGAAACCGTCACACAGGAAATCCATTATACATGCTTAAGGTGATATAGCCCACACTGACAGGAGATAGACAGCACACTATTAGTCAGCGTTGATTCATTCTAGTGAGGCTAGACGGATATATCGGTGGGCCGATACCAACTGACCAGCGTTGGTTGGTCCTTTCACAGATACACCATTATTAGCAAAAGTGCCGTCGGAAAAGCACTGATAGAATTCCTCACTGCAAAATAATACCCCATTCCATGTTTCTGTTCTAATATAACATGTCAACTTCCCATGTTTGTTTGAAAGACAGGATAATATGCATATACGTATGTATAAACTTAAGGCTGCGTATGTGCGAAAAAGAAATAATTTTCCTATTAGAGTTAAAAAACAAGAGTTAAATTGGTTTTAGTTCATACTTGAGATTCTTCCACAATGAAAATATGAAGGATATTTTCAAGGAAATGTCAATTATATTAAGCGCAAACTCACAATAGGTGCAACCTTTTTGCAAAAGCCATACTTCCATTGCCACACCCCCTTTTAGACAATTGGCATGAACATTACATTTACACTTAGTCATTTAGCTGACGCTTTTATCCAAAGCTACTTACAATAACATTCTCTGTACGACAAGTCAGCAGGAAGGGTACAACTCTTACAGCTGAGTAACAATGATCATGAAACAGTGCTGAAACGTGGGTGCTGCAGTGTGTTGAGTACTTGAGTGCATAGTAGTAAATACAAATTAGTATAGTATGAAGAGTGCATGATAGTATAAGACAGTAAGAAGGTAAATCTTTTTTCTTTTTTCTCATTTCAGATATTGATTGAAGAAGTGTGTTTTTAGTCGACGGCGAAACACACAGACACACACACTTGACCTCCATGGAGGCTGAACCCTGTGGCCGCTAGAGTGGAGAAACTTTTGCGGACCAGCAGACCACCTAACCAACCAACCAACCAGTGACCTATAGAACCGATGGTTGCAGCTAATAAAATATAGCAGCAAATATATCAGTCATCGGATATCAAATTCACAAATCGGTATCGGCGCCAAATCCCTACATGGGTTCAGCCCTGCTTCCTCGTGATCCGGGAGGACAGGGAGAGGCCCCTCCGGTCGACACTATACAGGAGTCTCTCAACCCTGACAGGCGTTTCACCACCATCTGGTGAGTCAGCACTAACAAGACGAGACTAAAACCCTATTCCGTTATTGGAAACCCAATCCTGATCTGTCCGTGAGATAGGGAGCGTGTGGTGGCCGTCTGTGGTGAGCTTCTTTGTTCCCTACAGTCAAAAGGGGAGGCTGGGAATCCCAAAAGAGCACCCTCTTTGGACCCTCACGGAAAAAAGGATCATGGTAGCTTTGATGCTAATTACAGTTTTACCATGGTACCGGTCCTTATAATAATTCACCATTGTACTGCCATGGTAAAAGTTATGCATCGGCCATGGTAACACTTTTGTACTTGGATAATATCATGGTTAAACCATGATACCAAACAATGACCAACAAACAATATGTACATATCCCTTACCTACTCTTACTAGTTACGCTGCTGGCCAGTATGACTTACTACCATACTTACTGTCTTTATACCTGTATACTACAACTCTGTATATATATCCGATTAGCACTACACCCAGTAGTACTAATTTATATATTTTATATGCAGTTTAATGACCTGTACGTTGTATATTACTGTTACACTTTAATGTTACATTTGCACTCTGGTTGGATGCCAAACTTCTTTTCATTGTACTGTACTTGTGCTATATAATGACAATACATTTGAATCTAATACCAATGGTAATATCAGGGTATTTCCGTCATTGTTTGGTCGCCACCATCATTGTAGTGACCAAAATACGATACCATGATACCTTTGGGCTATGATCCAATTACCACAAGATTCTTGATGAATCATGACTCATAATTCGATCCCATTTGAGTTGATACACTGATATAATACCTCTGGTCTCGCTCGATACCCCTTAGTATTGTTGTTAGGCCTCATGGTTAAAGACCTGAGTCACCAGAATTAGCTTCAGTTACTAAACGTTAACACTTTGATCGCCATGGTTAAATTCATAATTTACCATCCCTCGCCATCTCTATTTGTCTATGGAGAAGTTCCCCTTCTTTGCAAGGCTATAACTTTTTAAATTGTATTGCTAAATTGACATTATTATGGCCCATTCAATGTCCTATATCTATTGTTCAGGGTGTAGCAACGTTATACTTTTTCATTCACATATTCATACTAAAATACGGTCTAAAGTATAAGTATGTTTTTATCGTTTTCTGCAGCTTTCTCCAGAACTTGATTTATAGCCCCAAATGCATTATATTGATGATGAAATACAGTTTGATAGCGATCGGTGCCAGATAAAAAATTTCAACTGGAGGTGGTTCTAGAAGTTACTACTTATCATCTGATGTTGACCGGATGGGCGGGGGGACGTTTATAATTCCGTGGGCAACGTTAGATGATTCATCTAGTGTGGGTGATATGATCATCAGAGCAGTTTATATCGAACACGGTAATAATAAACGCTGAAACTTACCCCAGTCTCCTCGGGCCGTTGGGCGATCAGCTTGGAGTAGACAGTTTTCTATTATGGGATGTTGATCTAGATGAACCATTTCCAGGTTGTATAATACTATATACGTCCAAATAACGTTGTTTATTGAGTTAGGGCGAGCGATTGATTATCCAGTGTGTCGAGATGGAGTCCTGCTAACGATCGTGAGTGCTCGGACGAAATATGGGTGAGCACTTCCTGTTTGGCGCGTCACTTCCTGTTGGGCGATCTGCCGATCGGCCACCAGATGGCGCTCTTGAACCGTTAGAGTTGAGTGGAGCTCAGCAGTATATCTCAGGTCCCCGGAGGAGAAATATGATTTCGATCACAGATTTTTGAAATATTGATATCAAAGACGTGTTACGGCGTCTTCGGCAGAATGAGCATGGCGGGCAATGACGAGTTTCGGCGTTTTCGGCGATTAATGTGTTAAAGACAGTTTAGGTAAATTATCATACAATGCCAGGAGAAATAATACTCAAAACTAGGGATGCACAGAAAATTCGGCCACCAAAATTATCGGCCGAAAATGGTTAAAAAGGCTCTTTCGGCCGAAAGGGTTTTAGCACCGAAAATATATCACAGAATGTCAAAGAACAGGGTTACATAACGTTCGTAACCTAAAGTGTTGTTGTGATGACGTAATCAAAACGTGCAACGTGTAACATGAGCAGCTTGGCAGCTCTTCCTGCGTTCTGCAGCCTGTGATAACTAACTCCTCTTGGGAGTCGCGCTGTTTCTATGTAAACTCTGCAAGCAATGCATCCAATAAATGAGTCTTTAACATGCTTTATATCCTCGCCATTACTATATGCCCGTCGCGGTTAAAACCTTTTGAACTAACGTTAGCGTTAAGCTAGCTAACGCTTCCATTCCTCTTTGACCCGTCTCTCGTAAGCTACGTCATCCCCCGCTAAGAGTCACGGGAGATGTAGTAAATACAACAGTCCTGTGTGCGTGTCTTTATGCAGATCGTTATGCAGTTTTAAAGCACCTTGGCTTTGTTCTGAATGCACTTTGTTGTAGTTATCCTACAGAGAAAAGAAAATGCACTTGACTTTAATGCACATTTTGTTGTATGCAAAGAGAAAATGTTTAAATTGTACAATCTTTCAGCAGTCATTCTGGAATTACATTCTGGAATTAATGTAAGCATTCAAAAGTGCTGAATAAATGTTTTATGGGCCCATAATAGTGATTATTAATATTATTTAAGTTAAGTTTAGCCATAATCATGTCTTTTGCCATAATCAGGTAGCTGAAAAAAAATTAAGAAATACATTATATATATATTTATATTAATCATTTTCGGCCTTTCGGCATTCGGCCAACTGTTTCCTATTTTCGGTATCGGTTTCGGCCAAGAATTTCCCATTCGGTGCATCCCTACTCAAAACCCAGAAAATTGGGACCAAGAAAATAAATTGGTTATGGAGTTAATTGTGCATAGATGCAGAATCTCAAAAAAGGTAGAACTGCAGTTATTACAAGAATCTATTATTATTTGGCAGCTGGGTGGCGCAGCGGACATTGCGCTCGTCACCAACGCAAGATACACTGGGTTCGGCTTGGGCCGGCCATCATACTGGCTCAATTGGCAGAGTCAGCGGGTGGAAGTCGATGGGTGGTAATCTGGACGTTGTGGACAGCGACTCCTACAGGTTGGTTGGGGACGCCTGCACAGCAGAGACAGGAAATGGCGGGGGTAGTGTGAGCCTCCCACACGTTACACCTCGCCAATGAGAGTCCGCGCTGGCAGATGAAAAGATGTGACAGGCTGCCTCCTCGTGTATCGGAGGGGACACATGATGCAAGGCTTCTATCCTCCCTACAACCGGCCAGTGGGGGGCATATGCGAGCAACGTTCAAGACAGGGGAGAATTGGCACAGCAGAATTGGGATGGGAGAAAAATAGAAAAAGGAGATCGGGGTCAGTTTAAATGTTCCAAAGAGTCTAGTCCAGTGGTTCTCAAACTGTGGTACGCGTACCACTAGTGGTACTTGGTGGTACTTGAAAACATTTACAAAAAAAATAATGATACCGGTAATTTTTTATTTTTTTTTGCAGTCAGGCCACTGAACTTAGAAGCAGGCCAGGCCAGTGTTTCTGGTTGCGGCGGCGCGATAGTTAGATAACCTAAGTGTGGAACAACCAGGAGATCACTGTGACAGAGAGTAATGCAGTCTAAACAGTCATAAATCTTTAATTCAACTTCAGCCCTGATCATAACCATTTTTTTTTGATTTTTTGTAATGTCAGATAAAAAATGAAATACTCCCACTTTTCTGAAAAGAATTTACTTTGCATTTGATATATTGAAAATATTTTTACTTTCGTGTATTTTTTTTTAAAAATAATTTGTGATGCCATCACACAAACTGGTATTTAAAGGGTAAAAATTCAAAAATTTATTGAATATGTGTTTTATTAAATTTTTTACAATAATTTGTGATGCCCATCACAAACACTGGCATTTAAAGGGTACAAATTCAAAAATGTCCTGCACCTGAATGCAGCAAATTAAGTTTTTGTAAGAAAATAAGTGTGTGTGTGTGTGTGAGAGAGAGAGAGAATGAAGGACAATTGCTTGCTTTGAGAGAGAGAGAGAGAGAGAGAGAGATAGAGAGAGAATTAAGTACATTTGCTGAAATACAGTTCTTAATTTTCTCCCTTGCTATGTGAGAATGTTAGTTATTATGTTCTCAATGCCCCTTGCATTGTGTTGTGTGGAAGCGTTTGCTAGTTCTAGTGCTATCCCTTTGTACATTGTGGCTGTGTCTGACAAAAGTTAACAATAAATAATGGTATTAGGAATACATTTGCCTCCTGCTTGAACTGTGCATAGCTGAATAGACTATTTTAACGCCGGCCATATGGTGGTACTTGGAGAGCCAGCTACGTTCTCAGGTGGTAGTTTTTTTTTGTCGTCAGTTTTACTCTGACGTCTCTCAAAGACCCATTTTTGAACAGAGTTCTATTAAATTTGGACCTGTACTACATAAGACTTCAGGCTATGGAACCGCTGTGTTTTCCAGCTTATACCTCTATGCTGGAATATTGGAATATGGAATCTTGCAACCACTACAGAAACAGTGTAGTGTTTTAAGGGGTTGAAGCGTAATCTTCTAGATGCACAGAGTAAATCGATAAAGTAATAGTCGGATTAATCTATTACATAAAATATAGTTAATAGCAACTATAGTTCCAACCTAACCCTCACATATGGACTCACCAACAGAACATCATGATAAATCATAATAATCATGTTTGTGATTGCCCGGGCCCCCCCCGCCCCCCATCCCCTGAGGAGGCATGATCTCACGCTCTCTCCATGGGGTCTACCTAGTAACGCTCCAGGCCTTAAATAAATCCACTGCATTACTCTCCAAGGAGGGGAGGGAGGGGGGCATGTGGTTTCTGAGTCTTCAGTATGAAACTAGGAGAGTTAAGTTTCCAAACCGCTCTGTTGACCTCATCCCATGAGTAGGCCTAGGTGATGGTGGACGCCACAACGTAAACATAACTGAAGAGCTATCGTAACTACAACAGAGAGATGGAGGACCAGATGTATGAAGGAAAGGTCGACGGGAGGTAACCGGCATAAAGATAAGAGGGTTAGGATCTGCCAAGGAGATATATATAAATAATACTGGGCTACCTCTGTCCATGTAGTATGTAGTAGTAGATTCTGCTCACCGATTAGTGATTTCTTTATGCTTTTCTTTAAGCTAAATGAGTCATTTAATGAAAAGTGATAAAACACGTCTCCAGTGGACACCAACTCTAAAAAGGTTCCTCCGCATGATTCCTTTTGGGAAACACCGTTTTACAGAAGCGGCGATGAACTCAACGAATCAATTGCTCAACAAATCCAATGACTATTAGTCGACTAAGAGTTTCCTAAGAGTTGAGGGCTGTGATGAAACACAGCTGAGGCTGGTATCGCTGCTGGAGGGTTTCAAAGATTTTCTGCCCTCAGATGCATTACTGGCGACAGGTATGTATGACACCCACCACTGTGTCCTTTATGAAAAGGATGGATGGCCTTCTCTGGTTGAAAGGCGTAACTATCGCTGGTATTTGTTTATTTTTTAATTATTGGTAAACTTCCCTCTTACATCACAACATTGTTGGAATGGAATCTTGGAACCTATTCTACAGGTTCAAATGGTTCTCAGGGTTCCTCCGGTTTGCTCTGAACTCGGAAAACCTGCTTTGTCCTTTGGTGCCTCCAACACCTGGAATGTCCTTCAACTGACTCTGAAGATGAAGGTTCTTCCTTCTCTTGCTGCATTTAAAAGTATGATCTTCGACCACTGTGTCAACTTCTAACTGTTTTAACGGATATTTAATTGTCTATTCTTGTTTATTGTGCCTATATGTATGAAATTGCTGATAAACCAAGTCTCGTTTGATAAGCTTGTCGTTGCTGTAAATGAGGGTAACCTCAGTGTGTTATGAGTTGAAATGAAATGAAGTGTTATTACTTGCAAGTAATCGTGTACATGGTTCACTAAGGCCTTGTCCAGACTAAAACGATTTTGATCCGTTTCGTTTTCAGGTTTCCGTAAAAACGAATACGTCTCAAGATAATAAGTGCATGCCACAAATTTACAAAATAAATGTCTTTCCCGTTTCTTTTATTTTGAAAACCCCCGCCCGGAAGTGTTAGTGTCTGTTGCTAGCAGCTTAACTTGTGTCGGCCGGTTCTGTGCTTTTCGAGCTAACGTAACGTCATTCGTTTCCAAAGGAGAAGAGAGAAAGACCGCGGCTCACATGCAGCTCAAACTACCTGTGGGAATAAATTAATTGATTGATGTTTAACTTGTCCCTGTGTGTGTCCAGTCATTTCGACTAGCAAACGTTGTATTTAACGTTACCTCAGGATACCACTGTCTATTGTATTTAGTTGGTTAGATAATATGGATAGCATTTTGAATAGCATCAATGCTAGCTGGCTGGCTACAGCTTTATTTACTAAATTATGGAGTCTTTTTAATCGTCAAGGTAAGAGGATTTGTCATGATCAACTGAAGGCATATGCTATGGAACAATATGTGCTTGGGTTTTTAGAAAAAGACCAGCTACGCGACGCTAATCTCTAGTTAGTATCGTGTATTGAATCACAGTAGCCTCCCGATTAGCTCAATATAGCTTCTGTAACACGAATGCAACTACCTCTGATGCCATTGTTGTTTAATAATAACTGTGTTTAATAAACACTTCTAGCCAGGACATATAAGACATATGTATCATGTTTCTTTTTTTTGTCTGGGTTTGCATGCGGATTAAGGGAGATGCGTGTGAGCATGTGTGTGCGCCTCGGTCAGGAGTGTGTGTACAGCAGAACTCCGCTTCAGACAGATAGAGAGCACAGCATGTAAAGCTGTAAAAGCCCGATCAAGCGCAATAGCTGTACATGCCATTGTTGTGATGTTTTCACACGCGGGGTAAGGGAGAGGTGGGCTATTCGCGTCATCGGTTCAGGAGAAGACACGTATCGCTTGTAAAGATGGGAGAATTGCACACTCTGGGAGCTGGTATCAGAAAGTATCGTCTTCAGGCTGCCAGAACGCAGTTCCGTGTGGCAGAACGGTGCAAACTAGGGCTGGGCGATATAACGATAACTATAAATATCGCGATATATTTTAATAATCGATATCGAATATCGAAATAAAAAAAATAATCGTTTTTTTTTTTTTTACCTGCAACAGGGCAGTTTTAAAACCAGAGACAGTGGACAGACTTGTCTTTCTTGCCTGCAACTTAAAGTAATGGCTTTGCTTGTCCAAATGACAATACTGACCAAATTCAGATTTCTTTTCTCTTATTTTGTTTGCTTTCTAATTTAAAATACATTTTGAAACCGTCTGTACACAGTAGGCTATGTGTGCTAGCAGAACTAGACTCCAGTCACAAGTCACAGTGCACATGTGCGGTGGTTTGTCCACCAAAAAAGCGCCAAAAGATCGAAAATAAACTAGCAGAGCCAGAACTGTTCAACTCCTCTGGAGCCACAGCCAGCAGAGAAGCCGGTTTACTTTAGCTTTTAAACCAGCTGCAGCCTGAGAACTGGAGTGTGAGGGGATGTAACACTAAAGATGGCGGCAATGACAAAGAATTGCTGCAAAATAAACATACATCTGTTGTTAAAAAAAAACATTTTATTTATTTTTTTTTATTTTTTTTATACTTATAACAATTCGATAATTATCGATATCGAGAAATAAAATAAAATTATCATATCGTTATCGCGATATGATTTTTTTCCATATCGCCCAGCCCTAGTGCAAACGATCAAATACTTTGCCTAAAACGACCAAAATCGTTTTAGTCTGGACATGGCCTAACTGGTGGTCAGGTTTCAAGCCCCTCATGACCAGGAAACCCTTTAAAGCCTCAATGTCCAGTAGAACTACAGAAATACATGGCTGTACCAACCTGAAAGTTAGACCGTTTGTCTTCATTCCTGAAAGGTTTACTCTTTTGGAGATGAAATGGCTAATCCTTCACGAAATTCCATTTAGCCACTGGGGTTAGTTGCAGAGTTGGCCGACGCACACACATTCATCATAAAGCACGCACGGAGAGGATGTAAGTAGATGTACATTTATTAAACATAAACTCCGGTTGACTTTTCTATACTAAATTAAATAATATCAAACAGGATCTCGACAAAGTAAACTATATAATTGGTCTAACGTGATGCGTGTTGCGGTCGGAAAACTATTGCTCACCAGACTCCGCTGTCTAACTCAGCTGTCAGACATTCCATTCACTAATTTGAAGACTCCAGAGGGGGGGGGGGGGGGGGGGGGGGGGTGAATCTATGCCACGCCCCCACAGTCATCAACAGATAAGTGTCCAGGTAATTATCAAGTTTCTTTAATAGTTGTCATTAGGGCTGGGCGATATGGCCTAAATATGATATCACAATATTTTCTGACCTTTCGGCGATACACTATACACATCACAATGTTTTTCTTTTTTACCCCAAACAATTCATTATGAGGCTTACCAAGACAGTATTTGAGTTTGCAAGCTAACATTAAAGACCAATAAAATACCCATGCATTGTATTGAGCTGTACTGTACCCATTCTGCAATATGTTAATAAAGTTTTAAATCAATCAATCAATAGCATTTTTATGAAACTACTGTATATTTGTATGTCTCTAAATGTTTTGATGAATTGAAAATGGAGGACCCTTATGTAAAAAAGCCAAAAGTCTTTTTCTGGTCTTCATCCTCCTGTACTGTATTGTACCCATTCTGCAACCTGTTAATAAAGTTTTCATTCATTCATTCTGACTGAAAACAGAATAATTTTGATTGACAGTCGAGTCTGCCAATTACGTCACACCGCTTGCACCCGCCCTGCTGTTCTTAGCACCAATCGGCAAGCGCTATTAGTTTTTGACTTCCTGAATGTCCTGTGTGCTGACAACAAAGCTAACATTAGCTCCCCACGGCCGACGAGTAGGAGACCAGTGCTCCGCAGGATGACTAAATGAGGCATAATGATTTTACTACAACGAATGTTATAATAAAAGCCTTTTCATACATCTGTCTGATTGAAAACTTTATTAACAGACCGCGGAATGGGCATATCTCAGCACGGGCTGAGATATGAACGAGTAACGTGTGGACAGATTGACGCGACACAATCCTCTTGGGCAAAACATCACGATATCCACGATACGTTGAAAAAGTGTATCGTTAATGAACTGTACCCGATATTTATATAATATCGTCATATCGCCCAGCCCTAGTTGTCATACAGAAGTACAGAACACTTTTATACAAAATGCTTCTTACTGTTGCGCTCCAGAGACTGTGCAAGACAAGATAAGTATGAAATAAAATAACATAGTAAAATTAGAAGTAAAAAAAAATGAGGTCACAGTGTTCAGTTTAGACATATGTACAATGTTCGATGCAGAATAGACGTAGTTACCATACAATATACAATACTGTGCAGTGTACTAATATACAATACTATATAGTGCAAGGCAGAAATGGAGAAATGGGACGAGGTGCAATTTAGGTACAATTCACAGTAGGTGTACGAGTTGTAGTGCAAATCCTTTATCAATAAATATAAAGTGTAAGTGTGTTTGTGTGATCTAAAGTGTGGAGAGTGGGTGCTGCAGTGTGTTGTTTGTTTGAGTGAGTGTGTGCGTGTGGGTGTGTGTGCTGTGTGCATTTGATGGTTGTTGCATAGTGATTATTGTTCATTTAGCAGCCTGATGGCCTGGGGATAGAAGCTATCCATTTCAAGATTAATTTAAATCATACAGGTAAATACAATTCCATATAAATTATTAATATAATCCATAAAATATATATTTTTTGTTACAGGTTTCCCATCAAACTCAAATTTGGTCAATATGGCTCCAACAGGAGATGTGAGGTTTTCACCTGAGATCAGTGATATCCTGAACTGTGTTTTCATTAAGACACTGGTTTGGACTCATAGTCAAGTGTTGTGGGAGGAATATTATTCTGGAGACAGCTGATGGTTTACGACTGGGAAATATCTTTTTATTATGCCATCAGTTATACAGTGATAGCATTTCCAATCCCAATCCCTGCTATTTAAGATGCAGAAAATAATGTAGGCTAGAAAATAGGGCAGGGCAATTAATCTAATTTTATTTTCAATTACAAAATTGGCTTCCGACGATTATGAAAACAAGATAATCCACTTTTAGTCCGGTCATGTTTTTATGTCCGATCAAGCCTTTTAGCCAGGTCATGTTTTTGAACCAGGTCATGTTTTTAAACCAGGTCACGTTTTTGTTTTTCAGTTGAATTATATTTAAAGTTCAAGGAAATACACTGTTAAAGTTCAATAAATGCATATTGTTTCCAAAGTCAATGAGAAATCATATTAAATAATTGTGATCTCAATATTGACCACAATAATGGCGATTATGTTTTTTTGCCATAATTGAGCATTAATAAAATAGGGTCAACGGGGTACATTTTATTCAATAAGCCACAATTTCCCACAAAACCAGTATGGGCCTCAGGAAAAAGTCCTTTAAAATGGTGGTTCCCTGGGAAAGAGCATTTAAAACCAGCATTTAAAAGAAAAAAACAGCCTTGAAAGAAGCTGTTAGGGTTAAGGTTAATTCTGACAAGAAAAGTCAAAAGAAGGGAGGCGAGGTCACTCCATCTGGGGCAGAGGAGGAGATGAATGGAAAGAAAACTTCCCTCAGAGTGGGAGAAGAGATGAGGTCACGTCTACTGAACAGGCAAGATGACACGCCATGAGACGCACACACACACACAGGGTTGACCCTTCAGGTGTATGTGAGATTATAATAGAGGCACAGAATGTTTGCGTAGTTCTCCTTCTACCAACATGGCTGCCTGTAATCATTGGTAACTACTACTAAAAGAAAGTGCCTAATTTAGAGTAGGTAAAACAATGGAAAAGCCTGATATTACCGTTCCACCGCAAACTGTTTACGAGATCCAGCAATAAGACACCGATTGATTACATAGATCAACACATAGCGACCATTGTTTTGCACATAGCAACCATCGTCTCTTCCAACATGGAGGAAGAAAATCCGCATTTTAAACTGACTGTGAAAGGGGCCTCTATTGACCATATTCACAGGGAGGCCATTTTGCTCTCATGTCATGCTTAGGTTGGGATTCCTTTCCACCCTGTTCCCACCCGAGGAATCCCAACCCGAGCATGACATGAGCAAAAAGTCCAAACAGGAAGACATTGATCATATTCACACGGCGGCCATTGTACCGGTACTCTTATGTCATGCTCAGGTTGGGATTCCTTGGGTGGAAACGGAGTGGAAAGGAATCCCAACCGGAGCATGACATAAAAGCTGAATGGCCACCGTATGAATATTCGTATTGTTAAACCACAAGGCAAGCAGCAGGTACTGTGTCTGTCTGTCTGCCTGCCCCCCCCCCCACCACACACACACACACTTTCCCTCCCATTCTAAGCAAGTGGAAATGGTTGACTCAGCAGACATCCATCCGCATACATTTCTAAAGAACCAGAGGCCACATCACACATCCCCACAGAACGGATACATGAGCAGAATCGATCCCCCATCTCTCCCTTCACTCAAAAGCTCAATTTCACCACAACCAAAAGACAAGTATCACACACACACACACCATGACTCAAACAAAGAGCCATTCTTCTGGGACAAAGTGTCACTGAACTCAGTTTGTCGATGTCTAGGCCACATCCAGGAAGATGTAGGATGACTAATGTCATGGGTTAGAACTCGTCATGCACAGACATAGACCAGACGATAGATGGGGAACGCTGGCGCCATCCACTGGTCACACTTGGAATAGATGCAGTCAGTGTAGGATGGTTTCTAGGACATGAATAAACTAGGACAAGCCTCGCAGACACAACACTGCCACCAGCCAGAAATAGAGAAAGACAAACTAGGGCTGAACAATAAATCAAAATCAGTCACGATATGTCAGATAATATCCATATGGAAAAAAAACTGCAATATTATTTTTTAAACTGAGGTGAGATTGAAAAGAAAGTTGGAAGATAGTATACGTCAGTCAAGCCCAGAAACAGGTCAACACCGCAGAATCCAATGGAAGACAGCGTGTTACTAAAATACATTCCCAGTCCCACCATATACTTCTGAAAGGGTTTCAAACTGGATGTATTGCCACCATATACTTCTGAAAGGGTTTCAAACTGGATGTATTGTCACCATATACTTCTGAAAGGGTTTCAAACTGCATGTGTTCCCACTATACGTCTGAAAAGGGTTTCAAACTAGCACACACATCAGGGTTTCCCATTAATTACCTAGACTGTGGCGGCCCGCCACAGTTGGTATAATGAACCAAAAAAAAATTTATTTAATATATATATATATTTTTTTAATATACAGTTTGCCAATAGGGATGTATCAGTAGTATTGGCAGTGGTTTATTTTGCTCTCAAAGTGCACCAGATTGATGCATTTAACTTTAAAATGTACACAATTTGGGGCGGCTACGTGGTGCAGTGGGCAAGGCGCTCACCATGAATACTGGAGACTGGGCTCGAACAGGTTCGCCTCCCTGTTCGAGCCCAGCGCTCCACATTGCTTTCAGTTTAGCTGGTCGTCCGCACTAATACACATTGGCAGTATTAGGGGGAGGGAAACTGATGGGTGGGGATCGGGCGTTGTGGACAGCGACTCCTACAGGTCGGTTGGTGCGCCTGCGCAGTAGAATCAGGAAGCGACGGGGGCGGGGCCCCTCCAAAGCCCAGACCCCTGACGCTGAAAGATCGAGCCGCGTAGGTGGAAAGATGCGACTGCTGTTACCTCGAGTATCGGAGGGGACTCGTGCTATGTATGACTTAGTCCACATTGCAGCCGGCTTGTGGGAGGCATGAAACAGCGTTCAAAGACAGGGGAGGGTTGAATTGGATGATACAAAAATTGGGATGGGAGAAAAATTGAAAATGGGAGAATAAGTGGATGAAAAAAAAAATTTACTAAATTTTTTATTTCTTTTTTACCTCATCCCATTTCTGCATTATACCTCACTGTTACTCTTTTTACTCTGTATTGTATATTTTATATATGTATATTGACTGAACACTTTATTTTACATACTTGACTTTTTTCTATTTTATAAATTTTTATCTATTTGTATCTAGCACACTTCCCAGGGGCTCATACAGAAAAAAGCATTTCATGATAAAGTATTCTGTATTTTACTATGACAACTAATAAACAAACTTGAAACTTGAACTACATGTGTTCCCACTATACTTGTGTTCCCAGTTCCAACCATATACTTCTGAAAGGGTTTCAAACTGCATGTGTTCCAACATATACTTCTGAAAGGGTTTCAAACTGCATGTGTTCCCACCATATACTTCTGAAAGGGTTTCAAACTGCATGTGTTCCCACCATATACTTCTGAAAGGGTTTCAAACTGCATGTATTCTCACCATATACTTCTGAAAGGGTTTCAAACTGCATGTGTTCCCACCATATACTTCTGAAAGGGTTTCAAACTGCATGTATTCTCACCATATACTTCTGAAAGGGTTTCAAACTGCATGTGTTCCCACCATATACTTCTGAAAGGGTTTCAAACTCCATGTGTTCCCACCATATACTTCTGAAAGGGTTTCAAATTCAAACTGCATGTATTCTCACCATATGTACTTCTGAAAGGGTTTCAGGGTTGGCCGTTTTCTATATCCGTCTGCCCGAGGAGCGGGGCTGTTACTTACACATGCACATACGGGTACTTGAGGTGCTGTCCATGCTGAAGCAGAGCAGAGCTCATCATAGCGGAGAGAATGAAACATTCGAAAAAAGCATGCATAGCGCGACCTGTGTAACATTAAGTTACACTGCTATCTCCTATCTTATCGTTAGCAAGCTAAGCATGCATAGCGCGACCCGTGTAACGTTAAGTAACTTGTGTTCCGCGGGGAAAGACCGGCCATCACTGCATACAACTTGGTTTAATCCAAATATCCATTCAGAAACTTTGTATTATGAAATAATCTGTCTGACTATTTCCCTATGCCTTGATTGGTGTGAGTTCAGCTGACACTGTTGACACGCCCACTATGCAAAGCGTACACACACACACACACACACCCCCCACCCCTCCGGTCATGCATCCACTCAACTCATGGAAAATATATCATCAGGCTATTGTTCTAAAAGTATCTCTACTAATAAAATGGAGTATTGAACCGTTTATAACGGCTGGGTATTGGGTGGGACATTCTGATTTAAGAACTTTCTAAATAAAATAGAAAGTCCCAAAATAGTTAATTTATCTGACTGCTTGTATTAATTGATCAAAAAGTAGCCATGTGCAGTAATATAGTTATATAAAAGAATAATAAAGCAATGTCGATTATGTTCTTATAAAGAAAATAAATGCTTGCAAAATAATCAAAAATAACCGATAAGAGTATCGATAAAGTACCGAACCGTTAAGCAGTATCGAATCGATAAGAGTACTGTAGTATCGATAAAATCCTAACGATCCTAACCCATCCCTAATGAACACTGTTATCAATGAAAGAAGAAATGTTTGCAGCTGTGGTAATACTTCAGTTTGTTCATTATAAAAGATAAACCTGAAAACAAAAGCACTTAAATGTTAAATAAAAGGACCACAGTAATGAGGCAGGAACATATTTTCTTGCACTATAATGGTACAATTGTTATTTAAAAAAAGTGCACATAAAAAAGATTCTGTGCCCCTAAATTTTTCATTTAGGGGCACCTGTGCCCCTAGTGAAAAAGCTTAGCGTACAGCCCTGTCACAGAGTAGCGTTCCATCCACCTGCTCATTCATTACGCCCAGATAGTTAGAACTAGATCAGCCTCCTGTATGAATCAAAATTATTTAATCTGAGTGAACGAACTGTCCTCTTCTCTACAGCACATCATCTCACCAGACAGAGGAAGGTATGTAAGGCCAGTCCCAAGGCCTACCGAAGACCGACACTGGCTGAATAATGTGCAGGGCCTACCGTGTCGTCTGATCCTAGATCAGTAGGTCTTCTTTATTAGCCTAAATGATTGAACCTCGGTGTGTGACCTCACCAGATAGAGGAGGAAGGTGTGAAGGCCGGTTCCCAGGCCAACTGAAGACAGGAAGCCCAGGCCTACCCAGTAGGCACACCATAGAAACCTCTTCTCCAGGTACTGGACATACTGCAGAGGGGAGAAGGGAGGAGGGACATTTGAGTGGAGGAATAGACGGGGGAGAAAACAGATGGAGCAGAAATGACAAGACTGTATTAATGGATCGAGGGATGCACTGGTTCAGTGCCGATAATGAGTCCTAAACTGCCACCAGATTTATAAGAATTCCAATATGTTTTCAATACATTTCCATGGCCTAGAACAGTTAAATTCATAGTACCCGTGTACATGAGCTACTCTCTTAGCTCTACTCATCTAATCTGACAACGTGGCAGATTTTAGTTTTTTTTATTGCATAGAAACAAGTCTAAATAGAAACAAGTCTAAATAGAATCTAGTCTAAATCTAAACTAGTCTAAATAGAAGCTAGTGTAAATCTAAATTAGTCTAAATAGAAACTAGTACTCTAAATCTAAACTAGTGTAAATAGAAACTAGTCTAAATCGAAACTAGTGTAAATAGAAACTTGTCTAAATAGAAACAGGTCTAAGTAGTGTAAATATAAACTAGTCCAAATATAAACTAGTCTAAATCTAAACTAGTGTAAATATAAACTAGTGTAAATCTAAACTAGTGTAAATCTAAACTAGTCTAAATAGAAACTAGTCTAAATAGAAACTAGTGTAAATAGAAACCAATCTAATTCTAAACTAGTGTAAATAGAAACTAGTCTAAATAGAAACTAGTCTAAATCTAAACTAGTGTAAATAGAAACGAGTCTAAATAGAAACTAGTCTAAATCTAAACTTAATCTTTTAAGTTTAAACATTTTGGTGGATGGAACACAGAACTCCCTCCATGGCTTCCCTGCTATGCCCAAGACTAAATTACTTTTACAAAACTGGGCAGTACATTATTAGGTAGGCGGTGTTCCTGGCTCCAAAAAGCACAGCTGATTGATGAATTAAAAGCCAATTAATTGCTTGTGTCCCTGGTGCGACATCACAACAGGCAATAGTTATGAACAGCTCCTTTGGGCTTGTTAATCTGAGGACTTCAAACAAATAACATTTCCATAATATGTCCCCTTATCTACTGATAACAGTGTCTACAGAGGACACTTCAACTGAACAGTATAGACTAGCAGCAGACTCCGGGACAGTTTTCTCCCCCCAGGCAGTCAGACTCATGAACAAATAGCACTAACGAACTGAGACTGAGCGACAGTGCCACTTTAGAGCAGTCACTGCTACGGATTTGCACACCTTATTGACTTGCCCATATCACTGATTTGCACACAGTACACGTAGAATTGATGTTTGCTATTCTTAATTTCTTATTTGTTGTTATGCTGCTATTTAGAATTTTTTATCGTTTACACTGTTGCTGCTAGAATTTCACTTCTCTACTGTAAAAGGACAGGGATGTGACTAGTGAAACTGAAAACTAAGACCATTCATTTAGGGTCACTGCAAAAGTGATGGGATTACAATCCATATTCTCCATTAGACATCCAATATCTTTCCATATGTCAAAAATGCAGAAAGCTAAGTGGCAAACAAGACTCCAAATGCTCCTTTTTTTTCACTTTTTCTCCCATTTTCTATATTTTCTCCCATCCGAATTTCGTATCATCCAATTCAACCCTCCCCTGTCACGAACGCTGTTTCTTTCCTCCCACAAGCCGGCTGCAATGTGGACTAAGTCATACATAGCACAAGTCCCCTCCGGTACTTGAGGTAACAGCAGTCGCATCTTTTCACATGCGCAGCTCGATCTCTCAGTGGCGAGGAGTAATGCGTGGGAGGCTCACGCTGCCCCCGACATTTCCTGATTCTACTGCGCAGGCGCACCAACCGACCTGTAGGAGTCGCTGTCCACAACGCCCGATCCCCACCCATCAGTTTCCCACCCCCTAATACGGCCAATGTGTATTAGTACGGACGACCAGCTAAACTGAAAGCAAATGTGGAGCGCTGGGCTCGAACAGGCGAGCCCAGCGTCTCCAGATTTCACTACGTCTCCCACTACGCCACGTAGCCGCGACTCCAAATGCTCCTTATGTACAAATGGGGACGAGGGGACATTTATGCACATGTACTGGGACTGCCCACCAGTTAAAATATTCTGGAAAGAGGTGACCCAGCAATTATCAAATCTCTTAACTCTGAATATACCTGTACACCCCTCTGTATTACTGCTGAATGATGTTTTTGAGAATGCAGTACATCCACAGCTAAAGAGATTGGTTTTATCGGGTATCACAGTGGCTAAAAAGCTGATAGCATCACGATGGTTCCAACCGGAATAAATGTGCCGAAAGGTCTGGATTATTACATATCTCGATGTGATTTATCAAGAAATATCTACAGCAAGAATTTTGGGTCTCAATGAATCAAAAATGAAAATGTGGTTAGAAGTGGTGGAGATAATAAAAGCTAGCATATAATTGTAGTGTCTGGTTAGGAGCGTGGGATAATGGATGGATTATCCAATGGGGGGTCCGGGAGGGGGGGTACGAGCTAGAGCATATGTGTGTAGGGTATTAGATAGCAGGTATTGGGGGTATATCCTGTATAAGACATTCAACTATATGGTGATTTCATTGGATGTGATTTCATGTTTGTTTATATGTTTGTTTAAAAAATAATAAAAAAAAGAACACAAAAAAAGAAAGCTAAGTGGCTTTACTTTGATTTCTGTTCTCGGTTATCATGTTTTAGTATTGGGGAAATTCTTCCAATAGCGTAATAATAGCCCTGTTGGTTGGTATCGGCTCCATAAACTATAGATGGTTTCTGTGGAATTGTGTTGCTGGGGAACAGCTTGGAATCCAGTTGATCTCGTCTTTGCTAATATAAATCAACTGGCGGGAACTCAAACGTAGTCCATTCTAGAGTGTTTGTTGTAGTTGAAAACCCTCTTATGACTTTTATTTTAGTCATACACAGTATAATCTATGATGAAGAGTTTGTGAAATAAAACTCTTGACTAAACCTAATACAATCTCCTGTCTTTATAATCAAAAGAAGAATGTTAGTACCACTCAGACATAGTTATCTCCTGAGCCGTACGTTCTAATCTAGGAATGCTGTTTATCTGGATAAACAGTGACAATCATTTAACCTTTAACATACAGAGAGAGAGAAGGAGCAGAGATGTTGAATATTAACATCGCCAAGAAAAACACTTCCATCTCCAGAGGAGTTTACGTTGAAGTTGTGTGGAAGCCATGTCAACTCTACAATAGGCCCTTTCCACAGGAGTTTTGACTCGTCATTAGATAGGTAAACAGAGGCATAACTACAGATGTAGAACAATGAATCATTCGTTTATTATTCTATATCAATGGTTACACCTGTGTGACAAGGCAAACATTTCTATAATATAATTATTTCCCTTACCTCTGTGATGTATGTACCATCCGTCTCTTTTCTATTTATTTAAAAAATGTTGTCCTCTTTCCCCGTTACCCTCCGAGGGGACCTTTTGTCCTCTCGCCAGGCCGTCATTGTAAATAGGAATTTATTCTTAACACTTTCAATGCCCAAAACGTGATAAGACGTTTTATCAGCCCAATGCCTGAATGCCCACGACGACAATTATCGTTTTAATTTTTTTATTAGCAATCTGAATTCATATTTCATCAACAGAGTCTCCCGCCTGTAGGAGCTCAGATGTGAAAAAAACACCCCCTATCGTCTCCCAGATGGTAATGCACCCTTTTGGAATGGACTCAATGAAAATGGATGAGAAAAGAAAAATCCGGAATCCATCTTTTACTTCTCAGGCATGTAACACGAGCCGATCGGATTCATTGTGGAGGCTCAGAACAGCGTGGAATACATGTACAGTATGTAGCGTTGGATCAATAAAAGCGATCGATTTTTGGAATGGCGATCAGGAATTGGAATGATCTTTTTGGAGAACATCTGATCTGAGGTAAGGAATCTATTTTACAAGTCTTGGGATAATCAGAGTTGTATTCGCCGAGATCTCAGCGTTCGCCCTATGTGTGTGTGTGTGTGTGTGTGTGTGGGCGATCGCTTTGAGGAAATCAGAGAATAGATTTTTCAGATCGCCTATATAGCGTGCACGTACAGTACTATCGATAATATAGCGTTTATTTGAAAACTATTCATAAATAGGCCGAAAAATGACCGTTTGTGTATTCTAGAACAGTGGTTCTCAAACTTTTTACACCAAGTACCACCTGAGAACGTAGCTGGCTCTCCAAGTACCACCATATGACCGGTGTTAAAATATAGTCTATTCAGCTATGCGCAGTTCACGCAGGAGGCAAATGTATTCCTAATACCATTATGTATCGTTAACTTTTGTCAGACACAGCCACAATGTACAAAGGGATAGCACTAGAACTAGCAAACGCTTCCACACAACTCATACAGGGCTCTACAGTGCGACCATATTGCTCGCATATGCCCCTAAAAATATGTGCGTGCGAACATGCAAAATCAAGTACTCGCACGGCGTGCGAGTGGGGCCAGCGAGTGCAGAGTACAGCCTCTCATTCGTCCTTTTTTTTCCTCCGCTGCGAGAATCGTTAAAAAACTACAAGTCCCACAGTTCACAGCCGCATAAACGTTCCAATCACAGTAGTTTCCTGTGGTCACGCGACTGGAAACCGAAAGTAATGATCAGCGGCTGCGTCACTGTCTGAGTCAAACAATAATACAGCCATGTCGAAGCCCATTCATTTTTATTTTGCGCGAAAGATACCGGAGAATGAGAAGTCAGGCGAGGCAGCTCATGTTACAGAGGTGATGGTTAACGTTAACCAAGATACTGACGCTAGCCAGCATGCTAGCGAAGTTGGCCAAGCTAGCGAGGCTACACCCACTGTAGCACCCAATGTAGCCACTGTAGCTAGCGAAGCTACACCCACTGGAGCCGGAGGGAAGACATACAAATTTAACGTGAATTGACTAAACATTTCCCCATGGCTAGAGTTCGAAAACAATGTCATGTTTTGTAAATATTGCAAAGTAGGATCGATGCATTGCGATGCATTGTTACACCCCTACAACTGGCCCACTGTGTATGTGTGTACAGCTAACTTGGCTAGCGTTATCAACCGCAGAGGTGGGCAATGGGTCCAGCTGTAGCGCCGGACGGCCAGAGTGCAAGCGGTGTGGCAATAGGGTCCAGCTGCAGCGCCGGACGGCCAGAGTGCAACGGTGTGACGTCGTAATTGGCAGAATCGACTGTCAATCAATGGTCTACCTGACACGCAAACTACTGTACTGGAGGTGTACAGTATTTCAATAGGCAACCCTGAAAGGATTATTTTTCTAAAAGAGCAACACTAGCTCCCCCCTCTACTGATGGCCCTGGTTGTTTTTGTTCAATATCACTGCCTTTCTTATTAGGCCTAGTTGTTGGCTACAACTTTGCCATAGTAGGCATTAATCACTTAATTAATAGTTCAAATGTCCGTCCCATTCCCGTTTGCACACGCAGATACACACACACACGCACACAGTGGGCCAGTGACTTTGGTGGTATGTGCTATTGCACAGATGTGTCCCGTTTGCACATGCACGCACAGTACAAATATACATTTATTTTTGAAAAAAAAATAAACTCTTGTTACTTGACATATTTTCACTGTGCTCCTAAATATTTTTGGGTGCTCCTAAATTTCTTTGTGTGCTCCTAAATTTTTTCATTTAGGAGCACCTGTGCCCCTAGTGAAAAAGGTTAGCGTAGAGCCCTGAAGGGGCATTGAGAACATAATAACTAACATTCTCACATAGCAAGTGAGAAAATTAAGAACAACTGTATTTCAGCAAATGTACTTAATTCTCTCTATCTCTCTCTCTGTCTGTCTGTCTGTCTGTCTGTCTGTCTGTCTGTCTGTCTGTCTGTCTCTCTCTCTCTCTCTCACACACAGCAAGCGATTGTCCATCATTCTCTCTCTCACTCACACACAATTATTTTGTTACAAAAACTTAATTTCCTGCATTCTGGTGCAGGATTTTTTGAATTTTTACCCTTTAAATGCCAGTGTTTGTGATGGGCATCACAAATTATTGTAAAAAAGAAAAGAAAACACATATTCAATACATTTTTTAATGTTTACCCTTTAAATGCCAGTTTGTGTGATGGCATCACAAATTATTGTAAAAAAAAAAAAAAAAAACACAAAAAGTAAAATATTTTCAATATATCAAATGCAAAGTACATTTTTATGGGGGGGGGGTTGTTACAGGCTAGGCATGTGTCAATGATTAGCAGCAACACAGATTTTGATGAATTTTTTGTAATGTCAGATTTTTTATCTGACTAATTATTACAAAAAAATCTAAAAATAAATTGTTATGATCAGGGCTGAAGTTGAATTAAAGATTTATGACCGTTTAGACTGCATTACTCTCTGTCACAGTGATCTCCTGGTTGTTCCCCACTTAGGTTACCGTAATTCCTCTAATAGTAACCCCGGCTTGTATTTGTTTCAACTGTAGCGGGTACCAGGCTTGTATTAGGAGGAGGCCTGTATAAGAGGGAGGCCTATATTTCAAATTTTCAAACGGATCATAATGAATAAATCAACATTTTGTGTCAGTTTGAACCCAGTAAAATGTACTGGGTTCATTTATTGAAACCAAGTACTGTATGAAATAGTAAACAGTGCAATTACAGGTGGTCACTGGTCATTTCAACGTTTTCAAAGTGAAATCAAGTAACTAGCTCAGTATGCAGCTCAGTATATTAGTAACCCGGCTTGTATTAGGAGGCCGGCTTATAATTGCTTAGCTCAAGAGCGCACCCGGCCATTAATAGAGACCCGGCTTGTATTTGAGACCCGGTTACTATTAGAGGAATTACGGTATCTAACTATCGAGCCGCCGCAACCAGAAACACTGGCCTGGCCTGCTTCTAAGTTCAGTGGCCTGACTGCAAAACATTTTTTACTGGATGTTTACTGTTAATGCTTGTGTGTCTAATTCGATGTTACATTTTGTAAATGTTTTCAAGTACCACCAGCAGTACCACCAAGTACCACTAGTGGTACGCGTACCACAGTTTGAGAACCACTGTTCTAGAATATTCCAGAAAAGGGCGATTATCATGGAATATTTATATTTTCCTTGAAAACGAGGGCTTTTCAAAATGCTATAAAACGAAAATGAACCGATAAAAAAACAATCCGCTTCGACAATGTTAACTGGAAAATGAGTCATTGATAAGCGACGGCCAGATTAGACACATAGCCATAATTTAAAACATAGATTAGGCGTTATTAACGCTAACATTGAAGTGGATGGTGGGCATTCAAGCGGTAAATCGCTTGGGCTCTGAAAGTGTTAATTGACCTGCCTGGTTAAATAATAATAAATCAAATAAAAAATGCTGTGAAAAGGGTCTATTCTGCTCCCTGGCAGCTGCGATGGAACTACTGCTCATCTTTAGAATGTTAGGCATCTCGTATATAAGTGTTTAACAGGAGATGTTTGTTACACGATTGCAGCAAACGCATCTTAGGCGGTGATCACTCCAGCAAACTGTGGCTGTGTAGCATGCTCGCTAGCTAGTGCTGTTTTAAAGGGGACATGCATTGCTATTCCTAGCACTATTTGGGCAACTTTACACAATTCCTGTGAGTCTATTGAACACATCTGTAAGCTTTTATTTAAAAAAAATGCATTATATTTCTAATCAAGTACTCAAAGGCCACATTTTTCTCACTTTGGATTTCAGGCTGTGTTGGCCTGGCTCCGCCCATAAGCACTTTGAGTGACAATCATCCACACAGTCTGCGACTGGCACAGAGAGAGATAGAGAGAGACTGAGGGGGATACTAATTAATTTCGCTGCGGGGGGGGGCATAATCCCACGGGACAATGTATTGGTAACTTGTTTCAAATGACAATATATACCCCTGTCCTGTGATTATTATTGTACGGATCGGAATACAGGCGTGCGTGTGGGAGCATGCACAAAGATATTACAGTGATATGCTGGTGCTCGACTGCGAGGGAGAGATAGAGGGACACACAGAGGCACAGAGCACTGTAAACGCTGTGTGTGTGCGAGAAGACGGGTCCCTCTCTCTCTCTCATCTCTCTCCCTCTCTCGCTCGTCCGCTCCCTGCTCGCCGTCAAAACCCGTTTGAGGAAGTGTCGGGTTACACTATGCACTCTCTGCCTCGCTCTGTTTGAGGAAGTGAAGATAATTTCCACTCGCTCTGCTGTCGCTGTCAACCATAGAGGGGAGGTTAGTTATGCAAATCAGTACCCTATTCACGTCAGCAATACCGTCAAATCAGAACAGCTTAGTTGAGTGAGGGAAGATCTTGTGAACTCGAGACTAGACTGATGAGTCAATATGGTCATTAGAAACAGACCCATTGATACTAACCCCCATTACTATAAAACCATGCTAAACACATAAAAAACTATTTATAATGCATGTCCCCTTTAACACTTTGAATGCCAGCCATCGTTAGTTTTGTCGTTAGTTCATGCCGACCTTTGAGTGCCCACCAACGCTATATAGCGTTTGTTTGTCGTTTTTTTTTATTGGCGATTTGAATTCATATTTCATCAATCGAGCCTCACGCTAGTGTTGCAGACTCTCTGAGCTCAATTGGGAAAATACCGCCCCCTATCATCTCTCCCTGTGGTATGTATTGTGAATATTCCTCAGCTAGTCAGATAGTAAATTATATTGACCATATTGATCAAATTGTTTACACTGCCTGTGTTGTTTTTTTACTACCTGTATACTGTGTTGTTTTACTACCTGTACCCCCCCCCCCCCCCCTCCCCCCCATGCTGCTATGATGCCTGAATTTCCCCAAGGGGATCAATAAAGGAATATCTTATCTTATCTTATCTTATTGTACTGCACCCCATTACTTTAGACTGACGAAGGGGGGGGGGGGGGGGGGGGGGGGGCAGTTTCCTCATTTTACTTTTCCGTCAAGGCCAACTGAAGAATCCATTGTGCTCGCCGGCCCGGAAAACGCGTGGATTATGTATTTACAGTACCCAATAAGCGTGATCGATATTTGGAATGGCGATCAGGAAATGGAATAATCTTTTTGGATAACATCTGATCTAAGGTAAGGAATCTATTTTACCAGTCTTGGGATAATCGGATCGGTTTTGACCTATATATCAGCGTTTGCCCATTGTGTGTGTGTGGCTGTGTGAGCGATCAGGAAATGAGATAATCGATTTTTCAGCCCGCTTCTATAGCGTGCATAAGTACATATACTATCGATAATCTAGCGGTTCTTTGAAAACGATTCATAAATAGGCCGAAAAATGACAACGTTTGTCTATTCCAGAATATTCCAGTAAATGCCTTTGATCACGGAATCTTTATATTTTCCTTGAAAACGAGGGCTTTTCAAAATGCTATAAAACTGAAATGAAGCGATTAAAAAACAATCCGTTTCGACAATGTTGACTGCAAACAAGTCATTGATAAACGACGGGCAGATTAGACACATAACCATAATTTAAGACAGAGATTATGCGTTCACAACGCTATCATTGAAGTGGGTGCTGGCATTCAACCATGTTTTACCATGTTAATGGCCGGTAATCAAAGTGTTAACATGTGGTTACGTTTCACAGCCTGATCATCATTTCAGTTGAAGAGAAAAGGCGGCAACAAGGAGCTAATATTACAAGCTGAGTCACGTGACTCACACGACCAATAGAGCGGCTGGTGGGGAGACAAGAGGTGCCAACGAGTCACGTGACTCACACGGCCAATAGAACGGCTGGTGGGGAGACAGAGACGTTCAAAGAAAACACATAGTTCAACCAAAAGTCATAATAACAGGTACAGTAGAATACACTAATGTAATTAGTAACAGGTAGAATACACTAATGTAATTAGTAACAGGTAGAATACACTAATGTATGTATGATTTATTGAAAATGGGGGACCCTGATGTAAACAAGACGAAAGTCTCTCTGGTCTGCATCCCCTATCTGCACTACAACTCGTACACCTACTGTGAATTGTACCTAAATTGCACCTCGTCCCATTTCTCCATTTCTGCCTTGCACTATATAGTATTGTATATAGTATTGTATATTAGTACACTCGTCCCATTTCTCCATTTCTGCCTTGCACTATATAGTATTGTATATAGTATTGTATATTAGTACACTGCACAGTATTGTATGGTAACTACGTCTATTCTGCATCGAACATTGTACATATGTCTAAACTGAACACTGACCTTTTTTTTTTTACTTCTAATTTTACTATGTTTTTATTTCATACTTATCTCGTCTTGCACAGTCTCTGGAGCGCAACAGTAAGAAGCATTTTGTACAAAAGTATTCTGTACTTCTGTATGACAACTATTAAAGAAACTTGAAACTTGAAACCTTAACAATTGTATGTATTGCGCTGTACTGTATTGTACCCATTCTGCAATCTGTTAATAAAGTTTTCAAATCAATCAATCAATCATGTAATTAGACTGGTGATTACCTGACTCGGATAGTTTTCTGAAATGCATGGAATTGAATTAGTAATCTTTTTTTCATAGATTTTAATGACAAATCTATTAAAACAATTCCGAGAGGTTTTGATATCAAATTCCCGTCTATAATTGTGCCAATTTTATAAAAATGTTATGCCTACGGTATGTCTATTTTGTGTCTACATCACTGCTGTACAAATAGTTTATTATTATCCGTTCATTGAAATCCGCTCATAATGATTCCAAGTACACAACGTGGCCTAAAGGAACAAAATGAGTTACAAAACGAGTTCCGCTTGTCGTTTTTATTATGGTTTTGAACTTTTGATGCCTGGAGGAGCAGTTTCTGAATGGAATTATTAGCGGCCCTAATGTGGGAGTTGATGCGGATCTCCTGGTTCTCCCACCTCCGTCCTGTCTCCATTAAAAGAGGGTGGTTAAGGTGAAAGGCAGCGAACGTTGCGAGCACCGCTGTAGAGTTCCTCGCTCCTTACCTTCTGGTGGGTTCCTTCAGTGGAGTAGGCGAAGGAGAAGAGGGAGCACACCACCAGGAACAACAGCACTGCACCTCCTCGCTGCCACAACCTGCACAGGGAGGCAGAAGACATCAGTGAGCCACTGAGTGATTCTGAGTGTTATCACTTTTTTATTTTTTTAAGGGACAAGTACAACTGATGCCATCTAAACCCGTGTCTGGGGGGAAAAAACGTAGAGTTTTCCCCTGTAGCTAATCGTTCCAGTGGCGATTTGGAACTAGCCAAACTCAGTTTTAGCTTTCACGACAACACCGGGAGTGGGTTCTGTGTTCTCATTAACACATTCATTGCCAACGACGAGATTAGTAGTCTTAACTCGCCATGCGTTGAGTGCCAAGGCCCGAGAAAACTCTGTTTTTAATCGTTATTTCTTTTATTAGCGATATCCATTCATTTTTCACCCATCCAGCCTGACGTTATCATTGTGAATGGGTCTGAGCTCGAAAAAATTGCAAATACCGCCGCCTATCGTCTCCCGGATGGTATTGCACATCATTGGATTGGATTGGGTGGGCATGTGAATCAGAAAAAAAGTCCGGTCCGGGGTTTTCCCTTCTCTGGCAAGCCGTCTCGTATACCACATTCACTGGGGAGGCTGGGAGCAGCTTTCGATTATGTGTTTCGGACTATAACGTTGGATCAATAAACACTGTCAATATTTGGAATGGCGATCAGGAATTGGATTAATCTTTTTGAAGAACATCTGATGTGAGGTAAGGACTCTATTTTACCAGTATTGGGCTAATCAGATGTTTTTTTCTCAGCCATCGCAGCGTGTCTGTGTGTGTGTGTGTATGACGTTAGCGCTGACCAGGTCATGGATAATAAGATTTCTCAGCCCGCTTCTCTAGCGTGCATAAGTACACATATACTATCGATAATCTAGCGTTTATTTGAAATCAGCCAAAGAATTATGTGTTTTGTGTATTCCACTAAAGAGCTATTATCGCGGAATTTCTCTGGAATTACTAGAATTCTCCAAAACTATACTTGTATTCAAAACGGTATAAAACGGAAATGTACCAATGAAAAAACAATCCGTTTCGTACATGTTGACTGCAAGCAAGTCATTGATAAGCGAGGGGTGTTTTAGACCCATAGCCATAATTTAAGATATAGTTTAAAAGGAAAACTCCAACATTTTGGGAAATTAGCTTATTTAACATCTTCCCTGGAGTTGGACAAGAAGATACATACCTTTTTCGTCTCTCTGCATGCATTGGGCTTAGGGAACGCCTGGACTGTTAGCCTAGCTTAGCTTCATCACTGGAAGTGGGGCAGACATCTAGCCTAGTTCACTACAGTCAGGAAATATACTCCAAATACAATCAAAATAGAACTCCCAAACGTTCCTGTAAACATGTTGTGACCTGTGTATTTACCAGGTCTCCCAGTCACAAGTCACACGAGTCTCCCAGTCACACAAGTCACATGAGTCTCCCAGTCACACAAGTCACATGAGTCTCCCAGTCACACAAGTCACACGAGTCTCCCAGTCACACAAGTCTCCCAGTCACACAAGTCACACGAGACTCCCAGTCACACAAGTCTCCAAGGCACACAAGTCTCCCAGTCACACAAGTCTCCCAGTCACACAAGTCTCCCAGTCACACAAGTCTCCCAGTCACACAAGTCTCCCAGTCACATGAGTCTCCCAGTCACACAAGTCTCCCAGTCACACAAGTCTCCCAGTCACACAAGTCGCACAAGTCACACGAGTCTCCCAGTCACACAAGTCTCCCAGTCACACAAGTCTCCAAGTCACACAAGTCACACGAGTCTCCCAGTCACACAAGTCTCCCAGTCACACAAGTCACACGAGTCTCCCAGTCACACGAGTCTCCCAGTCACACAAGTCTCCCAGTCACACAAGTCTCCAAGTCACACGAGTCTCCCAGTCACACAAGTCTCCAAGTCATACGAGTCTCCCAGTCACACAAGTCTCCCAGTCACACAAGTCACCCAGACACACAAGTCTCCAAGTCACATGAGTCTCCCAGTCACACAAGTCACACGAGTCTCCCAGTCACACAAGTGACTTGGAGACCTGTGTGACCGGGAGATTTGTGTGACTGGGAGACTTGTGTGACTGGGAGACTTGTGTCTGGGAGACTTGTGTGACTGGGATACTCGTGTGAACTTGTGTGACTGGGAGACTTGTGTGACTCATGTGACTGGGAGACTTGTGACTGGGAGACTTGTGTGACTGGGAGACTCGTGTGACTTGTGTGACTAAGAGACTCATGTGACTTGTGACTGGGAGACGTGGTAAATACACAGGTCACAACATGTTTACAGGAACGTTTGGGAGTTGTATTTTGATTATATTTCCTGACTGTAGTGAACTAGGCTAGATGTCTGCCCAACTTCCAGTGATGAAGCTAAGCTAGGCTAACGGTCCAGGCATTCCCTAAGCCCAATGCATGCAGAGACGAAAAAGGTATGCATCTTCTTGTCTAACTCCAGGGAAGATGTTAAATAAGCTAGTTTTCCTTTAAGCGTTCGCAAATTTCCCCCGACCTCCCATTGACTTCCTTATAGACCTGTCGCTAAACCACGCCCCAAAATAGAATTTGTCCAATCATATCACAGCAAAAATCCTCGCTACAGAAACCTCGGTCAATTAGGTTTGTGGGCTGTATCAAACCAGACGGCTGTGATCGAAACCACTGTGAAGAGTTCAGTTTATATGTTATTATCTACCCAATATCTGATGGTGAAACGCTGTGCGTGGGGTATCTGTAATTCGGACACCAGGTACCCTGAAAGACTGGATGGAGGAGTATATTTCATACCTTTTCCGAAGCCCAAAAGACAACTCGACAAATGCAAGCGATGGATTCTGCTGTGTCGTCGACCACATACACAACTGAATGTGAAGACCATTACCAAGGACACTTATGTTTGCTCAAAGGTAAGGTCAATTCATAAAGACATAATATTTGACGGCATGTATTAGAAACGTAGACCAAACTATTAGTTTGCTAACATTTTACTTTGACTTCCAACTAGCTAGCGTATATCCGGGCTCTCGTATCTGCTCCGAAAAGACACAGACCCTACCTCTCGAATGACAACCTTGTTAGCTTTCTGCATCATAACGTTAGCCTTATGTATCATAACATAAGCTTTCTGCATCATAACGTTAGCTTTCTGCATCATAACGTTAGCCTTATGTATCATAACATAAGCTTTCTGCATCATAACGATAGCTTTCTGCATCATAACGTTAGCTTTCTGTATCATAACGTTAGCCTTATGTATCATAACATAAGCTTTCTGCATCATAACGTTAGATTTCTGCATCATAACGTTAGCCTTATGTATCATAACATAAGCTTTCTGCATCATAACGTTAGCTTTCTGCATCATAACGTTAGCTTTCTACATCATAACGTTAGCCTTATTTATCATAACATAAGCTTTCTGCATCATAACGTTAGCTTTCTGCATCATAACGTTAGCTTTCTGCATCATAACGTTAGCTTTCTGTATCATAACGTTAGCTTTCTGTATCATAACGTTAGCTTATACTCTGGACTGGATTGATAGCAGGGCTAGTAAATAAGTCCTGGACTTTGTCGTCAATAAAATCCACTTTGAGCTGCATTTTATGTATGAAAGATGCTCCATAAATGAACTATTATTATTATCCGTCTATGCTTAGCTAATACTCAGCTTTTTGTGTTTTTTTCACAGAATGAGGTGTGCTGGAGATGTTATTGCCCTCACACAAGTCTCCCAGTCACACAAGTCACACAAGACTCCCAGTCACACAAGTCTCCAAGGCACACGAGTCTCCCAGTCACACAAGTCTCCCAGTCACACAAGTCTCCCAGTCACAAGTCACATGAGTCTCCCAGTCACACAAGTCTCCCAGTCACACAAGTCTCCCAGTCACACAAGTCGCACAAGTCTCCCAGTCACACAAGTCTCCCAGTCACACAAGTCTCCCAGTCACACAAGTCTCCCAGTCACACAAGTCTCCCAGTCACACAAGTCTCCAAGTCACACAAGTCTCCCAGTCACACAAGTCTCCCAGTCACACGAGTCTCCCAGTCACACAAGTCTCCCAGTCACACAAGTCTCCTAGTCACACAAGTCTCCCAGTCACACAAGTCTCCAAGTCACACGAGTCTCCCAGTCACACAAGTCTCCAAGTCATACGAGTCTCCCAGTCACACAAGTCTCCCAGTCACACAAGTCACCCAGACACACAAGTCTCCAAGTCACATGAGTCTCCCAGTCACACAAGTCACACGAGTCTCCCAGTCACACAAGTGACTTGGAGACCTGTGTGACCGGGAGATTTGTGTGACTGGGAGACTTGTGTGACTGGGAGACTTGTGTCTAGGAGACTTGTGTGACTGGGATACTCGTGTGACTCATGTGACTGGGAGACTTGTGTGACTTGGAGACTTGTGTGACTGGGAGACTCGTGTGACTTGTGTGACTGAGAGACTCATGTGACTTGTGTGACTGGGAGACGTGGTAAATACACAGGTCACAACATGTTTACAGGAACGTTTGGGAGTTGTATTTTGATTATATTTCCTGACTGTAGTGAACTAGGCTAGATGTCTGCCCAACTTCCAGTGATGAAGCTAAGCTAGGCTAACGGTCCAGGCATTCCCTAAGCCCAATGCATGCAGAGACGAAAAAGGTATGCATCTTCTTGTCTAACTCCAGGGAAGATGTTAAATAAGCTAGTTTTCCTTTAAGCGTTCGCTTAAATCTGTATCTGTCTATGCTTAGCTAATACTCAGCTTTTTGTGTTTTTTTCACAGAATGAGGTGTGCTGGAGATGTTATTGCCCTCACAGACGACACAGGTCAACCCAAGACAGGACATGAGTGACAATGAAAGGGGTCTGATTTATGTTTTTGGACTAAAGTGAGCATCATGGAATGTGTGCAGCTTTACAATCATGTCATTGATGAACTGAATAATATCCCTCTCTGCTCATTCACCTCTCCCCCTCATCCCTCTCCCCTTATCCATCACCCCTCTCTCCTTATCCATCACCCCTCTATCCTCCCCTCTTACTCCAGATGAGGAGTGCCGGCCTGTGGCTCCCCCAATGGAAGGTGGACATTACTAAAAAGCTAAACAGAATGCTTAGAGGTTCTAGAAGGTTCTACTATGACATCATCACCAGCGTTCCAGAATGATCGGGCGGCACTAATTTTCTAGAATGTTCCTAACAATAGGTCCGTGGGTGAATTATGTACCATTACAATCACTACAGTAATGCATTAAGTTTCAAAAGTAAAAGTACAGTACATATTCTATAGGGTGTTCTTGTATTTCAGTGCATTCAACCCTCGATATATTGACCTGAAGGTTGTTAAAGTGGTCCAGTTATGCTGCTCTGTGTCCCTCAGATTGCTGGTTTAAAATGTTAAAGTACTTGATCTTCATCAACAGTTGCTGATATTGCAAATGTCAACAGACCAGGCTATTAATCCATAATGGAGGTACTAGAAGAGGGGTTACAGGGTAACCAAAATCAACATGTTTCTCCTTCCAAGGGTCATCAATAATCACAGCAAATGTTGTGACTATGACTAACGGGTCAGGAGATTGACAATGTGGATCCAGCGATAACATTTTAATTCGATTTGTGAACTATGGGTCTGGGGTTGGGACAAAATCAATTTTAAGCCTCGTCACAGCATTCATTTGGCTACAAGAATATAATGTTAAATTACCATAGAAGTATCACAACAACACATGATATTGTTCGCTATTCCAGTTTATATCGTACATCCATTTGTGTAACTGTAAATCCATGTATATTTATTGTATATATTAAAAATAGTCGCTATTTATGTACACTTTAGTTGTGGGTGGGTTTTCTTTTCTAATCAGAGTGATCTATCTTGAGAATGTGTTGTATATGCATTTATTTATATTAAATATAACTTATACTTAGTGTTATAAGAAAAGCTATGTCCTGTAACCATATACTGTGATTTACAGGTATTTTGGTAAATGGTAAATGTCTGTATTTATATAGCGCTTTTATCCAAAGCGCTTTACAATTTGTTTCTCACATCTTACCCATTCACTCACACACCGACGGTGGAGGCAACCATGCAAGGTGCCAACCTGCTCATCAGTGTCTTGCTCAAGGAGACTTCGACACGCTGCCCGGGAGGAGCGAGAATCAAACCGGGAACCTCCGGATTACCAGACGACTGCTCTACTCCCAAGCCACTGTCGCCCCCTATTAGGTCTATTTTATTATTAGGTATTTTTTACTTTGGTCTTTATCACTATACATTTATAGTTAGTGTAATCAATCATTTGACCTGATGTAAACTAGAATGTGCAGCATACCATTCTCTGACGTCTTACCCCTTTATGGAGGAGCAGTAGCGGCGCCAGAGAATTGGCCTCGCGGGAGCTTTGGAGGGGCTGGATTGTTTATAGCAGGGGCTAATGAATTTTAATGCAACAAACAAAATACCGGCTAATATAGGCTAGGGGTCGGCTATTAGGTTTGGCCACGGGCCATATTTTCCACAAGCCGTTTCTTGGCGGGCCAGGATCAAAAACAATGGCTAATTTAATATACTGATATTGAAAAAAAATAAAAACGTTTTTCTCTGGTCTGCAATCCCTTAACAATTGTGTGTATTGCGCCGTACTGTATTGTACCCGTTCTGCAATCTGTTTTTCATTCATTCATTCATGAACAGCAGATCAGCTGTTGCAGTCAGATCACCGCGGCGGGTGACGAACAGATCAGAATGCATGCAAACACGACTCACCCTACCTTGTTTGTTGTTAAGTCCTCCAAAATCCCTGCTAATGTTTGAAACATGTCACATATCCACTCGCCGCCCTCCAATTCCAGATTGGCGTTGAATGCAGCAGCTACTTTATCTGCCAACTTGCCTCGTTGTTGTTGTTGTCGCCACATATTATGCAGAGAGGACGTCGGCTCGGCACGCAAGAATCACCGACCTGTTGCGATAAACCCGTATTTTATGTATGGCTCCTGTTTATTAAAAGAAGCGTTATATTTCCCCGAATCGTTCTTATTTATATCCAAAGATGTTTGTTTTGTTTTTTGAACTCGCACGCATCTCGAACGCGGAAGTGAAAGTGCGTTAGGGACTATTGGTGTAGTCCCGGTGGGACTATTCCATTGGTTCTCCCAGTCCACGTGACCATTTCTAGCATTTCAATTGGCTATAGTGACAGACATGCTTTTGATGACGTCCGGTAGATAGATACAGCTTCACAATAAAAGAGGTGGAGATACTCATCACGCAAACCCACGATAATGTTGCCGTTTCTCTGCCAAATTTCTCAGTTCTTCGCTAAAATACATTCGTAATGTATTTTATATATAAATAAAATAAAAATCATAACTGGGAGGGGGGGCTTAGAGGGGGCTAAGCCTTTTTCAGAGGGGGCTTAAGACCCTGCTAGCTCCTCCCCCCCGCCGCCCCTGTGGAGGAGGATTGTTGGCAAGTGACAGCTCTCACTTTTTTCCTCATTCTAGTGACTAGTGACACAACTGTCGGGTCTAGCTCGTATACTGCGTTGGACCACTAGCCTTAAACTAAATGTATCAGCAATAGTAGTAATCATGGATTATAGTCATAGTTCTTGTAATCTTCAATCAAGTCAACTGTAAATAATGCTCGAGACGTTATCTATAGCTAATGCTTGCATCACCATGGAGGTCTAAGGTAAATGTGTATCTCATGAACGTACTTTTCCACTGCATATTGTAACCCTCCGTCTGCTTCTAAATGAAATATTTGTGTTATCTTTAAAAAACAGGTCTATTACCTGCTGTGGTAAATCTCCCGCGGTCAAGCCCCTTTCGTGACTGTGAAGCAAGGCTTGCATCACAGTCAGGAAAGGGGCTGCCTGCGGCCATCGTCAACGAGTCATTCACGGTCGTCTTTGTTTGTCCGAGTTTTCAAAGGGGGCGTGGTTTAGCGACAGGTCTATTGGCACTCTAGCCCATATATGGTCAAAGGGGCGTGGCACTGAATGTGTTAAAGAGGGCTATAGGTAACATTCAGCCACTAGATGTCACACTAGAGCACAAGCATGTAATTTCTTTATAAGTAGTTAATTATTCAGTGTTTGTAAACTTGTATCCATCCTCTGGGCATTATTAGACACGTGAGCAGTGAACATTTATCAAGCAAAATACACAATAATTTGTACAGAGAGCTTTTTAAATATACATACCTGATATTCAACTAATTTAGACTTAAAATTACATCATCACGAGTCTTCTGAATATTGATAAATGAGGCCCAATGTCTTTAAGATTTAATATGATATTAGAGATAGTTACGTTTTGTTTGTAGTACTTTCAGTACTTTGTTGTACTCTTCCAGTAAAACATGTTTCCGGTCCAGGTAAGAGTTTGAAAACGCCCGAAAATTACAAAAATGCGAAGGTCAATCTCGCAGCTCTCGGATCAACTAAGCTAATCGACAAGCTCTGCCCTCTTTTCTTGATCCTCCCAATCACGACCATCACTTGTCTGAGGGAAGCAAAAGTTGTGATTGGAGGACCAAGACAAAAGGAGCGGGGCTTAGCGACAGGTCAACCGTTTGGACACATCCCTCCTAAATCAGTGCTTGGTGTGGTGTCTCTTACTTCAACGTCAACTCCTTTAGCTTGACGAGCGTCTCGAGGAGGAAGTAGTGCAGTGTGGTGATGGGCCTCCTCCAGAGCACCAGAGACAGGCGGTCCTCTTTATCCTTCAGTCTCCTCTCTCTGACCGAGGAGTCTGGGGGAGACAAACAATCCCCTTGACTTGCCATCAATTCCTACCTCCATTCGTGCCATCAATAAAGGAAGCAGGAGGTAGCTTTGAGGCGGGCGGGTGGGTGGGGGGATGGTTGTAGTTGCTTATTTAGCTGTTATTATCTGATCTTGTGACCATGTACATGTCTGTCTATGTTCTTCTTGTTTATGTATGTTTACTGTGTTTTTGGCGTTCTTATTATCTGCTGTAACATGAAACTCCCAGTTTGGGACATGCTAATAAACTTGACTTGATCACACTCACCGCTACATCACACGCGCTGGTCTATTGGTAATATTAGACTCATGATTTATTATTGTGGGGGCGACAAACATGTCTGGTTTTGTCCCTTCAATCCCATGTTTCTATGTGGGACGGTTTGCTTGGAAAAGGTCCAACGGAGAGCAGCAGAGATTATGTGCCTTCTCTTTTTGGACTCTGTGACCTGTGTTATCTCTCTGACTGCTCTTTACCACAGATATGGATGCAAAAGTGTGTGAATGTGAAGCAGCAGGGGCACTGCTGGGAAAAAAGCACCAGTGCTCGGGGAAACCTACCCTGGGCAAATTAAGGTTAAAAAAACGGTTTGATTTAAACACCAATGATAATTTTTTTTTTTTTTTTAACCAACCTGTAGAATTGCCATTCCGTTTGTCTTTAGCTCGTGCGCGTTTCAGAGATTGTTCAACACAGCTTGCCCCATTGGCTGCCATTTCACTGTTTAGTAGGTCAGGTGATCTGTAGACATAAATAAAAGACATAACATAAAAGCATAGCAACATTTGTCAACTCTGGCTATCCTTAAAAAGGGATCATTTAACGTCCGTGTCATTTTTCAGCATTGAGCTAAAAAAACGGGTTGACAAAATAATGTACCAGTAATAATATAGGTCAATGATGAAATCGTCCGACACAAAATGACAGGTTGTTCACGTCAATCCAACCCAATGATTCAACACTCACTGCCTGTGGCTTCTTGCTAACAGCACCTAGCTCACCCAGCCTAGAATGACCGACGTTACACCAGACAAAAGGCAACGCTCAAAGGGTGATCATTTAGCCTGGTCAGCCGACTGAAACAACTTCACGTCGAAGGTCGTTAGTTAGTCTGTAATGAGGGATGATCACTAGATTCGTGTGCATCATCATCAGCCTCCCCATGCTAGCTAACCGGTTAGCTTAGCCGTTACAATGCTAACGGCTAAGCTAAGTAGGTTGACATTGAATGGTCAAAAATAAGGGTTCGAATTCAATAACGTTTGGTCATATCCGAGTAAAGGTGTTCAAAACATATCCGTCCCCACCGCTGCTACTCTCGTGCGGTGGATAAAACATGATAAATTGTAAGAATAACGCGATGTTGAAAGGAGATGGTCGGCATTACCTTCTCTCCTGTTCTCTCGTCACCCGGAAATTAACTTTGTACTTCGTCATGTTTCCAAAATAAATGTGCCACGTGACGTTTACTTCATCACAACGTCACGTGACTGAAGAATTATGTTTAAATTTCTGGGAACCCTAAGCTACAGTCCTCTCCTCACCGTGGCATTCGGGGTAACTGTGCTTGGTCACGATGATCATAACAGCCCCGTCCAGCCCCTCGCCCACCACCACCCCCCCAAAGGCAAAGTTAGCACTAAACAAGCGACCTTTATTGTGAAAAGTATATGAACACGTAGTTGAACACGTAGACCCAGAAGTATTTTCTTGTGGTCCAATCGGAGGTTGCCAAATAGTAAAAAAAAAATCTGTTGCAGTGTCCGGATATAATAATAATATAAAAATATATATAAAATATACATTTTTTTTTATTTTTTTTACAAAAACATCAGTTTCGACATTTTAGTTTCAAGCATGTAGAAAATGGGGCAACACTGGATAATGTGTAATTTCAGTATACTGTGGGGATAGGGAAATGGTTGATAGGGTAATTGATATAAGATCCTATAAGATGAGATAAAAATGACAAAGGACAGGGAGGAAAATCAGAGACAGTACAAGTGTTTTTATTAAAACAATGTCTAAACATGGAAGTATGAGGAAATCAAACCTGAGGGCGCAGGCATGAACAAGACAGTCATTAGCTGTAGCGGCTTCTAAAATTCAAAACCATCTAGTTTAACATCGAGGGAAAAAAAGAAACTCCGTTATACACAACAGTTACCTTTCACAGGATATTAACATATGAACAATGAACTAGTGGCTGTAACGCGACAATCATGATAACATGATATAAATTCAGTGTTAGGCGAATTCAATAGTCAAATATTGACCAGAGTGATGATTAAAGTCATCCGACCTTTGTTCTTGCCATGGATTCAGAGTGCTCTCGTTCAAGCCTGCAACTGCAGTGTGGCATAAGAGAACACAAGATGACAATATAAAAAGCATGTTGAAAGAGAGGACATATGGAAACAAGAAAATAAAAGTGACTATTTTTTTCCCCCACACAAGGCCACAGGCACATGTTGTAATCGACAGCAATCGACCGGAATCCCTGATACTGGGGAAACCAAATCTGTGGTCAACGAGGGTGGAACATGCCTCGTTGATGCACTCCTGTAAACCAGGGGAAGCGAATATCTAAAATCCTGTCAAACGTGTTTCCAAAGCAGTTAGACCACTCTGGAATAATGGTTGGGAGGGATTATATTATTAAAACCTTAAAACCAGAGATTGGCAGCATAAACGTGATCCTTTCAGCACCATGGGCGAGGCTATGATCTCACCTGCACGGCGTGTTCGGATTCTTGAACATCAACTTATTATCATCAATATATATTATTATTGCTTTCATCCTCTTCTGTTATCTGCAACGAGGCTGTAGACAGCAGCTACCGGTCGTTACTATAACAGGCACATGGGATGATCCTCTTCTCTCTGCCCTTCATAATACAAGTCCCCAGCGCTGGTACGACCACGGGGCGAGTTGGTTCGAGTGCATCTTGAAGAGCGCCGTCCCATACCCGGGTTAATCGCTGCATCCGTGTCGTATTGACGGGTAACTGTAGTCTAAAGCCTCGCTGAAGTGTCGACCCGGAACAAAGTGACTGAAAGACAGTAAATGAATTATCCAAGAATCTGCTCACATGGTGGGGATAATAACAGTGGCAGGTAAACCCACCATTTTATTTCTGAAGCAAGGGTTTACCCAAATGTATATGTCTTCATGAATGAAATTCATAGTATACATTATACTAAGCAATATAATTGATGCGAGTCGAGTTAAAAATATTCATGCCATTTCCTCAAAAATACCCTACTTTGAAAACATCACGCATTTAATATTATATTGGTGGTTGGTGTTGTTGTCAGCGACTGGAGGTCAGAGTTCACAAACCTTTTATTTTAACATTGCATCACTGGGTAATATGACCCAACGCATCTGGGAGACTTGAGCCACACTATGCTGCCCTGGATCTAAAGCGGTTGTCAATATAATTCCACCCCGAATATGGTACACGACCGCTACACCGGACCCCCAAATTCATACATAATAGGCTTTGGACCCCCACTTCAGAATATTTAGTCCCCACCCCATATTTGTTGTTGTTATTTGTTATTTAGTTGAGAATTCCATAACCGTCTGTAGGCGTGGAGATGACAGAGCGGAGGGTGAAATCGGAGTCGTCGTTAATACGCTTATTCTTTTAAATTGTGCTAAACTTCTAGTGAAGAAATGATTAGTGAGATAAACAATTCCCCCATTTTGCTGGGGACCCTGTGGACCCTCCCCAAGGACCCCTGGGAGTCCCTGGGCCCCACTTTGAGAACCCGCTGGTCTACAGGACTTAAGTGTTTCCCATACAGTTCTTCTCGACAACGAGACAGACCCACGAAAGAGTGGATTTCCTAAACGGACGTGACGGTAACGGCGTGTCTCGTGTCACGTGTGCGGTTCTCCTGCCGCCCACGGTGCATCTCCCCCCCCCGGCACGCCGCCAGCGCCACCAAAGACCTGCGCGGAACACTGTATATCCCACAAGCCGAGTAAGACATTTAGGCTTACAAGGACTTAGGCAAGGTTACGAACGGGAACCGTAGGCACCGATATGGTGGTCGGATGGCTTGCTCTACTCCTGGGCAATAATGTAAACGTGTAGCGACCGGGAGGTGCTCCCCTCACTGCGTCCACCAGGGCTCAAGAGTCACTCGTCATAGTGCAGGGAGGACAGGAACTTGTCCACGTCCAGGTCGTCAGGGAAGGAATCCAGGAGTTTCTTCTGTTTCTGAAGGGGGGAGGGGGGGGAAAAAAGTTAAATATTATGGAAATATAAACATATACATGGAATTTGATCATCTACGGCACTGAGGGTTAACCAATAAGCTCTCCTACTAATATTTCACCAGAAATCCATCTCAGCCCAGCTCTAAAACGCGTACAACTACTGCTCAGTTTGGCATTCATTTCAGAGGCCCCAGGATATGGAATTCTCTGCCAGTAAAGCCTTGTTTATTCACGGTGTCCATGGAACCGATGATGAATGCAGCCAGTCGATTCTATTATCGATTCTGTTTATCGATTCCTGATACATTTTTACATTTATAATTTAAATAAATAAATTGGAAATGCAACAGAACTAAGCTGGTTAGAATAACAACATGCAACTTGACATTTCTGATTGTCATTTATTGTTGAGCCCCCATGTCAGAAAAATACAAAAACTGTAAAAAAGAATTAACTACACACTTATAATAATGTAATAATAATAATGTATTTGAGATTCTCTTAAACTAATTTAATCAATTGAACTGTAGTTACATTCAACAGGTCGTTATTGCAAAAGAGAATTAATTATCAATAACCTACCTGGTTAAAAGTAAAAACATAACTGACACATAAGTAACATCTAGGAAAGCAATTCGCCTACCGAAATTCCGAGGCTTCTACCTTGGCGTAAGGGTGCAAACCTTTCACCTGTGGTGATTAGACATAATTCACATACGGAACTGTTGTTGGGAATATTGGTTCCGCACGGACATTATAGAGCAGGGCTATTCAACTGGCGGCCCGCAGGATGATTCTGACCGACCCGCAAAAGATTACATGATAATTAAAAAAAAAAGTTAAAAAAAAATTTAATTTTTTTTCTTCTTTTCATGTCAACGTTCACACGCACAATTGAGCCAAAAGTCACTCAATTAATGACAGATTTCATTGATAAATTGAGGGAAAACTTTGCAAGTCGATTTGATGAATTTGACATGCCCAGAGAATTGATGCATTTTGTGAGCAACCCATTTGCCAATGTAGCTGCTATTTCCACAAAAGGACAAGAGTTCCTTGCATCACTTCACATTGATGAAGGTCTCCTGCAACTTGAAATAATTGACATGCAAGCATCATCTGCTCTGAAGCAGGCACTTGAGAATGAATCCACCACAACATTTTGGATAAAATGTATTCATGTCAACACATTCCCAAAAATAAAAACACTGGTAATATCTGTGCTAACAATGTTTGGCTCAACATACACCTGTGAATCCAGTTTCTCTCACATGAATGCCATTAAAACAAGCAACCGTGCCTCCTTGACAAATGAGCATTTGCATCACTGCGGGTAGCCCTCACTTCCTATGAACCCTCTTTCTCTGCCATTGCCCAGTCAAAGAAGTGCAATCTCTCTCATTAGATGTGTGTAAGTAGGCTAGGCCTGTCTGCCCCCCACCCCCCCTGATGTTTGAGAGTTAAGAGTGGACAATAAGTGCTAATAAGATGCGGTGATTTGCTGTTGTTGCACAGACATGAAGCACTTTTTCATAAGCTCAGCTGCACTATAAATGTGTTTTTTGTCCAAGTGTTGATGTTAGAATGTTCAGATTGCACATCATGCACTTGTTTGTTTTTTATTTTATTTTTATATTGAAATGTTGAAGAGGAGATGTTGCAGTTGTTGCACAGTCATAAATGAAGCACTTTTTGCAGGAGATGTTGCAGATGTGGCACATAAATGAAGCACTTTTTTTGAAAAGTATACGACTTTTGCAATGTAGTTAAATAAAAGTTGTGAAAATGTGGTTGCGTGTTGTGTCAAGTGTACATATATTCATAGCACGGGGAGGCGCCGTGGCAGTCCGGCCCCTGGCCCCTTGGGTTTCTGACAATGTGGCCCCCTGAACAATTTAGTTGAATAGCCCTGCTATAGAGTGTTGCCTTCCTGTCGGCAGGTAGACCATTTTAGCTAGTAATGTGATGGACTGTTTTTCTCATGCTGAATAAACATTCAGAGTTCTCTTTCAACACACCGCCTCAGTCTTCCATCCTTCGACACTACACACCACAAATTTAGTGACTGCTCTGCGACACTCGTTCACCTTTTCCTGAGTAATCTTACTCTGCTGTGCTAGCGTGAACGTTTTTTTTAGGTTAGAATTCAGGTTTTCCTAGTCAAGGAATCAAATCGTCTGCTATGGCTGCATGCGTGGCGCTAACGTTATTGTTTTAAAATGCGCAACTGTCGGAAAAACATGGCATCGATAAGAGGAATCGATAGTCACGGAGGCATGCAATTCCTGGAATCGGACAATTAGGAACCGGTTCCCATCCCTTGTGCCGAAAAGATAGTCTGTTTACTTTTCTGACAACTACATCACAGCATAAATCATAAATGTTCAGACAAGCTTCATTTCTGGTTATTTGTGATACTCTGTAATACACCCAAATCAAAGTTATAGCCACATATTGTTCCAAACTAATTTGGTCGCAGATGTCCGGATTTGGTAGTTCTGAGTAACTTGGGGAAGAGCCGTTTTACAGGCGTGGAGGCAGCTCTGCGTATTAATGTGCTTAAATACATCAATGGATGAAAATAATACTTTTTAATTATTCATATAGCCCTTTTTAAAACAAAGTTACTAAAGATACTTGGAATAAGAATGTGATCACTGTATAGTAGATTCATATTCATTTTCGGAGAAGAAACAGTTTATTATTTTTCTTTCACAGCAAATTAACTTTGTATTTTTTCATTGTTACTTCTTGATTAGTTTATATTGTTCGAAATAAACTATTCATTCAATAATTCACATGTCCACATTGCTGCATTTATACGCATTTGGTAAACTGGTCAGTTCAGAAGCCAAGGGTTTGGCTAAACCAGGGTTTTTATATAATGAGGGTTTGGTCACCAATGCGGAAATAATCAACCACTTGAGGGCCGACTGAAACCAGCATTCTAAACGTTTAATTCGCTTAAAGAACAGAATCCTGGTCCCAGCTGTATCCATTGTCGTTTCTTAATTGTGCACTGTTGAGTCTGAGCTCGAAACACAAACAAGTCATTAACTGCAATGCCCCTGTATTGTTGTGTACTTGACAAATAAAGAACTTGAACTTGAGCACAGTCCTATGGACGCTGAACTCCTGCATTGTGGTCAAGGAAACATCTAGACCTTTTTAAGTTTTTTGGGCTGAACAAGGTTGTGTATTATACAGTTAGTAGCCAGGCTCACCTTTTCCTTCTTTTTGCTGCCAGACGAGTTCGAGCGCTTCAGTACCTTCTTGGCCGGGGGACTGTCGGGAGTGGCGGGCTGCTTCCGCTTCTTGGTGTACTTGGACGTTGTGGGCGACTTCTCCCCCGCCTCCTCCTGACGCAGGCTGTCCTTCAGCGGGCTCCCCGTCCGGGCGATGGCAGCGCGCGACAGGATCATGAGCGTGTGGGCGGCCATGTTGATGCTGTTCTCGCTGCCGGCCTCGCTGGCCGGGCTACACGTGGGCAGCTCCGGGGTGGCAGGGGGCAACAAGTGCCGAGGGGTTCCCTCTGCGTCCCTACCCTGCCTGAGTCGGACCGGGGTCCTGGGACAGTCCATGGACTCCTCCTGGACGCGACCGGGTCTGGGGGTCCGCGGGAGCGGGAGATCGATCGGACTGCAGACGCTTGCCCTCTTGACCGGGGTGGAGGGAGGGTCGAGTCCGTGGATGTCCTGGAACATGGCCGCCGCCTGTTTGGTGAGAGGGCTGGTTTTGGAGGCCGCCTTGGAGGGGGTCTTACCGGACTTGGGCTGAGGGGCCGGTGTCGTGACAGCGGGTGGGTTTAATTCTTTCGGCACTGAAGAGGCCGTCGGCTGCTGCGGCGGCTCTGGTCTGCTGCCCTTCACCTCGTTCTCCTTGTTGGCCGTGACATGAGGAGACTCGTCGGAAGACGCAGTCGTCTTCTTCTCCGCTCGCCCCTCTCTGGGTCTGGCGGTGCTTTTCTCAAGCAGCTCCTTCCTGCTAGTGTCCTCTCTCTCCTTCCTGCTAGTGTCCCCTCTCTCCTTCCTGCTAGTGTCCCCTCTCTCCTTCCTGCTAGTGTCTTCTCTCTCCTTCTTACTCTCCGATCTCAGTTTATAGTCAGAAGAAGGCGATCTGGAGCTGCGAGGTTCCTTCGGTTTCGCTCCGTCATCATCATCATCGTCGTCGTTGTCATGACGACTAGTGTTTTGTTTGGCGTCTGTAGCTTTTGCTCCCTCTCCTGATCCCGTCTTCTTCGAGGACACTGGCTGTGAGGTGTCAACCCTAATCACACGTTCACTTTGGAGTCTTTTATCATTGCTTTTGTGGTCCTGTTTGCGAGGGGTCCTCCTGCCAGATTTCTTCTGTTGTGGCGGTTGTTGAGGGGTCAGGGTTTTCTCCGTTTGTTTTGCAGAGCCAGTCAGGGTTTTCTCCGTTTGTTTTGCAGAGCCAGTCAGGGTTTTATCAGTTTGTTTTGCCGAGCCAGTCGGGGTTTTCTCCGTTTGTTTTGCAGAGCCAGTCGGGGTTTTATCAGTTTGTTTTGCCGAGCCAGTCGGGGTTTTATCCGTTTGTTTTGCAGAGCCAGTCGGGGTTTTATCAGTTTGTTTTGCAGAGCCAGTCAGGGTTTTATCAGTTTGTTTTGCCGAGCCAGTCGGGGTTTTCTCCGTTTGTTTTGCAGAGCCAGTCTGGGTTTTCTCCGTTTGTTTTGCAGAGCCAGTCGGGGTTTTATCAGTTTGTTTTGCCGAGCCAGTCGGGGTTTTATCAGTTTGTTTTGCCGAGCAAGTCGGGGTTTGATCCGTTTGTTTTGCAGAGTCAGTCGGGCTTTTATCAGTTTGTTTTACCAAGCCAGTCAGGGTTTTCTCCGTTTGTTTTACCAAGCCAGTCGGGGTTTGATCCGAGCAACGTACAGGCTCTATTCTCCTCTTGGGCTTCTTATCACACAGGATGGCAGGCCTCGTTCGGGGGGCCGACTTGGGCTTATCTTTCTCCTTGTGTTGGACAGGAGTGCTCGCAGCCGGAGGCGTGGTTGTTTTGCTAACGGTGGTGGGTGTGGTCGTTTTACCGACGGGTGTCGTTGGTTCTCCAGAGTCGAAGCTGAGGACCCTCCTGGTGCCTATTTGTACATTCTGCTGGCTCGACTTCTCAGCTGATGGAGGTTTAACAACCTTACGGAGGACCACCTTCTGTATAGCAACTCCTCCTATGCCTGCAATTCAAGAGGGGGAAAAAAACGTAGTGAACCATTCTGAATGGAGACAATGAAGGTAGTCCGTAAGGTTGACTGCTATGATGGACAGAATGAAGATAGACTGACTGCTATGACTGACAGACTGCTATGACGGAAGATACTGACTGCTATGAGGGACAGAATGAAGACAGACTGACTGCTATGACGGAAGATACTGACTGCTATGACGGACAGAATGAAGATAGACTGACTGCTATGACCGACGGAACGAAGACAGGCTGCTATGACGGTAGAATGACTGACTGCTATGAGGGACAGAAAGAAGACTGACTGCTATGACGGTAGAATGACTGACTGCTATGAGGGACAGAAAGAAGACTGACTGCTATGAGGGACAGAAAGAAGACTGACTGCTATGAGGGACAGAATGAAGACAGACTGTTATGAGGGACAGAATGAAGACACTGTTATGAGGGACAGAATGAAGACAGACTGCTATGACGGTAGAATGACTGACTGCTATGAGGGACAGAAATGAAGACAGACTGTTATGAGGGACAGAATGAAGACAGACTGTTATGAGGGACAGAAATGAAGATGGACTGCTATGAGGGACAGAAATGAAGATGGACTGCTATGACAGAAACTGGATCTTACTTGGCACTGTAGGCTGCCTGAACGCCACTGTGGAGGGTTGGGGCTTGATGGGTTCTGGTTGCTTCCTTGCTACTGGGCTCGGCATTGTAACAAACTGGGGGAAAGAAAGACAATGGGAATACATGTATTGGGAGTTTCTAAAAAAGGTGCAAAATGAGATTAGGGACACAATTAAGATTTGAATGGAGTTTTCCCGCGTCGCAGAAATCAATGAAGTAATGGGTTTACCTTGTTGGAGACGGTCTGGATCTTCCCTGCACTGTTCTGCCCCACAGACACGCCAACAGGAAGCACCACGGGCTGACCGGGTGACTGCAAGATGAGCGCCGATCCTGAAACATCAACGTACCTCTTTCAGGCAAACCGAGACACGACATAAGAGGAGCTACAGCAGCCAGGACACACAGGGTCCGACAGGTTCAAAGCCGTGGCGACGAGACAAAGTCATGGCATGTAGGAGGGGGCTGCACGGTTTGGTGAAAGAGTGCAATTGCAATTATTGTGGACAATATTGCGACTTCATTGAGGTTACCGAATAGTACCGTGACCAGACATGAATCACATGCACCACAGGGAGAATAGTACCATGACCAGACATGAATCACATGCACCACAGGGAGAATAGTACCATGACCAGACATGAATCACATGCACCACAGGGAGAATAGTACCGACCGCGACCAGACATCCTGAATCACATGCACCACAGGGAGAATAGTACCATGACCACCAGACCCCCCCCCCCCCCCCCCAAATGTCTTATTTTATAATACAACGTTTCCGAATGTACTTTTGGATAGGGCTGGGCGATATGGAAAAAAATCATATCGCGATAACGATATGATAATTTTATTTTATTTCTCGATATCGATAATTATCGAATTGTTATAAGTATAAAAAAAAAAAAAAAAAAAAAAAAAAAAATTTAACAACAGATGTATGTTTATTTTGCAGCAATTCTTTGTCATTGCCGCCATCTTTAGTGTTACATCCCCTCACACTCCAGTTCTCAGGCTGCAGCTGGTTTAAAAGCTAAAGTAAACCGGCTTCTCTGCTGGCTGTGGCTCCAGAGGAGTTGAACAGTTCTGGCTCTGCTAGTTTATTTTCGATCTTTTGGCGCTTTTTTGGTGGACAAACCACCGCACATGTGCACTGTGACTCGTGACTGGAGTCTAGTTCTGCTAGCACACATAGCCTACTGTGTACAGACGGTTTCAAAATGTGTTTTAAATTAGAAAGCAAACAAAATAAATGGACAAGAGAAAAATAAATCTGAATTTGGTCAGTATTGTCATTTGGACAAGCAAAGCCATTACTTTAAGTTGCAGGCAAGAAAGACAAGTCTGTCCACTGTCTCTGGTTTTAAAACTGCCCTGTTGCAGGTAAATTCGATATCGATTATTAAAATATATCGCGATATTTATCGTTATCGTTATATCGCCCAGCCCTACTTTTGGATTAAACCCAGTTGTATTGAGTGAATAACGGTCTTTCCCAGCGGAACATAAGTTACTTAAGGTTACACAGGCCACGCTAAGCACACTTTGCTTGCTAACGTTAGATTGTTGCAGTGTTGATACGAAGGAGCCGTCTGCCAACAAAGATGTTCTTTCAACAAATGTTCACTGGCATGCATTCAGCACACACACACATCTATTTTTTTCAAATCACAAATCGCAGGCTTTTTTGCAGTTATATAATTGCACAGGCCGATATCGTGATTGCATTTGCGATTAAATGAATCATGCAGCAGCACATAGTATTATTTATCAACAGGATCTTATCGTGGTCTCTCTTACCAGCGGAGTAGGTCTGGGAGCGAGGCGGCGTGGCCAGAGTGTAGGGGCTGGCCGGGAGCAGCTGTCTCTGTTGGCTTCCGACAGGCACCGACAGCTGTTTGGCCTGGGTGTCTGCCGCCGCGGCCTCCGTCACCAGGATGTAGCTGGTAGCAGCTCCGTGGTTGGCCGCATCGAAGGGCAGTTGAATGATATAGGTGGGCGGGGCTTGCGACATCCCCGGTAACACCGCCGCCACCAGACCGGGTTTGCCGACCTCGGAGCTCTGCAGGTCGCTGACCGCCCGCGTGGTCTCGTCCTGGCTGGCCGTGAGGGCTCCGGACGCGCCCCCAAAGGCTTTGCCGGGCGACTTGGCCGGGGAGGAGAGGAAGATGGTGGGGATCCTGTCCCCGGAGATGCTGGAGACGGCCTGATTCAAGGCGGCGTCGCCCGTGGACGCCTCTTCCTGCTCGTCACTTATGATGATCTCTAGGGAGACTATCTTACTGGGGTCGAGCGCCTCCTTGCCGGAGGTGCCGGGGAGCAGGGCCGGTGCGCCGCGCGCGGCTGTGAACGGCACAGGAGTGGCGGCGGGAGGCGCGGATGAGGCCGGTTTAGGGGACGTTTCCGACATGGCGACCGCCGGCTGAGGGTTTCCCCCACCGCAGGGCGGGTTGGCGGTCCGCGGCGGGGTCTTACTCACTTCCTCCGGCGCAGGAATAGCGATAATGAGCGCGGGGGGAGAATTAAGAGACGGAGAGAGGGCTGCGGCGGATCCAGCTTTGCCCCGAGCTTGGACGCTCGTCTGTTCTCCGGCCTCCGGTGCTCGTCTCTCTCCCTGCACCTTGTTCACGTCAGCCGCAGCAGTTGTGGTTCTGCAAGCGGCAAATGCGGCGGCGTTGATCGTCGAGAGGACGGCGCCCGTTCTACGGAGGGCAGTGGAGGTGGGAGCGGCGTCCTTTCTGGGACGCTTGAAGACATGCTGAAGGACTGACGTGTCAGCGGGAGGAGGAGGAGGAGGAGGAGGAGGAGGAGCAGCATTCAAAGGTTCATCCACATCCATGGGTGCTGCGGTGTCACTGCTGTTCAATGCAGAGTATTCATGTCCGCGGTCAGATTGTTTGACGGCAGAAGGAGAGACTGCTGGCCGTTTATCCTGACTGACCAACAGTCTGACCCTGCTGTTCTCTAGTCTGGAATCTCGGCCGCTCGAGTTAAGAGCCGTGGTCTTTAAGGAGCTGGGAGTAGCGGACTTCCTGGTTTTCTTGGTCTTGGGCTCCGGTACGAGCGTGACACTCCCCGTCGTTGGTGTGGGGTCTGGAGTGGCAGGGACATCCTCGTGTACGGTGGCTGCAGAGTGTCAAGATTCAAATGCAGGAATCAACCATAAATCATCTTTCAAAATCATACATCTAACATGCTAGGCAGGTGTGTCCGGGACAATTTGATCATTGCCATTTTTTTTTATTCTTTAAAAAACCATCAAGGACCAGGGTTTCCATTATCCGAATAGATCCTCCGGTAACTTGTGTATAAAAACCATAACTACGATTCACAATTTAGTAATTTAGTTGACGCTTTTATCCAAAGCGACTTAGAGATTGTGAACAACAAGTCACCAGGAGGGGTACATCTCTGGCAGCTAAGGGTCGGTGGCGTTGTTCATCAAATAATATTGAGTGCATAGTAGTATGGACATATTAGCAAGATAAGTAGTAGTATAAGAATAGTAGCATAGTATTAGGGTACATAATAGTAAAAAAAACAGTAAGACAGAGGAATACAACTAATTGTCTTTGTTTGTTTAGTTGGGTTGATTGGACGCTTATAGAGATGTTTGCTTTTGGTTCATGTTTGTATAGGATGACAATGATCTTTGTTGGGTTAAACTGGATTTGTTTTTATATTTTTACTGTATCAATACTTCTGTTCATTTTACTTATTTATAATAAAAAATTGGTTAAATATATTTTTATTTATTTACTGTATTATTTGTTGTAATGTTGATTGTGTGTGTACCCCAGGAAGATTAGCAAACTGCTACGGCATAAGCTAATGGGGATCCTTTAAATAAACAAACACAACAAAGGCATACCTTGGTCTCCACTCTGAGGAGGCCCAGCACTGTCGCTCTCCTCTGGGCTACTGCTCACGTCCCCCTCTCCTTGCTCAGCCTCTGAGGTCCTAGTTTTACCTTCAAAACAGACATCATACTACATTTACTCCTGAACGCACTGTGAGTGGAAGATGGGTATCCATGAGCTCTTATGAACCACACTCCTACTCAGAGCAGCCTCTACTCCTGTACGTCACACAGCCTGCAAAAAACAGCTCAGCCCCAAATTCCTCATTACTGTAGCAAAAGCTGATCTCCGCAAGAAAACGCGATAATAACCTTGAATTGCATGCATACATAGTATCACAAATAACCACATATTACGCTTGCCTTAACTCATTGGACGCCATGGATTAGCCTCATCCTGTAGTAGCTACCGCCACCGCTGTAAACGGTGGGAGTCGCTCACCTTGTTTGCAGGGCTATAACTTAAAATATTATAGCTATATATGCAATACTATGGCCCATTTGACATCGAGTATCTATCGTTCAAGATGTGAAAAAGGAATATTTTTTCCATCCATACATTCCCGTTTTATAACGTGGTGAATATAAGTATGGTTTTAGAGCGGCTTAGGTAATTCCTGGGAGGCTAGTATTAGGCCGCAACGCATATTATACTTAATCCATTGGCATTTCGTCCCTATACACGCTACAATTAAAAATTCAAATGCATATGATCGGTATATTATGTTCCATCATGAAAGGGGGGGGGGGGGTCATTTCTGATTAATTGATAGTCTATAACGGCATTCGTTAGTACAACAGCATACGCTGATCAGGGCGATGGCTATGAAAACAATGCACAGCCAAGCTGAAATTGACATTTAATTGCCCTTACCTGTGGCAGATGAGATTCCAAAAAGAATATTCCAATTATTTGATTGCCATCTGCTAGATCGTATGTCCATTTGGCCCACGCCATAACCCCCCACAGCATAATGAATCGGGCGTCCCGAAAGCGATTCAATGCGATCGGGTATACCCCTCGGTTCAGGCTACTCGAAAACTCCGTATTTCAATGATACACAGAGTCATACACAGAGTCACAAAGTGCGACATCGGCCGCATACCAGGCGGCGGTATTGGACCTTTGCGATCTCAGACACATTGCATATGGTACCACAGCCTTCCTGGATGATTTATGAATGGAAATAGCGAAAAGAAATAACGATCAAATAACGAGTATACTCGTCGTTGGTGGGGAATGAGTTAATAAAAGAACACGCCAACATTTTGGGAAATTAGCTTATTGTCTTCTCCAGAGAGACAAGATAGATACGTAGATACCAGTTTCCTCTCTGTGCGTTCAGTAGAAAGCTATCTGGCTGCACCTTAGCCTAGCTTAGCACAATGAATGGAAGCGGACATGGCCGGTTAGCCTAGGCATTGTCCAACTAACACCTCTCCCGAAGGCTAACCGGTCATGTCCGCATCCATTAATTGTGCTAAGCTAGGCTAACATGCAGCCAGATAGCTTTCTACTAAACGCACAGAGGGGAAACTGGTATCCATCTTCTTGTCTCTCTCTGGAGAAGACGGTAAACTAATTTCCCAAAATGATGGCGTGTTCCTTTAACATCCATGAGTTATGCAGTGATATAGTAACAGAAACGTAAACAGACCATCTTTTCTGCGTAAGGAAACCAGCGCGACCACGAGGGAAATGGCATAATGACTACATTTAAAATGGGAGAAAAGGTGAAAAAGCCTAAAATAAATGTTATAGGGGAAACAATTAATATAATATTATTTATTTTATATGTTATGGAGAAATAAACCGAGAATAAGAGTTTACTTCCTCTTTGGGCAGAGATGTTTGACAGTGGAATGTTCAACTCTCTGCCTAGGAGTGTGCTTATGAAGACAAAATTCATAGAATTCACACAATGTTCATAGAATTCTCATAACGTGCATTTCCTACTAATACGATGAACACAGCTCACTGGCCACTTTCTATTTTATACTTCTCTATATTTATTTTTTATCTAGCACACCCTCAGGAGCAGAACAGAAAAAAGCATTTCATATAAAAGCATTCTGTATTTTTGTATGACAACTAATAAAGAAACTTTTTCTATCCACTTTTTCTCCTCTTTTTCTATTTTTTCTCCCATCCCAATACCGCTGTGCCAATTCTCCCCTCCCCTGTCTTGAACGTTGCTCGCATATGCCCCCCACTGGCCGGTTGTAGGGAGGATAGAAGCCACGTGTCCCCTCCGATACACGAGGAGGCAGCCTGTCACATCTTTTCACCTGCCAGCGCGGACTCTCATTGGCGAGGTGTAACGTGTGGGAGGCTCACACTACCCTCGCCATTTCCTGTCTCTGCTGTGCAGGCGTCCCCAACCGACCTGTAGGAGTCGCTGTCCACAACGTCCAGATTACCACCCATCGACTTGTCTTCCACCCTCTAACTCTGCCAATTGAGTTAGTATGACGGCTGGCCCAAGCCGGAGGCAACGCAGACAGCCGGAGTCGAACCCGGTGTCTCTTGCGTTGGTGACAAGCGCAATGTCCGCTGCGCCACCCAGCCGCCCCAACCAATAAAGAAACTTGAACCTTGAACTTGGCCACAGTTGTCATATGCTGATGATCACCTGCTATGATTACAATCACCTATTTGTTTGTCTACTTGTTTGAATACAATTAATAGAAACTGGTTCATTACAACTTGACCAGAATCATGCTGCCTTGTTTACATTTAATTAATTCACAAGATTTAATTAAATCAATCACCTGTTGCATTTGAACCCACTACACAATTTGCATTAGATAGTTACATAGCCGGTATTTGCTGTTGAACAAACGTTTTTTTGTGATCCCTCATAAGCAATAAATGCTCAATAGATGCAGTATATTTGATACAGAATCAACCCAAATAACACGAAAAGCAAAGTGAAAATGCTTACTGTAATCGAAGAGTTCAAAGAGAGCCTGAAAGGCTGGGTCAGACTCGGTTTGCTCCAATATATCATGGATGGCATCATCACTCATGTGAAGTTCACCCTGTACAGAAGGATATAACAGAGGAAAGCATGTAAGCAGAACCACACAAACACTTGTTTTTAAGTTCCCAGAGGTGGCGTAGTGGTTACAACTAGATGTTAAAGGTAGCGTGAGCACTTCCTGTCTACACAGTACAACCAGAGATTAAAGCTAGAGTGGAGCAGGAGCTTTTCTCTCATGCGTGTGTGAGAGAAGCTCCTGCCCCACGCGCGCGGTCGGGAGGTTGTGTGTAAATGCGTGTACCTCCATCTCTCTCCCTCGCAGTCGGGAGCACTCGCATATCACTGTCAAAATACCTTTGCGCATGCTCCCACGCGCACGCCCGTATTCCGATCCATGCAATAATATTCACAGAGGTATATATTGTCATTTGAAACAAGTTACCAATGCATTGACCCGTGGGATTATGCCCCCCCCGCGGCAAAATTTATTAGTATCCCCCTCAATCTCTCTATCTCTGTCTGACTGTGGGTGACTGTCACTCAAAGCGCTTATGCAGGGCTCTACAGTGAGACCATATTGCTTGCATATGCCCCTAAAAATATGTGTGTGCGAACCTGAAAAATCAATTACGCGCACGGTGTGAGAGTGCAGATTACAGCCTCAGTCGTCCGTTTTTTTTTTTTTCTCCGCTGAGAATAGTTAAAAAACTACAAGTCCCACATTGCATTCAAGCCAACGGTCCAATCACAGTAGAGTGACGTGACTGGTTTCATGGGAAATAAAGCAAATTACCAATCGGAAGCTCTCATTTTGCTTGTTTACGTCCTGAAACTCCGCCATTGCGCTCAGGGCTCTGAGTGCGACACTAACTTATTATAGTCTACTCTTACCAATAGCAATAGATTTTAGAACACCTAGATTTATCGATAGCAATAGTAATATAACGGTAATGCAACAAAACGAATGCCTTGCTTTGTTAATCATAACGTTGATGCAGTAGCGTTGTGTTGTCTGTAACGGACATGACAATAACATAACGTGTACACATTAAAATTGCGATAATCGATTCTAACATTTTCAAATCGATGCAGTTGAATTTTCCCCTTAGGATCGATGCATTGTTACACCCCTACACCAAAGTCACTGGCCCACTGTGTATTTGTGTGTGTATAATAACTTGGCTAGCGTTATCAACAGCAGAGATGGGCAATAGGGTCCAGCTGCAGCGCCGGACAGCCAGAGTGCAAGCGGTGTGACGTAATTGGCAGACTCGACTGTCAATCAATGGTCTACCTGACACGCAAACTCATAAACAATGTTTCTGTACTGGAGGTGTACAGTATTTCAATAGGCAACCCTGAAAGGATCATTTTTCTAGAAGAGCAACACTAGCCAAAACATAGGCATTGTATGCATAAAAGGGGCAAAAGCTAAAGTTAAGTGACTGTTACTTTTGTAGCAGTAGTTTGATTTGATAGGGACAGCACATGTTAACACTTTGGCTGCCATGGGTTAAATTAATGATATACCATAGATTGCCAGCGCTATTTGTCTATGGAGAAAGTCCCCTTCTTTGCAGGGCTATAACTTTTTAAATTCTATTGCTACATTGCCATTATTAGGGCCCATTCAAAGTCCTATATGTATTGTTCATTGTGTAGCAACGTTAAACTTTTTCATTCACATATTCATAGTAAAGTATGGTCTAATGTATAAGTATGTTTTCATCTCTTTCTGCAACTTTCTCCAGAACGTGATATATAGCCCCAAATGCATTATATTGATGATGAAATACAGTTTGATGGCAATCAGCGCGATATAAAAAATTCCAACTAGACGTACTTCTAGAAGTTACTACACGTCATCTGATGTTGACCGGATGGGCGAGGGGGCGTTTATAATTCCGTGGGCAGCGTTATACCAATCATCTAATGTGGGTCAAATGTTGATAAAAGCAGTTAGTATCGAAGATGGTAACGTTACACGCTGAAACTCACCCCAGTCTCCGCGCGCCGTTGGGCGATCATCGTCGAGTAGAAATTTTATCATTATGGGATATATTATTACCCGGTCCATCTCCAGCTTGTATAATGGTATATACGTCCAAATCATGTTGTTTATCGAGTTATTGGCAATCGATCGCTATGTAGAGTGACGAGCTAGAATGCCGGAACCTATCCCGAGTGGCCGGAAGCAATACGGACATGTAGCACAACCTCCACTGTGCTTCCTGTTAAGCGGTTGCGTGATCGGCCACCAGATGGCGCTCCTGAACCGCCAGAGAGCTCAGTGGGTCCTGCTGGTGGTTCTCAGACCAGCGGAGGGACATTATGGATCAGATCGCAGATTTTTGAAATATTGATATAAGGACGCTGTACAGCGTCCCCCGGCAACTTTAGCATCGCCAGCAATGACGCTGTAAAGCGTTTTTAGGCAGTCAAAGTGTTAATGAACATCAAGTACAAAATGTAAACATGCAGGGTTGTAGCAAGAGCTAATTTACACACATGCATTGCACGCAAAAAAAGAAAAAAAAAATCTGTTACTTGAAATATTTTCACTGTGCTCCTAAATATTTTTGGGTGCTCCTAAATTTCTTTGTGTGCTCCTAAATTTTTTCATTTAGGAGCACATGTGCTCCTTGGGGAAAAGGTTAGCGTAGAGCCCTGTTATGGGCGGAGCCAGGCCAGAACAGCTTGAAATCTTGAACTAGAAAAATGCTGTTTTTGAGTACTTGATTAGAAATATAAAACAATGAATTTTTTGAAAAAAAACCTTACAGATGTGTTCCATAGACTCACAGGAATTGTGTAAAGTTGCCCAAATAGTGAAAGGAATAGCAATGCATGTCCCCTTTAAATAAAGGTTTGAAAAGTAATGAAATGAGTATAGCTAGTCTGTGAACACCTGTAGTCCCAGGATCTCATCTATGGATCTCAGGTCTGGTTCCACCGTACTGCATGACGCCTTCGATGTCTGTGGGCTTGGATCACTGTCAGTAGAGACGACACAGAAAGAAAAACATCACCGCCATGTCAGGCAACATGCAGAATAAAAAAAAACAAGACCAGGGCCCTCATTTATCAACAATGCGTAGAAAGTGTTCTATTTCCGTTCCTACGCACAGGATTTAGAATGTGTGTACGCACAGAAAAATTGGGATTTATCAACCGTGCGCACACGGGTCCTACGCTCCTCCGTGTTGATAAATACCATTTGTTCTTACCGTCAATGCTCATGCATGATTATCCATATTTGGTAATGAAACACCCCCATGGGATGTGAAATAATGGACTAACCCGAGCGAACTCTGAGAAACCTCACTGAGAGGGAGATTGTTCACGGAGGTCTAAGCAAATAATTTAACGCGCTGTCAAACCAAGAAGACAGCGCATGTTATGGGAGAAATACGCAACAGGCTGTCAGACTTGTACACGGTGATGTCAGATATCAACGACTCCCTAAGACCATTGCTGCAATTCTGCCTGGACAGCACAAAATACTAATAAAGACCGTTGACCACTGTTTGGCGTTGGTGTCAAACAGTCAATGTCATTATAACCATGCTGGAATATGAATGCCTTTATTCGTTCCGTTCGATTGGCTACCGGTTATAATATGATTTGTAGAGGCATACAATCTATTTTGTTGTCGGTATTAGGTATAGCCTATATAAATTATATATGCATAGCCTACATTATGCAACAATAATTTGCACATAACGCAGCATGGCACAGACATGTCACACGGAGCCCCGCGAAGCCTGCATACAGTAAACTAACTTAACTGTTGTCCTTGTATCTATACGCTTATGAAAACATTTAATGATATTTATAGGCTATATGCCCTCGTTTGGCCATAATAGCCTGTTCTCAAATGGCTAGATATCCTCGCTGACGGACCCATGTATAGCCTATATCATATTCATACATGTCTCCAGGGAATCGTGGGGCTCTGGGGAAGAAAGGGAACTCCTGCTATAGCCTATCCTTTATAATGTTATGGGCTATTTTATTTACAGTTTACTCTATCAGCCTACCCAGCATGTAATACGTTCTTTGTTAGAACTCAACTCGTTATTATTTTGCGCATAGACTGCAGAAACACGGGAACGCCCCGACTTATATTCAAAAGGCTTTGACATTGCAAAACGAAATAAGTGGGACCTCTAACCTGCAAGCAGAATACAAGTAATATATCACCCACACGATACCTGTATCCAGAGCATGTATGCTTTTCATTCATTTAAGACACATTTATTGCAAGGGTTTTGTAATACACACAAACTCAACAAATAACCCCTGTTTCTCGTTGCAATGAGTTTTTTATTCTTTCTTATACAGTAGGAAGGGGGAAGAAGTAGAACACTATATCGTGGGTGTTCATATGACCCATATTCTGCCCACAGCACCGAAATTCCACCCACCTCGCCCAACAATGGCAAAGCCCCCCAAATACAGCGTATGTGGAGAAGTGGACTAAGCCGAGCGAAGCGTGTTATGGGAGAAATACGCGACAGGCTGACAGAGACATGTACACGGTGATATCGGATATGATATCTATTAACCATTGCTGCCTGGGCAGCGCAAACACTAATAAAGACCGTGCTGGAATATGACTGCCTTTTCCCGTTTCGTTCAATTAATACCCAGGGATTAAAGTTCCTCAATTTTATTCCAAATCGCGATGGATTTTCCGTAAATTTTCTACCTGCATGATTTGTAGAGGCATACAATCTATTTTGATGTCGGTATTAGTAAACAATAATACGAGAGCATATACAAGAACAATGAATCTCACTGCCATGTATGATGTAGCCTACGCCATGTGTAGCCTGCCTAGATCAATACAAACTTGAACTTGAATTCCATCATCATATTTATATGTTGTGTCTGTCCACTATGTTTGTTACTCCCCCCCCTATCTATCTAAAGCGACCTTGGGTCTCTTGAAAGGCGCTATATAAAATGAAGCTATTATTGTTGTTATTATTATTATTATTATTATTATTATTATTATCACCACGTCTGTGCGGGAGCTCACAAATAGTCTTAGTGAAGTTTCAACGGAGGTCATCTATTCTAACCAACAAATTGAAGTAGAAAGCATTTCGTTGTGACCAATCTTATTTGGAAACATGACACAAAATAAAAGTATTTCGCTTTTTTTTGAAAAAATATTTAATCGCGTTTGGAGGTGGGTGTTCTGCGTCTGCCCCCCCGTGCCAAACAAGCAGGCAAACCTCTTGTTCGTGCGTGAGCACGTTATAATTACACTACTGTCGCTCTTTTACAATGAACTATAATGAATTACGGTTCATACAGAACACGCGCCAGTGTTGCACGGAAGCTTATTTCCGCGTTGCAATAATAATATTCTACCGCCGGGCGCCAGGTACGCATGCCCTGAGCTGTGCGTAAATATACGCACAAAGTCAAGCACACGTTCAAATTGATAAGTCACACACTTTGCTTAGAAATGATTGTACGCACGGGTTACGCACATATCTGTGCGTACGCAACGTTGATAAATGAGGGCCCAGGCATCCCTAGAAAAGCTGGACTCGATTTATAACATGTACATGGTTGGTTGGTACAAGGCTGAGACAATATGCCATTTGGAAGAATCGATAAATCGGGACAAAATGATCGATAAATATCGATTATTATTATTATTATTATAAATTTAAATAAATATATATATATATAAAAAATATATAATAAAAAATAGTATTATCACACACAAATCGATAAATCGATTAGTGGTCTCAGCCTTAGTTAGCTCTTCCTCACATTATGTACATAGGTTTCATGCTGATTGGGCAAACAGTTTTAGATTACATTCAAATGTATTGTCATTATACAGTACAACAAATATAAGTCTGGCATCCAACCAGAGTGCAAATGTAAAGTAAAGTGCAATAGTAATATACAATGTACAGACGATTAAACTGGGTATAATAAATATGAATTAGTACTACAGAGTAATAGTACTAATCAGATGTATGTACTGTGGCAACCCCAAGCCACCCCTGGGCTTGGTGATTGATGGGCGCTATGTGGCGACCCAATGGCTGGGCGCTGCCCATGTTTGGGCGTCCGCTTCCGGACGCACCTGTCACTAAAGACCCATCAGAGTGATTACGTGATTAGCGAATCACGGCGCGGTGCGCCTGTTGGGGAGGGGGGACTTAATGGAGCCGAGGAGCCTCCTCTCAGTCCCCCGTAGCAGCGCAAGGCAAAAGGCTACAGAGCGGAGACGCCGCCCGGCCGACAGATTACCGCCAGCAAACCGTTATTATTTGACTAGAAAATAAAGAGCATGATTTTGGGAACTGCAACCTGTCTGTGTGTTGTTTATTCTGCCACCCCTACACCTGGAATTGCCACAGTGGTGGAGAATGCGGGCATAGTCTACTGGCAATCAGGGGTGCGGAATAAACAACAATAGACTTTATCGAAGTAGAATAAAAGAAATAAAAAAAAAATATATATATATATATTTAATATCGGAAAAAGCATGGACGCGCTGGTGCAGCAGCTCGTACAGGCGAGCATGGAACAACAGACCCGGCACGAAGAGGCCCTGCAAGAACAGAGGAAACAGACGGGGATGATCCATGCGGAGCTCCAGCGGATGGCCTCTCACCGGCGGGAGGAAGGGGCCGCCGGGACGCGGCCTAACCCCGGGCGCTTCATCCCCAAGCTGACGGAGCAGGAGGATATAGAAGCCTATCTCCTAGCGTTTGAGCGCACCGCCGGCCGGGAGGGCTGGCCAGAAGACGACTGGGGGGGACTGCTGGCCCCCTTCCTGTCGGGTAATGCGCAAAAGGCCTACCAGGACCTGCCACCGGAGCAAGCCGAGAACTACACTCGGCTAAAGCAGGACATTTTGTCCCGTTACGGCCATAGTCTGCAGTCCCGTGCGCAGCGGTTCCATGACTGGGTGTATGACGCACAGGCCTCCCCGCGCTCCCAGATGCACGACCTGGTCCGCATAAGCCGAGCCTGGCTAATGACTGACCCCGGAGGGCCCACGGTCTTGGAACGGATTGTTATGGACCGCTTTGTCAGAGCCCTCCCCTATGACACGAAGAAGCAGGCGAGTCAAGCGGACCCCCGCTCCGTGGAGCAGCTGGTGAATATTGTGGAGGCCCACCAGGTAACGCGGGAGTTACTCAAAGGGGGGCGAGGGGAAAAGCCAGAGCGGCCGAGAACAAGGAGGGGTCCCGACGAGCCCAGCCCAAGGGGCCGGGTAGGGAACGCAGGTGATCCCGAACTACCCCGAAGAAGACCGCTGTTCGACCAGGACCAAAGACGCTGCTATGACTGCGGCGAGCCCAGGCATCTCTCGTGGAACTGCCCAGGCCGGGATGTGTCCATGCCATCGGCGGCAGCTTCAGACCCCCGCGGAAAGACGTGCAATTATGGCGCAGCCTGTTGGGCCCATAAGGAAACATCGGCGACACTTTTACCCGTGCGCGTCAACGACAAAGATGCCGTAGCGCTCCTGGACTCGGGTAGTGTCATTACGCTGGTTCAGCCCCATTTGGCACACTGCGACGCAGAGGCTCCGCAAGTGTCAGTGTCCTGTGTGCACGGGGACACAAAGTTGTATCCTACAGCGCAGATCACCCTGACAACCACCAAGGGGGTCTGCTCGATGACAGCCGGCGTCATACCTAACCTGCCGGTAGCGCTGCTGATTGGTCGAGACTGCCCCCTGTATCGCCAGCTGTGCTCAGCCGTCATCTCCCCGCGCACCCCACCCTCTGCGGGTAAACCGAGGAAGAAGAAAGGGTTACGTCAGCCGAAGGTGTGTGCTCTGAACGTAACGGGGAGTGAGACTGAGACGGCATCAGATGTAGGTGACGACGCGCCGGAACCCCTGAATATACCGGGGAGTGAGACAGAGACGGCATCAGGTGTGGGTGACGACGCGCCGGCGCCCCAAGCGGGCCCCGAGACGGATAGCAGTGACGAGGACCCATTTGCGGAGTTCCCCCAGGCGGACGAGGTGGGGAGGGACCTGGCGGGTCAGTTCGGAACGGCCCAGCTGGAAGACCCAAACCTAACGCAGGCCCGGGCGAATATCAAAACCGTAGATGGAAATCCCGTGGAGGGGGTGAGTAACCTGTCATATCCTCACTTTGCAATAAAAAGACAATTGCTGTACCAAGTCGTAAAAAAGAATGATGAGGTTAGAGATCTATTGCTGGTGCCGAAATTCTTTATTCCCACTGTACTCCAGCTAGCGCATTCACATATCCTCGGAGCGCACCTGGGCGTGGACAAAACCATGGAGCGCATAAGGGCGCGTTTCCATTGGCCGGGCATGAAGAGAGCGGTAGAGGACTACTGCAGGAGCTGCCCAGAGTGTCAACGCGCAGCACCAAAGGTACAATATAAAAATCCTCTGATCCCGCTGCCCATCATTGAGACCCCATTCTCAAGAATTGCCCTCGACGTGGTGGGCCCTCTAGTTAAATCGTCCCGAGGCCACCAGTATATACTGGTAATCATAGATTATGCTACCCGTTACCCCGAAGCCATCCCGTTACGCACGGTGACGGCCAAAATTGTGGCACGGGAGCTCTTTCATTTGTTTAGTCGGGTGGGAATTGCCGACTCTATTCTCACTGATCAGGGCTCGTGCTTTATGTCGCGGGTCATGAAAGAAATGTGCAAACTGATGAAAGTGGAACAGCTGCGAACCTCCATATACCATCCACAGACGGATGGGCTGTGCGAGCGCTTCAACAAGACCCTGAAAAGCATGCTAAGGAAGGTGATGGAGAAGGATGGGAAGAATTGGGATCAGTTGTTGCCCTTTCTGATGTTCTCTGTGCGTGAGGTCCCACAGGCTTCTCGCCATTTGAGCTGCTCTACGCCCGCAAGCCGCGGGGTCTCCTGGACATCGCAAAGGAGATTTGGGAGGAACAGCCGTCGCCCCACCGGTCTCTCATAGAGCATGTGCAGGTAATGAGAGACAGGATGAAGGCACTCTGGCCAGTGGTGAGAGAACATATGCAACAGGCCCAAGACGCACAGAAGCGCATTTATGACCGGGGCGCACAGCCACGGGAGTTTAATGTGGGGGACCGGGTCCTAGTACTGGTACCGACAGCAGAGTGCAAAATTCCTAGCCAAATGGCAGGGACCCTACGACATAATCGAGAAAGTGGGTCCCGTCAACTACAAGGTCCACCAGCCCGACCGTAGGAAGCATCGACAGTTATACCATGTTAACCTGTTGAAGAAATGGCATGCCCGGGATGTGTTGCTCTCGCCCCCCCCCCTCTTCCCCCTTTTGCGCAGCAGGTGGCAGAGGCGGCCGATGTTCCCATCGGGGAACAGTTGTCCCCGACCCAACGGCAGGAGCTTCGGGAGCTGGTCCAACAGAACCGGGACGTGTTTTCGGCCACGCCGGGCCGCACCACATTGGCCCAGCACCACATCATTACCAGCCCGGGAGACAAGGTAAAGCTGAAGCCCTATCGTATCCCAGAGGCAAAAAGAGAGGCAGTCAGAAGAGAAGTGCGGGTCATGCTGGAGATGGGAGTGATTGAGGAGTCTCATAGCGGGTGGTCCAGTCCTATTGTTTTAGTGCCGAAACCCGACTCAACAACCAGGTTCTGCAATGATTTCAGGAAGCTTAATGACATTTCAAAGTTTGACGCCTATCCCATGCCTAGAGTGGATGAGCTCATTGACAGACTGGGCCTGGCCAGGTTTATCACGACACTAGACCTAACGAAGGGTTATTGGCAAGTCCCTCTGGCCCCCGCCTCGAGGGAGAAGACGGCTTTCTCCACCCCAGATGGGCTGTTTCATTATAAAGTTCTCCCGTTTGGCCTGCATGGGGCGCCATCTACCTTTCAGAGGCTGATGGACAGAGTACTACGGCCCCATCGGGAGTATGCAGCCGCATATCTCGATGACATTATCATCCACTCGTCAGATTGGGACACCCACCTCCAAAAGGTGAGAGCGGTGTTGGGTGCCCTCCGGGAGGCGGGTCTCACCGCCAACCCAAAGAAATGCAGGCTGGGACTAGAAGAGGCAGAGTACCTGGGGTTCACAATAGGCCGGGGCAATGTAAAACCGCAGAAGAGGAAAATTGATGCGATAAGGGAGTGGCCTCGCCCTTTAACCAAGAAGCAGGTCAGGACATTTAATGGGCTAGCGAGCTATTATAGGAGGTTTATCCCTAACTTTGCTGCTCGCGCTGCTCCCCTCACAGATCTGACCCAGGCGCGGCGGCCGTTCACGGTGAAGTGGACACCGGAGGCGGAGGCGGCGTTCGAGGACCTCAAGACTGCCCTCTGTTCGGGACCGGTGCTGATCTCCCCGAACTTCGACAAGGAGATGACGGTACAGACAGATGCATCAGAGGTGGGACTGGGAGCGGTCCTCTCCCAGCAACTGGAGGGTGAGGAACATCCAATTTTATATGTGAGCAGGAAGCTGCTGCCACACGAGCGCAACTATTCTGCGGTGGAGCGCGAAGGTCTGGCAATTAAGTGGGCACTGGAGACGCTCCGTTATTATCTGCTGGGGAGGCGCTTCACACTGGTGACGGATCACGCCCCCCTCGTCTGGATGGCCAAGACAAAGGGGACCAATGCCAGGGTGACTCGATGGTTTCTGGAGTTGCAATCATTTAACTTTTCTGTCATTCACAGGTCAGGGGTGGCGCATGGCAACGCAGACGCCCTCTCCAGGAAGGATGCCTGTTGGGCGTCGGACGCTCTTCCCCGACGGTCGGAGCTGGAGGGGGGGTACTGTGGCAACCCCAAGCCACCCCTGGGCTTGGTGATTGATGGGCGCTATGTGGCGACCCAATGGCTGGGTGCTGCCCATGTTTGGGCGTCCGCTTCCGGACGCACCTGTCACTAAAGACCCATCAGAGTGATTACGTGATTAGCGAATCACGGCGCGGTGCGCCTGTTGGGGAGGGGGGACTTAATGGAGCCGAGGAGCCTCCTCTCAGTCCCCCGTAGCAGCGCAAGGCAAAAGGCCACAGAGCGGAGACGCCGCCCGGCCGACAGATTACCGCCAGCAAACCGTTATTATTTGACTAGAAAATAAAGAGCATGATTTTGGGAACTGCAACCTGTCTGTGTGTTGTTTATTCTGCCACCCCTACACCTGGAATTGCCACAGTACAGAGTTGTAGTATTAATATGTAGTGATACAGGTATAAAGACACTATGGTAGTAAGTTGAGGTTGACGCAAGTATTTGTAACGTTGCGTCGCCCCCTACAGGTCAATTTCAGAAAATGTGACTCGCTCAGGCCTTTCACACCGGCCGGGCTCCGAACGTAATCTCGAACCGGCCGGCACGTTCACACCGGGAATAATTGGTTCGGAACATGACGGAGGCTTTAGTTCGGCCCTCTAAGAAAACACTGAGCACCGATTTTTCATGTTCCGAACCAATTATTCCCGGTGTGAAGTTGAACGTGCCGGCCGGTTCGAGATTACGTTCGGGAACCGGTGTGAAAGGCCTATGAGGACTATTAGGATGGCCACTTCCTCCACCATCTAGAACCATACATTACTTTGGTTTCAGAGAAACACAAGAGCAAAGGTTTTTTTTTTTTTACCTGGCAAGGATTTTATTGATGTTTTCAGCGAGTTTCTCTTGTAATGACCTGTCACCCAAAAACTTCTCTCTCGCATTTTGTATCACCAGTTGCTGTGGAGATGAAAGGATCCCGTTAAAATCACAAAACTTCAGACACATTCATCTACACACATAAGTAGGGTTGGGCATCGTTTGGATTTGAACTATTCCGGTTCCGATTCTCCATTTCGATTCCTGTTTTAAACGATTCTCGAGTCCGATTCTTTGAGGTGCAGGTCAAAACAGGTCACAGCTTATTTTTTTTGTTGAAAAATCTTTAATTTTTTTTCATACTATTCACATTGTCAGTTGACTTGATACAGTTTAATGTGGTTGCTGTACTGTAACTAGGGTATTAATTAACAAAGTAAATTTTTTTTTTTTTTTTTTATCCACTTTTTCTCCCATTTTCTATATTTTCTCCCATCCCAATTTCGTATCATCCAATTCAACCCTCCCCTGTCACGGATGCTGTTTCTTGCCTCCCACAAGCCGGCTGCAATGTGGACTAAGTCATACATAGCACAAGTCCCCTCCGGTACTTGAGGTAACAGCAGTCGCATCTTTTCACCTGCGCAGCTCGATCTCTCAGTGGCGAGGAGTAACGCGTGGGAGGCTCACGCTGCCCCCGACACTTCCTGATTCTACTGCGCAGGCGCACCAACCGACCTGTAGGAGTCGCTGTCCACAACGCCCCATCCCCACCCTTCAGTTTCCCTCCCCGTAATACGGCCAATGTGTATTACTGTGGACGACCAGCTAAACTGAAAGCAAATGTGGAGCGCTGGGCTCGAACTGACGAGCCCAGCGTCTCCAGCATTTCGTGGCGAGTGCCTTGCCCACTACGCCACGTAGCCGCCCTTATTTTATTTTTTTTAATAATCAAAATTAAGAATCGAAATGCAAATATGTTACTTCCGGTTCCAGAACTGGAAGTTAGGAACCGGTTCCTATTAGAACCGATTCTCGGTGCCCAACCCTACACATAAGACGTACTTTCAATGAGCTCCATACATATCATCAGGTCAGAGAAATAGCCTCGAGCTATTAACTCAATCCCCGCCAACAACGATATTTGTATTCATTATTCATCCAGGGGACCGCTGTGTTACCATAGGGAATGAGTCTGAGATCGCTAAAGTGCAATACCGGCCACATCCAGCTAGACGGCAGTATCGAGCACCCTTTGAAACCTTGTATCTTATCTTGGCCTGTGCAACGGTCAAATATCACCGGGCTCACTTTTTTCATAGTATTGTATCCATAGCTATAATATAGAATATAGTTATAGCTCTACAAACAAGGTGACGCACTCCTATCTTTTAAAGCGTGGCAGTGCTAGAACGGGGCCCCTGTCTAATCCCCGGCGGTCAATGAGTTAAGCAATGCTTCAGTCTTTGCTACTTTTCCAAATTAACAAGGTTTTTGTTTATTTTAAGACAATTGCATGAAAAAAAGCGTACCTTGTTGTAAGGGAAGTTCTCACTGACGGCCTCCTCGGGCGGGGCTTCTGTAGCCAGGCTGCTGACCGACATGCTGGACCTCCCCACACCGCTGGACGCGTTCATACTGCCTCCTCTCATCCTCCTGGGAGAGTCCCTGGGAATAGGAGAGAATATAGAATAGTTATTTTTCAAATGTGGTCAATATCAGATTCCAGTGTGAACTGGTCATGCTCCTGAAGTGACCCGCACGCGCAAATGAAAAATAAAGAACATTGATGTAGAAATCGTGACAAATATCAATCTAGAGTAACGTAAGACTGATGTTGCATTTGCAGAAAATCAAACCTGTATCTGATTTAGGACAACATATGAAAGAGGCCCAAATCAGAATTGCAAAGCTCATATTCCATGTGATTTGTGCTGTTCGTCGTGAAAACAATCTGATCTGAGTCACATTATGAGCAAAGAAGAATCAGATTGGGGCCACTTTCGCCTGCAGTCTGAATGTAGCTTCAGTGTCCTTCGGGGTTCCCACAGACATTGCAAAATGAAATTAAAGGACTTTTAAATACTTTTCCAAGCACTATTTCTTCATTTTCAAGGATCAAGGATGTCACTCGAAGGATACAATTCACTTTTAAATGCTGTTTTTTTTTAAAGCATCTTCTTGGCCTGCTTTCCAGCTAGAGCATCACATGCGAAGAAATGAGGAAAAGCAGTTGGAGCGTGCAAGACCTCCAGGCCTAGACTTTAAAAAATATATATATATATTATCAAGCACTTTAAGCACTTCAAGGACCTTGTATGAACCCTGGTCCTTGTTCAAAGAGAAATCGGACGTAATATTTACTAAACATTCATTTAGAAACACATTTGTATATAATCATTATTATTCCCCCGGCCCTATCGGACGTAATATTTACTAAACATTCATTTAGAAACACATTTGTATATAATCATTATTATTCCCCCGGCCCTATTGAAGCATAGAACAGAGGTTTTAAATCCTCGACTCAAGCGACCCATTTTCCTAATCCATTCCCAATAACAACATGCACTCTTTTGTACACCGAATTTCAACGTTTCCCCACTAGGGAACCATTTTAAATAGTTTGTGAGAAGACAAAAACTTGATTTTGAAAGCTATTGTTTAGGCCTCTCTCTATGCGTGTTCAAACCCACGTGAGAACCCAGCCTACAGGCGACATTACCACCAAGACGTCACTCTGTCTGCACCCCACAGAAACACCCTGGTAGAAAACTAATAAACAATACGTGACAAGACATCTTTTAAAAAACAGCTGAAAATTTACCTTTTTAAACTAGCTTTTAAATTAATTATCTATTTATTTTATAGTCTTATTTTTCTTTATTTCTATTATTTTTACTTAAATATTTTATTATCGTTTTTATGATTTTATTTGTCTAATTTAGCTATTATTATTATTTTAACTATTTTAACTTTTCAATCTTTATTATTATTATTTAATTTGTAATTTTTTTATTGTCTTAACACATTGTCTGCCACGCAGTTTTCCCATCTTATACCACTCTCTGCCAGTGATCCTGTAACCCTATGGCTATGGAGTCGCTCACCTTCTTTGCAGGGCTATAACTTTTTAAATATTATAGCTATATCGACATTACTATGGCCCATTCAACATCGGGTATCCATCGTTCCGGATGTGGGAACGTTATATTTTTCCATTCATACATTGTCGTGTTAGTACCGTCGTGAATATAAGTATGTTTTTATAGTGTAGAGCAGTAATTCCTAGAACGCGAGTTATAGGCCCCAACGCATATTATACATAATCGATGGCATTTCGTTCCTATACACACTATATTAAAAAATTCAAATGCATATGATTGCTATACATTATGCTCCATCATGCATCAAGCATTGAGAGAAAAAGAAATTAGTTTACATTAAGGAAAAACACAGATACTGTAGTTTACACTGTAAATATATGACTGTCTGAGAGTTGAATCCCTTTTATTCAAAAAAAAAATTCAATTATTTGATTTCGATCTGCTAGATCCATTTTCCGTTTGTACGACGCAATAAACGCCGAAAGCATATTGATTGTTGCGTCTCGAAAGCGATCCAATGCACTCGAGGTGTTTGTCTGGATCCACGTAACAAGATAACTCTGCCGGAACTTTTTCCCCGATGCACAGAGCGCCACATCCGGTTTAGAGTGGAGTGCAACTCGCCCGAAATCCACCAGGCGGCGGTATTGAGGCGTTGCAAAATCAGACAGGGTCCAGCTGGCTCCCGGAGCCTTCCTGGATGAATTATGAATGCCAATAGCGAATAAAGGAAATGATGATCATAAAAACGAGTAAACTCGTTGTTGGCATTATTAGATTGGCGGGCAATAACGAGTAAACCCGTTTTTGGCGCAGGATGTGTTAATGTTTGTCTTATTTAGCTATTTTTACTATCTTATCTAATTATTTTCTTACCATTTTCTATCGCTTTAATCTTTTTTCTTTTCTTTTTTTAGTTTAGTTTTTTGTGTAAAGCACTTTGAGCTGCAATCTGTATGAATGGTGCTATATAAATAAAGTTATTATTATTATTATTATTATTATTATCATCTTACCATTTCCGTCGCCCTGGAGACATGGGGCCAGGCAGTAGCCTCTGGTCTGGGATCAGTATCTGCACCGGTGAGTCTTCTAGAAAACACAACACACAAATCATCCTTATATGTCATTCAGTCGCAGCTCTTCAGATTTATACTCTTGTGAAGCAAGAATGCAATGACCCTACAGAGCTAAGATGTACACAGTTGCTCAGCTCTTCACCAGGACATCATGAGAAACACATCGTGGTCTTTCTTCAGCGCGACACATTGAGATTCAGTGCGTCCGACTCTCAACCACCAAAACCTGCACGGACTACAACGTATGACGTATATCTTGTATGTACCGTTTACTTTTACTCTTACATCAGATTCAAATTCTTTATTGCCTATATTTATTGTAACGTATATTATGACCGATGGGGCATACAAGACCCTCTTCTGCACCTTTGTTTACACTCGTTTTTTTTTTTTAAATGTTTATATTCAGATAACATTTTATTGCCTATATTTATGTCTTTCTACTATTACCCTGCCCATACCTGTGCATTAATCAAGCATAACATTAATAACTTAACATCATAATTTGAGGCCATGACATACATTTCTTGAGGGTTAATCGTTCATTTGTAAACATCATTGGTGTTTTTACGATACTAACTGGGCATGGTGACTAATCGTCCGCCTTCTTGGATCTGGAGATGTGTGCCTCTGATGTAGGGTCTGGTCTGGGTCTGGGTGTAGGCGTAGCCGACGGGTGTGGAGTGGCCCAGCACGCTGTGAGGGGTCTGGATGGGGCTGAGGACGGAGCCCATCTCTGGGACGGAGGAGCACAGAGCGCCACCGGTGGGGGACTGGGTCAGTGCCCGCTGTTGTCCATATCGTGACCGCACTGCCAAGAACAGGGTAGGAATGAATCAATACCATGTTTTCACCCTTTAAAAAAAGAACACGCCAACATTATGGGAAATGTGCTTACCGTGCGTTCAGTAGAAAGCTATCCAGCTGCAAGCTAGCCTAGCACAAATGAATGAAAGCGGATATGGACCACCAGCCAAGAGGTGTTTTTGGCCAACAGCTAGGCTAATGGTCCGTATGTGCTTCCATTCATTATTTTGTTCTTAGCTATGGCTAGCTTGCAGACAGATAGCTTTCTACGGAACGCAGGGATGAAATTAGTATCCATCTTCTTGTCTCGACTGGAGAAGACTGTAAGCTCATTTCCCATAATGTTGACGTGTTCCGTTAATCTGACGCAAGGGGAGAACAGTCATTATGTAAAAGAGGAACGAAATGTTCTACTCAAACTTAAACAAACTTACTTCTTTGATTTGCTGAAATTGCTGGGGAGTTCTGCAAGCACCTGGGGACAGATATCTCTGTAAGTATTTTGATGACAAAGTGGTTTTCATGTTTAAAAAATATATATTTTGGCACAATACAACTGCTTAAGCCTCAAGTCGTTTATGACCATCTTCCGAGATCTGTGGCCACAGAATTACAGGTTTGGTAGTTTGGTAACTCAGACACTTTAGTTGAACTCATTCTGCCAACCATGCAGTCCATACTGCCTCTAATATGCTGCGTTCACTTCAGACAAAAATGCTCCTTCAAGGGGTGAATCCCAAAAACACCCAGATGTAAACATGGCGACAAACCATGTTTGTTCCCACATTTTGGTAATTTCTTTTGCACAAGATACAATTTGTTGTATGTTTTGGCACCTTATTGTGAAAATTGCATTTTCCTGTCTTCCGAGTTGTTTTTACAGAAAGAGAAGTTTGTCCCAAGACTGAGAAAAAATGTGAGATATGGGCATTGTGCCTTTTCTGCAGTTCAGCTGATGACAAGAACCCTCCCTCTTGAATCGAGACATTCAGGATTGCAGCTTCAATCAACGTGGTTAGTAACACTGTGTGTGTGTGAGTGAGAAGAGAACTTGGAAAAAGGCCATGTCATATATTCCAGCCGCCACCTGCTTGAGGCACTTGAGGTAATTATTACCCATCAGATTTAAGGAACTAAATATAGTAACACTGGTTCCATTCTTGACACTACTGTGCAAAGACAAATCGATAGCGGTCAACGGCGAATGTACTGCATCAACCATTCAGTCGCCATCATTGCATCTCAATTGAATACTGGTTAGTTTACCAGATGTTAAGGATATCAATCATGTGTTCGCTATAATAGAGTCTCATTAACAGCTCATTGGCTTTATGGAGTTGCATCACGGTACATTCACAGGCCTAATTAGTGATGCACGATATATCGGCCGCCGATATAATATCGGCCGATATGGCAGTTTTTTTACACATCGGTATCGGTCCGATATCAAGATAGGGCCGATATGGGCCGATATTAACACTTTCAGAGCCCAAGCTTAATCTTGATTTACCGCTTGAATGCCCACCATCCACTTCAATGTTAGCGATAATAACGCCTAATCTATGTTTTAAATTATGGCTATGTGTCTAATCTGCCCGTCGCTTATCAATGACTCGTTTTCCAGTCAACATTGTCGAAGCGGATTGTTTTATTATCGGTTCATTTTCGTTTTATAGCATTTTGAAAAGCCCTCATTTTCAAGGAAAATATAAATATTCCATGATAATCGCCCTTTACTGGAATATTCTAGAATACACAAAAACGTTGTCATTTTTCGGCCTATTTATGAATCGTTTTCAAATAAACGCTAGATTATTGATAGTATATGTGTACGTATGCACGCTATATAGGCGATCTGAAAAATCGATTCTCTGATTTCCTCAAAGCGATCGCCCACACACACACACACATAGGGCGAACGCTGAGATCTCAGCGAATACAACTCTGATTATCCCAAGACTTGTAAAATAGATTCCTTACCTCAGATAAGATGTTCTCCAAAAAGATCATTCAAATTCCTGATTGCCATTCCAAAAATCGATCGCTTTTATTGATCCAACACTACATACTGTACATATGTATTCCACGCTGTTCTGAGGCTCCACAATGAATCCGATCGCTCGGGTTGCATGCCTGAGAAGTAAAATGTGGATTCCGGATTTTTCTTTTCTCATCCATTTTCATTGAGTCCATTCCAAAAGAGTGCATTACCATCTGGGAGACGATAGGGTTTTTCTTTTCACATCTGAGCTCCTACAGGGGCTGCATAACAACGGGAGACTCGGTTGGTGAAATATGCTGATAAAACGTCTTATCACGTTTTGGGCATTGAACGTGTTAAAAAAAATAAAAAATAAAAACTTTAATATTTTTTTTCTTTCTTTTTACATGTTTTGGACTTAAATAGTTTCAAAATATCTGTCATTTCTGAAAATAAGTTACAAAGGTTTAAAAAAAAATGCGTTTTGGAAAATAGCTCTTTATTTGATTATCATAAAAAAGTGTTTTCTATACAGAGATATCGACATCGGTAAATATCGGTATCGGCCAGAACAGCAATATTAATATCGGTTATCGGTATCGGCCACAATTTTCACATCAGTGCATCACTAGGCCTAATGATGCAAGACATGTTTACACATTCATACGCACAGATACAGTGAGCCATCATGAATAAACTGTACAGACAATTAAGGACTAAACTGTACACTGACAATTAAGGACTAAACTGTACACCGACAATTAAGGACTAAACTGTACACCGACAATTAAGGACTAATTAAACTATAAAATCTAAATCGTAACTTGGCATCAATTTCTGCACCGTGATACAGCCTATATTGAACACATAGCTAGGCTATCAACAACTACGGTCTGTCTTAATCCAGGTATACCCACCATGTGTGTAAAGACACACACACAACTCATTCAACGACACCGTTAGCTATCCTCATTTTGGACTGATATGTAATGTAGAGCAGGCTTTAGCCACTAGCCATGACCGAATATCATACACCGAAATGCAGAAAGGCCAGGAAGAGAAGTTCACGATGAGAAACCAAGATGCCGGTGACGTCTATAGGATGCACACTTCTAGGCGCACACGTTAATAATGTTTGACTACATGAAACTAAATTACCCACTTCTTCCAACTTCCAGCTTAAATTTGTCCAAAATAAATAACTTTTTTCCCACACCGAAACGGAAGGATCATGTACAAAAATATCTGCATTTCTTTAAAATAATGTATTTTTTCTTTTACAATAATAATAAAAAGGGAGAATTCCACTCTGGGTCTCTTGTATTTGTGGAAGAGTTGTTTTTCTGCAGGGTAGACTGAGCTCACAAGCAGCTCTGCACATATAGTCTGGCCAGAGACTCTAAACACACATGCTCCAGCTTCTGGCTTCATAAAGAACTACACTGTGGTGAAAAGGGCGGGGGGTCAGATAGGGGACAGATAGGGGTCAGATAGGGATGATGCCGCTGTGAGGAAATGTCCCCTCCGGTTAATAAACTCATGACAACACCGGTTACCGGTGACACCAGACATTTTACAAGACGACGCTCAATATCTGTAGTAGGGCTGCAACTAACGATTATTTTGGTAGTAGACTAATCTGTCGATTCTTTTTTCGATTAGTCGACTAATCTAACGATTATTTCTGTCATACCCTCCATCTCTGCTTCCTGTGGGTGCGGCTCATTTTCAGGGCTCCAGTGCATGTTTTACCTCACATGCTCAAGTCTGCACACCTGTGAATGTCACCCTCCCTCTGCCTTAACATGATCCCATAGCAAATTTAAATAAGGACTCATGAAACATTTGAATTTGGATCTTAATTAAGCTACTTGCTTAATCAAATGTATTTTAATAACAAATACAATAATCAATCATAATGAAAACAAGTTAAATAATACAAATTAAAGTGCAAGTTTAAATGTAAAGATAATGTGCAAATAATGTTTTAAAAGTAGCAGCCTCTGCCCCAGCACTGTGGTTCTGATGGGGCCGTTAACCTGGTCCAGGGGGGTGACGTGGATCCACTCACTAGGCTCCACCATTTCCAACAGCTGTAAGGGGAGAGGAGGATGAGTCAGATCAGACAGACTTCTAGGTCTTTTGTTTGCTGTGTGTGAGTGAGAGGAGCTGTGTGTGTGTCTTACTCTGATCTCCTGCAGAGGAACACACCATTTACAAATGACAGCATCCATAAAGGAACCTGTGATTGCATTGCTATAGCTAACTTATAAATCATCAGATATAAGATAGCTAGCACTAACGTTCCCTGTCTCTGCAGTCTTAGCCCAAAAAGTTAAACTTTTTTCAAATGAGAAAAAAAAAAAGCAGCCTAGTCTAGACCATGGCGCTATATAGACAGTGGACGTTGGCACTAGCTATCTTAACTTACCTAATTAATACTCCAGTCTGCAAAAATACGACACTTGGTGCTAATTCACGGAGCTGTAAACACTGGTAGCCTAGCCAAGCTCTAATAGGCTGTAAGCTTGGCGCTGTTCAACGTTAGCTAACATTTACATTTACATTTACATTTAGTCATTTAGCTGACGCTTTTATCCAAAGCGACTTACAAGTTCTGTACGACAAGCCATCAGGAAGAGCACAACTCTATCAGCTGAGTAACAATGTTCATCAAAGACGTCAAGCCAATGCTTATCTTAGTGTAATATTAGTGACACGTCACACCTTTAGAAAGTTGTGTTGAGAATAAATCATCTTCAAAAAGCTAACGTTACATAGTAGTTGGTGGACACGCAGCCTCAACAACATATTAACTGAAATAGTGTTCGCTTAGCAAGCATTATCCATGAGACACTGTTTTCCAACATGTAAGCTAAAACGTACCCATGATCAGAGTAGCTGTCATCACGGTTCCAGGGTGCTTGCTCGTGCATCACTGCTTTCTTCTTCTTTGTCGTTAGTACACAGAATGCAGTCATGGCAGACAAGGGAAATGATACTGCCCCAGCACTTCCTGTAGTGCATTTGCGCAGTTTTGAATGAACGTTACCGGCTCTCGGTTTACTTTTTATACGACGCATCGACCCAAAAAAATTCCGCGTCGACGAATTTTCATGATCGACGTCGTCGATTATGTCGACTAAATCGTTGCAGCCCTAATCTGTAGAGCGCCTACTCTTTGATCTTTAACGTTATGGCGTCTACATCGAGCCGCTGTGTCTGTCCGTCGATTACATCCATCCGTTTGTTAGACAGAGTTGACATTAGGTTATACTTTTAAAATAAACCACTGCCAGTAATTACATTGTCAATTTTCTATCCGTTCAATTTAGCTACAGCCAGGGGTGCAGCCGTAATATCAGAACTGCCTGTACGCCGTTTAAATGACGCCGCGCATGCGCATACATGTTCCCTCACGTGTGCACAGAACAGATGATTATTATGCATAAATAGTAGGAAACATGTTTGTATAGGAAATTACTAGTTTTAGTTTAGTTTTTGTAAATATTGCCTTGAAATAGAGAAGCTGAAAAAGGTAGCAGGATGTAGCCTTCAATATATAAAGAAATCATATTGTCAACAGATATGGTTGAAAAAACAATGTTTTAAATGTAATTGTAGATACAATATTGTAGTTACAATTTCTTTAATTGAATTCACTTAAACTAGAAAAGTAAATGCAAACTAAATTAACAATGTAACTTACAGTTTACAGTTTCCTTCTGAAGCACAACGAAATGTCTCATACTTCCAGTCGGGACCATTTGGTTCCACAGCTCAAGCAAACCCCCACCAATTGGTACAGGGCTTGTATTTTGGTTTTGCACTTCTCTTTCTTTGTTATGCTATTGGCATCCTATTGTTATGCAAAGACTAGGTGATAGATAAGTGCCGGGTAACTTGGCGCACGGCGCGACGAGTCCGAGTGAAAGTTGTGAACGCATTTTTTGTGTGCGCGCGCGTGCACATCCGTGTGCGTACTTCTGCTCAGAAAACTGCTGGGTCGGCGTGGTACCGCGTGGGACCACCACTGCACCACTGGCTACAGCCTTTTTAGATCTTCCCCTTACTTTGAATGACACAAATGCTCACACTGTCCCCCTTATATTTAGTGCATCACACAAACACACACTGGTCTGGACTGGTCTGAACCTCATTAAACGTTAGCAGGTTAGGTTGGCATCGGGTTTAAATCCAAAATATTACCAAATCCTCCACTGTCGTTGTGTAACCCATCGTGTCGACTCTAAAGCCTTCTTTTCTCTCCGTCACGTGAAGTGAAACCCAACACCGGTAGCACCGAACGTCAGAAAACACTGCTGCTACAAAAGACACACAACAGGAGGGATGAGCATTTTACCTCTGGTTACTCAGTTACCTGGCGAGAGAGTGGGATTCTGATCAGAGATGAGCGAGGTATCAGGAAGTTCAAACGACCCGCCCACTGTAGTTGTTTGAAATTGAGTGACCGTAGGGTTATGAGTCTACATGGCGTATAGCTCCCCCACCAGATTAGCACCTTCCACTGTCTGCGTTTCTGAGTGGAGATTACCAGCCACTGAGAGAATTAATCAGTTATGCCTCAGTCTGTCTAAATGGTAAATGGACTGCAGTGCTTTTATATAGCGCTTTTATCCAAAGCCCTTTACAACTTATGCCTCACATTCACCCATTCACTCACACACAGACAGCGGAGGCGACCATGCAAGGTGCTAATCAGCTCATCGGGGGCAGTTACAGTAAGTAAGTAAGTAAAAAAATAAATGCTACGTTGGCTAAATGGCTGTGAGCAAGGAGGGATGTTTGTGTCAGGTCAGTTTCCGGTATTAACCTAAAACCCCTCTGGTTGGTTGAAATGGCCTTCATGTCTGAACAACATCGCCACCTACTGCTTTGGCATTGTACTACATGTATATGACGTCACTCTGTGCAGAGTTTAAACCAGTGTGTGGACAGAGTTTAATTTTTTTGCATAATAATAATAAAAAAAATTGTCATTAATACCCGTGATCGTGTGGACTGGGCCTTAGACACCCTGCCGGGAGGAGTCAGAATCAAACCAGGAACCTTCATATCACCAGACGACCACTCTACCTCCTGATCCACTGTCGCCCCTGAGGTTAATGTTGCGGTGATATTTCCACTCAACTTTTTCAACCTATATGGCTGAAAATACCCTAAAATCAAAACTGACCACCTGCAGGATCAACTTGTGTAGGCAACATGCATCAATTATAGGTATTCTAATTCTATGGTGTCAGTTCACCTTAAAGTATACAAGTTTAGACCCTAAAAGCACACAGTATGTCAATCTCCAAACACAGCTTACTACATCACACGAAAAAAAAAAAAAAAAATCCAATAACGTTAACAAACCTCATCAACAATACACTAAGGTTGGCTTAATCCAGTGCTTCTCAAACTTTTTCTGTCAGGCCCCCCTTTGGTGGACCAAAATATTTTGGGCCCCCCCCCCCCCCCCTCGCCCCAACAAAATAGTCATGAAATGGGCCATGTTTAAATTTATTGAAATAACACCAATATTGTGACCTTTTAACTTGGCCCTATATTTTGTTTTCAGAGCTGTCATGGTGAAAAGCCAGCTTCACACAGATACTGTATGTGGTGCTGAATGGTATCAACACGTTAACTGCTGCATCATGAGATACTTGGTGGGCCATGAGATGAGATACTTGGTGCTCAGCACCACACTCTGAAACTACTAGCTCTCTAGGTGGTATCAGATGAGATTTCAAAGAGTTCTTCCAAGAGTTTGGATGGAGATGTGTCAGGAAGCTTTGTCTCAATGTTGTCTGTAAAGGTTTTTTTTATCCAGAGTAACTTGGTGATCCTTTTCTGTGTTTTATTAAATAATGATTTTCAGATTTTGAGAAATGGTATTTTCATGGAGAACAGTGCAGCTGCAACAGATAGCACTTTAGTGATAATTTTCTGTAATCAAAAAAAAAAAAAAAAAAAAAAATTATTTTATTTTTTTATAAATCTCAAGGCCCCCCCCTGTCATGCCTCTGCGCCCCCCCTGGGGGGCGCGCCCCCCACTTTGAGAAACACTGGCTTAATCTATGGTTCTAATCTAAATAGATCACACACCCTTTCTGCATAAAGCACAAACACATTTTCAAAATATAACCATGTCTTACTTGATTTGGTTGACCGTAAAATCCAGCTTCTTCCAAAGAGACGTCATCATGACAGGAACCTCATGACTGGTCTCTGTTGAGAGAAGAAGTTGTGAGACAAGCAGGGATAGCAAAGAAAAAGAAGACTTGTTTTCTTAAGACAACGTGGGGCTGGGCGATATAACGATAACGATAAATATCGCGATATATTTTAATAATCGATATCGAATATCGAAATTTAAAAAAAATCGAAAAATCGTTTTTTTTTTTTTTTACCTGCAACAGGGCAGTTTTAAAACCAGAGACAGTGGACAGACTTGTCTTTCTTGCCTGCAACTTAAAGTAATGGCTTTGCTTGTCCAAATGACAATACTGACCAAATTCAGATTTCTTTTTCTCTTGTCCATTTATTTTGTTTGCTTTCTAATTTAAAATACATTTTGAAACCGTCTCTACACAGTAGGCTATGTGTGCTAGCAGAACTAGACTCCAGTCACGAGTCACAGTGCACAGTGGTTTGTCCACCAAAAAAGCGCCAAAAGATCGAAAATAAACTAGCAGAGCCAGAACTGTTCAACTCCTCTGGAGCCACAGCCAGCAGAGAAGCCGGTTTACTTTAGCTTTTAAACCAGCTGCAGCCTGAGAACTGGAGTGTGAGGGGATGTAACACTAAAGATGGCGGCAATGACAAAGAATTTCTGCAAAATAAACATACATCTGTTGTTAAAAAAAAAAAAAAAAAAAAAAAAATGTTTTTTTTTTAATTTTTTTTTATACTTATAACAATTCGATAATTATCGATATCGAGAAATAAAATTAAATTATCATATCGTTATCGCGATATGATTTTTTTCCATATCGCCCAGCCCTAAGACAACGTGGGACAGACAAGGTCAGAGATCACACTTACCTTTCGCTTTAGTGGCCACATACTCGTTGAGAATGGTTGCCAGGTTCTTCCCAAATAGAGACTGCAACAATATTTTACAACGAAATAAATTAAATGTTTAACGGCAGCAAATGTAACAGGTAATCACTTAAGAGACAAGTTTGTTCCGAAATCTTTTTGGCTAAGCCATTCACTGTACAAGCTACATTTTGCATCTGTCAAATAGGTTGTCTTACTTGTCTAATAAACTTTTTAGGAGTTTTAAAGGAAATCTAGGGCCCTAGATTAGCAACCTATGATGCTTTAGGGATTGTACTGGGAATGCATTGATGTGCATTCCCCTTTGAGCATTTGGAATAAGATCACAGACACAGAATGATAAAAGTTGTAGCATTATTATTATGCTTTGTGCCAGCCTGACATGTCAATAATAATAATGGATGTGTAAAGGTTATATTACAGCAGCAGACAGATAGATTTCACAAGTTGACAATTTAGGATCGCCTGCACGAAAGAATAATCATCAGTTTGATTGATAACTTTATTAACAGATTGCAGAATGGGTACAATACAGTACGGCTCAATACACACAATTGTTAAGGGGATGCAGACCAGAGAAAGACTTTCGTCTTGGGGGGGGGGGGGCTGAAACAACGGCATACTCACAAATACACAAGCAGGAATAACCCCGTCCTCGGTGCCGTGTTCAGCATACTCTTTCAGATTAGGGCTCTCTTTGATGAATGTTTGGCTGGTGGAGGGCAGTCCCTCTTCCTGCAAGTACCCTGCGATTGATTGATTGAAAACTTTATTAACAGATTGCAGAATGGGTACAGTTAAGTACAGTACAGCTCAATACATACAATTGTTAAGGGGATGCAGACCAGAGAAATACTTTCATCTTGTTTACATCAGGGTCCCCCATTTTCAATTCATAATAAATGACACACACACGACATACAGATAGACAGTACTGCTACATCTATACATTTATGACAACAGATTTGCAAATACAGTACTGTTTGTGATACAAAAAGTGACCAGAAAAGAGTGTATATACATTTGACGTAGAAACTGTACATTGGAGGAGGTTGGGCTGTGGGGTGGGGTTGGGGGACTGTACATTGGAGGTGGGGGGGTTGGGTAGGGGGTGGGTGGGGGACACTGTACACTGTACATTGGAATAGTGACAAAGCCATACATGGTCATTTACTGTACAACTGGGTTAGGACATTTGTGGGGGCCAGTTTCGGATTGCAGTCTCCCGTAGGTGTTCTTTGAGTGTTTTTGAAAGTGGATAGTGCTTCACATTCCTTTACAGCTTTGGGTAGGGCGTTCCACATTGATGTGGCATAATCGCGAAACGTGTTTAGTCCCTTGTTTGAGCCGAATCTGGGTTTAACATGATTTGTGGAGCTCCCTCTGGTGTTGTGATCGTGGTATTCACTGACCTTTGGGAAGTATTTTGACATGTACATGGGTACCTTGGTCGTGTAGTGTATCTTGTAGACCAGGCCCATTGCAAGTTGCTGTACTCTGTCGTCTACTCTAAGCCATCCTAGGTTGTCAAAATGGGCAGGGGTGAGGTGGGTTCTAGGAGTCAGGTCAAGCAGTAGTCTGACTAGTTTGTTTTGAGATGTTTGTAATTTGGTTTTTAGTGCCTTTGAGGTGCTTTGGTACCATGAGGTGCAAGCATAGTCGTAGTACCCTTGAATGAGTGCTCCTGCCAGAGTCTTCAGGGTATTCTTGTTTACCAGAGAGGAGATCCGGTACAATAATCGAGTTCGTTGGTTGACTTTTTTTTATTACATTGGATGCCATTTTGTCACAGGAAAGATTAGCCTCTAGGATGGAATCCAGGTAGGTAATTTCATCTTTCCTTGTGACAATATTGTCACCCACTGTAACTGAGAAGCCGTCGGTCTGGCTGAGTTTGTTATTTGAACCGAAGAGAATGGACTCTGTTTTGCCCATGTGTAAATGATAGTTTGTTATCGGCGAGCCATATGCAGATTTAGCCTAGTTCCGAGCTGAGGGTTTTTTCAACCTGTAACTTGTTCTTGTCAGAGACCAGCATTGATTGATTGGTTGAAAAGTTTATTAACAGATTGCAGAATGGGTACAGTACAGCTCAATACAATTGTTAAGGGGATGCAGACCAGAGAAACACTTTCGTCTTGTTTACATCAGGGTCCCCCATTTTCAATTCAGGACTGAGTCGTCCGCCCGATCACAGGAAAAAGAGATTAAACCTAGCTAACTGATCCCCCTCTTCCTTTAGTCCCCATAGAAACCACGATGCAATCATCTGACCAAGAGAGGTTGTTGTTGTGTGCTAAATTATCTGCTACGTTAACGAGAAGAGCCAGCTAGCCGCCCAGCTTGTGTGTGTGTCAAACTAAGTACCACTACTGGCTAACGTTACCATTAGTGAAGCTTTGCTTCCGCTCGACTTACCCAAAACAAGCCGCGCTACGTCCGAAGGCAGGAGCATCATGGTGACCTACGTTTATTAGAAGCAATAATAACGAATTACATGTTTTGTTGATTCGGTTTAGAGTCCATTGGAGAGCGAAAATTCAAGTATGTTTTTGCCAAAACAACAGGGTGTTACGTACGCAACGTCCTATACGAGTACTCAAAAGGCGGGGAAATCAAGCGTGTATGACCCGGAAGTTCCTTAATTCCCTAAATGGCTGGGAATTGTAGTTCTTCTTCTTCTTCTTCTTCTTCTTCTTCTTCTTCTTCTTCTTCTTCTTCTTCTTCTTCTTCTTCTTCTTCTTCTTCTTCTTCTTCTTCTTCTTCTTCTTCTTCTTCTTCTTCTTCTTCTTCTTCTTCTTCTTCTTCTTCTTCTTCTTCTTCTTCATCTTGGCACGGTGGTGTAGTGGTTAACACTGTCGCCTCACAGCAAGAAGGTCCAGGGTTCGATTCCCGCTTGGGGACCAGGTTTCCATGATGCCAGGTACCCAGGTGGGGTATCTCCCAGGCCTTTCTGTGTGGAGTTTGCATGTTCTCCCCGTGCTCGCAAGGGTTTCCCCCCCGATAAGATGAACCCAATGGAAAAACATGCACAACAACAGATCGCTAACGCTGTGGCGTCCTTGACGAAGACGGGCAGGAGCACTTGGATTGGTCCCCTGGCGCGGCCCTCGCCGACGCCTGTCTGCTCCCGGCTGCCCTTGGGGGGAATGACGACGGGATGGGTTTATCGCAGAGATGAATCGCATCGGCGATCCTACAAGAGACAATGCATGCGTGTGTGTTCCGGTGTGTGTGTGTGCTAACCGTGTGTGCTAACCGCTAAACATTGAGGATAATTGCATGCCAATTATTATATTCTTCTTCTTCTTCTTCTTCTTCTTCTTCTTCTTCTTCTTCTTCTTCTTCTTCTTCTTCTTCTTCTTCTTCTTCTTCTTCTTCTTCTTCTTCTTCTTCTTCTTCTTCTTCTTCTTCTTCTTCTCCTTCTTCTAAATTTCCGGCAGTGTAGATAATAATACATGGCGTATTACTGCCCTCCCCAGTTCGAATACTACGCTAGTAGTATGGTTTACAAGTTCTCTTCTCCTTCTACTTTACCACCATCTACTGGAATCCGCCATCCCCTACATTGTCCAATGGAGTGCAGCTAATGCTGCTACTTCCTGACTGAGCCCCCCTCTGCAAGACACTCCTTGTGCCCCCTGCGATCTTATTCTGGACTGCTTGGTCCCTCACAACCCCCTTATTCAATTCCCTAACCACCTCCTCCCATTTCAGACCTTCCATTCCCAAATGTTGAACCGCTATCCTAACAATCATCTTTACCCTATCTGTTCTACCCTTAATCTCTGCTGTAACATTAACTACCCCTGCCACGAAGGCCACAATACCAAATTTCTCCTCCCATACCCTCTCTCTATCCCCCTGCTCTACCCTCTCTGCCAAATGCCCTTCTCCAAACCCCTGCACCCTATCTTGACTTCCCTGTCCTACCCTCCTAGCCGCCTCTGCATACGATAATTTACCCTCCCTTCTCACTCTCTGAACCACAACCTCCCTCTTCATCACCTCACACCCCCTAAACGCTGCACTATGCTCCCCACCACAACTACAACACTTCAGCTTCACTCCCTCTCCACACTTCCCATAGTCATGTTCCCCGCCACACCTATAGCACACCTCTGTCCCTTCCTACACGTAATAGCTATATGGCCAAACTCCTGGCACCTATAACACCTAAGAGGACTCTGAACAAATTCCCTAACCCTAAACACCCTATGCCCTACAAACACCTCACTAGGAACAACCCCACCCTCAAACTGAATCACTACCGTCTCCGTCTCTATCCTATCTGCTCCCCTCTTCATCCTTTCTGCACTCTTAACTATGCCATTACGCACGTCTCCCCTTAAATCTCCCACCAGCTGCTCTACGCTAACCTCGACCGGTACCCCAGCTATCACCCCCTTACATCCCCCCTCCCTCTTCTCCCCTACTCTCACTACCTTACTTATACCCACTCCACCAATGCTCCTCATCTTCCTAGCCCTCTCCACCTGCTCCACACTAACACACCCTACGGCCAGATTCCCATCCCCCAAAACTCTCGCATACTTTACCTCACCTTAGACCTGTCGCTAAACCACACCCCTTTGAAAACTCGGACAAACAAAGACGACCGTGAATGACTCTCGTTGACGATGGCCGCAGGCAGCCCCTTTCCTGACTGTGATGCAAGCCTTGCTTCACAGTCACGAAAGGGGCTAGGCCGTGGGAGATTTACCACAGCAGGTAATAGATCTGTCTTTTAAAGATAACACAAATATTTCATCTAGAAGCAGACAGAGAGGGTTACAATATGCAGTGGAAAAGTACGTTCATGAGATACACATTTACCTTAGACCTCCATGGTGATGCAAGCATTAGCTATAGATAACGTCTCAAGCATTATTTACAGTTGACTTGATTGAAGATTACAAAAACTATGACGATAATCCATGATTACTACTATTGCTGATACATTTAGTTTAAGGCTAGTGGTCCAACACAGTATACAAGCTAGACCCGACAGTTGTGTCACTAGTCACTAGAATGAGGAAAAAAGTGAGAGCTGTCACTTGCCAACAATCCTCCTCCATAAAGGGGTGAGACGTCAGAGAATGGTATGCTGCACATTCTAGTGTACATCAGGTCAAATGATTGATTACACTAACTATAAATGTATAGTGATAGAGACCAAAGTAAAAATACCTAATAATAAAATAGACCTAATATGGGGCGACAGTGGCTTGGGAGGTAGAGCAGTCGTCTGGTAATCCGGAGGTTCCCGGTTTGATTCTCGCTCCTCCCGGGCAGCGTGTCGAAGTGTCCTTGAGCAAGACACTGATTAGCAGGTTGGCACCTAGCATGGTTGCCTCCACCGTCGGTGTGTGAATGTGTGAGTGAATGGGTAAGATGTGAGAAACAAATTGTAAAGCGCTTTGGATAAAAGCGCTATATAAATACAGCCATTTACCATTTACCAAAATACCTGTAAATCACAGTATATGGTTACAGGACATAGCTTTTCTTATAACACTAAGTATAAGTTATATTTAATATAAATATAAATAAATGCATATACAACACATTCTCAAGATAGATCAGTCTGATTAGAAAAGAAAACCCACAACTAAAGTGTACATAAATAGCCACTATTTTTAATATACATGGATTTACAGTTACACAAATGGATGTACGATATGAACTGGAATAGCGAACAATATCATGTGTTGTTGTGATAGATCTATGGTAATTTAACATTATATTCTTGTAGCCAAATTAATGCTGTGACGAGGCTTAAAATTGATTTTGTCCCAACCCCAGACCCATAGTTCACAAATCGAATTAAAATGTTATCGCTGGATGCACATTGTCAATCTCCTGACCCGTTATATGTCACAACATTTGCTGTGATTATTGATGACCCTTGGAAGGAGAAACATGTTGATTTTGGTTACCCTGTAACCCCTCTTCTAGTACCTCCATTATGGATTAATAGCCTGGTCTGTTGACATTTGCAATATCAGCAACTGTTGATGAAGATTAAGTACTTTAACATTTTAAACCAGCAATCTGAGGGACATAGAGCAGCATAACTGGACAACTTTAACAACCTTCAGGTCAATATATCGATGGTTGAATGCACTGAAATACAAGAACACCCTATAGAATATGTACTGTACTTTTACTTTTGAAACTTAATATAGTACTGTAGTGATTGTAATGGTACATAATTCACCCACGGACCTATTGTTAGGAACATTCTAGAAAATTAGTGCCGCCCGAACATTCTGGAACGTGTGTGATGATGTCATGGCAGTACATTCTAGAACCTTAGTTCTGCCCGATCATTCTGGAACGTTGGTGATGATGTCATAGTAGTACCTTCTAAAACCTCTAACGTTCCTATTTAAGCATTCTGTTTAGCTTTCTAGTAATGTCCACCTTCCATTGGAGGAGCCACAGGCCGGCACTCCTCATCTGGAGTAAGAGGGGAGGAGAGAGGGGTGATGGTAGTAAGGATAGAGGGATGAGGGGGAGAGGTGAATGAGGAGAGAGGGATATTATTCAGTTCATCAGTTGACATGATTGTAAAGCTGCACACATTCCATGATGCTCACTTTAGTCCAAAAACATAAATCAGACCTGGCTGTAACTGAGGGGTACAATTCCCTGACTGTATTATTAGATATGATACTTACTACCACTACCTTTGTACTTAATATTCGGCCACCCAGTACACGGCATAAATATATTATCATAAACACTCTCACGTAGATGAAACGGATCCAACACAAATGTACGAAGTCGAAGTATGCGTTTATTACTACACAGCAATGGTGTGTAGAGCAAGCACTTAATCACTTAATTACATTTATGAATTGAAATAGTATGCACTTTTATGGCAAAGGGTATTCGTCGGTATATCAATAGAGAATGTCCAATCTCTGATGGCGCAGGTGGTAAATATACGACCTGGAATAGTTAAGGAATAACAGCAATGATACTTTAATGATTATATACTAGATACACTAAGGGGGGGTTAATCCGGTCGCTTGTAAGCCGACAGGAGTAGGAGGGGGGGGGGGGGGTAGAATCCGGCTGCCTCGTCCGGCCAAGGGTATCCCAGGTGAACCCACTGTAGTGCCGTTCAATGCGCCGGCGATCCTTGGACCACAGATGAAAGCAGGTGGACTCTTTGTGGGGTAAGAAACTGGACTGAAAAGAAAGTCCTACTTTAGTAGCGCAGTATATATACGCACTATGAACAAATAGTCCCATTAGTGGTGCGGTAGCCAGATTCCTACGCGGAACTAGGACTTGTTCGTACATGTGGAGCGGTACGTTTGAACTGGGTCTGAGGGGGTATGGCAGCCTGGCACCAAGGTCTCGACCAATAGTAGAATGGAGACTATTATGGGATGTTCAGTAGGCTAGAATGGATATTCAATGCATATTGTACAAGGAATATACAAGGGATATCAGGGAATATTAGAGAATATACAAATACAATTAAATATATATATATAAATAAATATATATATTCGGTTTAATCTGGCCCTTCACAACAGCCACCCCCTGATTGGTCCCAGACCTAATCAGTTAAACAGAGACAGATTAATCGTGTTGTCTATTTACGCATAAGGGTTTGCTGTAGGGGTCAGTCAACTTCACAAAGTCATAGGGTTGTAGGGTCATGGTCATCATCGATTGTGTCTGGGAGTCGAGGCAGTTCTATGAGCCTCGCCACGGGACGGGTGTAAGTGCGACCCTGGACGAGCACTTCAGCTGCTCGGACCTTGCCGTCGGCACCGGTGATCACTTTGCTTACGCGGCCGGCCGGCCACATAGCTCTGGGCAGTGATTGATCAATAATCATGACGACTGTTCCTTCTGTCAAATTGTCTCTCTCCTTTACCCACTTCTGGCGGGTCTGTAGAGACGGTAGGTAGTGCAGTAGGAAACTGTTCCAAAACTTGTCGGCTAATACTTGGCTGTACCTCCACATTCGTCGGCCGTTCGCTTCTTCAGGCCGGTACATTGTCTGGGGTAATGCAGGATCTAGCCGCCCCATCAGGAGTGTGTTGGGGGTAACTGGGTCGATATCCGCCACATCACTGGAGACATATCCGAGGGGCTTCGAGTTAAGTACTCCCTCAATCTCCGTGAGGACTGTCATTAGGACTTCTTCCGCCACAGTCTGGGCCCCAAGTACTGCGTACAGGGCTGTCTTTATGGAGCGCACTTCTCGTTCCCAAGTGCCACCGAAGTGGGGTGCGTTTGGGGGGTTGAATTGGAAATCAACCTGTGCTGGAGCGAGGTGGGTCTTAAGTTCTGGGCCCATAGCTTGGAAGCTCTCTCTCAGCTCTCTTTCGCCGCCTTTGAAGTTTGTCCCATGATCGGACAATAGGGTAGACGGTCTTCCTTTCCGTGATGTGAATCTACGGAAGGCCATAAGGAATGAGTCTGTGCTCATGGTCGGGAGAAGCTCGATGTGTATCGCTCTGGTGGTCATGCATTTGAATACAATACCCCACCGCTTCTCGGTTCCTCTTCCTTTCTTTATGTGCAGCGGGCCAAAGCAGTCCATACCCGTTGAGTGGAATGGCTTGTCACCGATTCGGAGGCGACATGGAGGAAGGTCAGCCATCCTTGGTATGCTGGGCTGCGCGCGCCACTTGCGGCAGTCTAGACATGTTCGCTGGAAGCGTCGTACCGCCTCTCTTCCTTGTAGGATCCAGTAACGACGTCTGATTTCCGCGAAGACTCTTTCTGCTCCTGCGTGATGTACATCCTCATCGTATTTCTTTATAATCAGCTCTGTGACCTTGTGTCGGCTGTTCAATACGATCGGGTATTTAATGTCATCCGGTAGATTGGGGGCTCTGCGTAGGCGACCACCCACTCTGATGAGGGTATGAGCGTCGCTCTCGGGGGCCAGATGAATTAATCTGCTGTCGGATGGGACGGGCTTTCCTCCCTGTAGACAGGCCAATTCATCGGGGAACGAGTCTCTCTGGGCTCGCTGCAGTAGAAGCAATTCTGCTTCCTCGTAGTTAGCTGCTGACATATCAGCGGGGGACTTGCACTCCGGGTGGTACCGCAGGAATGTTCTTTGTTGTGCACTCTCTATGGACGTGCAATCGTCTATGTTAGGGTCGGTGGAGGCTACGGTGCTCAATCCACAGAACACAGACTTCTTATTTTCCACCTCCTCTGGACTTGCTTCCCTCGGGATAGGCATGGGCCACTGTCCTTCCGGGAGTCTTAGGAATGCGGGGCCGTCACTGTAGACATTGCGACGGGTGAGGTCATCCAGGGGCATCCCCCGGGTGATGACGTCAGCTGGGTTCTGTTTTGTATCAACGTAGCGCCACTCTGTTTCTCCGGTTAACTCTTCGGTTAAGTCTTGAATCTCGGTGACTCTGACTCCCACGAAGACTTTGTACTTGCATGAGTCCGATTTGATCCAGGCGAGTACCGTCGTGGAATCTGACCACAGGATGGTTCTAGACACCGGTATGGTGAGCTCACGTTGGATGAGCGTGGCTAGGTGCGCTCCGGCTAGGGCTGCGCAGAGCTCTAGACGTGGGATAGATTGTTGCTTGCGTGGGGCTATTCTCGAGCGGGCGAGGACAAATGCTGTGTAGATCTCTCCCCCCTGGTCTTGGGCCCGCAAGTAGGCTACTGATCCGTATGCGACCTCTGAGGCGTCACTGAAGACGTGTAAGTCCATTTTACATGTCTCTGGCCTCACCGTGGGTGGGAAGTAGCTTCGGCGCATATTAACGCCTGGGAGTGAGTGGAGCTCCATCTCCCACTCTCTCCAGGTGGATGCAAGGTGTGTGGGAATGGGGTTGTCCCAGCCCTGGTCCTTGTCCCACAATGCTCGTACAATCATTTTTGCCCTGGTGGTGTACGGTAGAATACATCCTAGCGGGTCATATTGTCGGGCGAGTGTTGTGTACACACTCCGTCTGGTGGTCGGCGCCGCCGCCGGCCTTCCCTGCTCCGTAGTCAGGGGCTTGTGTCTGTAGTGAAGCGAATCTGTTTTGAATCGCCACACCAATCCCAGGGTCATCTCCTGGGCTTCTCCCGGGATTGTAGCCATCCAGGTCTCGCTGCTGGCTGCCTTGTCCTCGGAGGAGAGGCTGCGCAGTACTTGCGGATCGCTGCTGGCCCACTGCCTGAGATCAAAGCCGCCTTTGATCAATGAGGCGCGGAGTTTAATCAGGAGAGCCTCGGCTTCTTCTTGGGTTGAAAGGCTTTGTAGACAGTTGTCTACGTAGAAGCTGTTCTTTACGCTGTGTCGGACCTCTTCGTCCGCTGCTGGGTCCTCTGCTACATGTTTCTGTAGTGCAAATGTAGCACAGCAGGGGCTGCACGTCGTTCCGAAGGGGAGGACTTCCCATTGGTAGATGGCTGGGTGCTCATCTCCTGGCTTCTCTCTCCATAGGAACCGTAACAGGGGCTTGTCCGCCTCTACTAATCTCACCTGCAGGAACATTCCTTTAATGTCCCCGCTGATGGCCACCTTTTCCTGGCGGAAGCGGAGTAGAACGCCGAGTAGGGAGGGGCCGAGTGTGGGACCGGGCAGTAACTCTTTATTCAGATTTTGGGATCCGATCTGGTAGCTGCAGTTAAATACTATGCGGTCTTTACCGTTGTGATGGACCTTGTGGTGAGGCACGTACCACGATTCAGTGGTCTGGTCAGCCTCTTTAATGTCCATCTTTGTGACGTGTCCCGCTGTGATGAGCTTCTCAATCTCAGCGCGGTATACACTCTCTTGGGCGGGGTTCTTGGCTAAGCGCCGCTCCGTGTTCAGCAGGTACCGTTCTGTGGCGTCTGTCTTGGCGTGGAAAGTAGGCATTCCTTCTCGCCGCAGGAGTGGCGTGGCGTATCTCAACACGCCGTTGACCGGGACTCTCTTGGTCCCTGTCTCGAGGAGGTGAATGGCGTAAATGTCATCTTTAGAGCGAATGTCTTTCTTTCCGTTCTTAAAGGGCATTTGTTCCAAGGTCCATAGCCGCTCTACGTGTTGCAGGAGTGCGGTTTCTCCCTCTGTGACTCGGGAGTGGAGACATCTAGTGGCTGTACTTCGGTTGAGAGATTTGGCGAGCGGGCCTTGGAGAGTCCATCCCAAACGGGTCTCGACTGCTGCAGGACAGCCTCGGGGTCCGGTATGAACCCGGTCTATCGGGACAATGAGGTCTGCATGGTCGGAGCCTATCAACAGGGTCGGCATAGCATTGTCTATGAGCGGGATCGGTAACTTGCGCAGATGTGCATATTTCTCCATCAGCTTGGCGACGGGGTATGTGTACCGCGACAGTCCTATTTCTTGGCTGGTGAAAGCGTCTGTAATCTGGTACCGTCGCTCAGGCTGGCCGCTTGCTGCGATAGAGAATGAGACATTCTCGCCCTTTATCGTCTTCAAATCTCGTCTTATTGTCCGAATTGTCATTTGGGTTTCGCTTCCCCGCAGCCCTAGCTGGGCCGCAGCGGAGGCGAGCAGCAGGGTCTTCTCTGACCCGTCATCGAGGACGGCGTAAGTGTCCAGGACTTTATTCTGGTAGCTTAGTGTCACACGCACTACTTTTAGGAGTACTCGGGCTCCACTGCTGCTGGCGGGATCGATGTACATGACGCTCGCTTTGCGGCTGGATGGTGCAGGTGAAGGGCGCCGTCTGTTACTGTCGTGAAGTATGTCCAGATGGGCTCCATCGCACTTGGTGCACCTTTTCTTTAAGCGGCATTCGGCTGCCATGTGTGAGCGCGCACAGCGAAAACAGCGCTTGTTGGACTTTATCCATTGACCTGCTTCCTCCGCGTTCAGCTTGGGGAAGGAGTCACATTGCGCTAGCCAGTGTTCTTTCTCACAGTAGGGGCACACTATCTTCCACTTCTCCGTTCTGGAGGGGGTACTGTAGCTCCTGCTGCTCGGTACTGACTCCGATTGGTGCATCACAGTCACCGATCTTCTTCCATCATTTAGTCGTCTGGTTCCTTCTCTGGAGCCAGGGGTGCTCCGTCCGAATGTATCTAGCCGTAGGCTGCTGACTTCTCTCGCCAGGAAGTCTGCTAGATCGAGGAGGTTCGGTTCGGGGCCATTCGGGTCTCTGTGGTCCCTCTGCCGCCTAAAGCGCTCCTGACGAGCGGGCGGCAGCTTCTCCAGAATCCTTTCCACATTTGAGTTGGCGTAAAGTTCATGCCTCCCCTTCTCTCTTTGCGCTCCCAACATCCCTACCAGGGACTGCACTCTGATGGACAGGTCGTCCAGTGCTCGATTGTCTATTGCTGGGGGTAAGCGGTCGGATCTCCTGGATCACGTAATCCCATATGCGCCCATACCTCTGGTCCAATGCTACCAGCGCTGCTGTGTATGGGGTGGTGGAAGTCGCGTAGGCGAGCGCTATATTATGTGCGCGGGGCACCTTTAAGTGCTTCAGTAGGATGGCGTATTTGTGGCGTTCATCCAATACATCCACCAACATGGTCTCCAGACACATGCGGAGTTCTGTATACTGGGCCCGGTTCTCTTGGGTGAAGTCGGGTACCATAGGCGTGCCAATGTATGACGCTGACTGTGGATACATCGGCGAGCGTTGGGGGAGAGGCCTCCTAGGCGAGTCTCCTCCCGCTCCTTGGTATGGGCTGGTACCGGCAGTGTACCATGGCCCGCTTGTCCAGGTGCTGTTCCTCGGTGCGGGTCGTGCGTCGTGCTCACCCGTGTATAGAGTCGGGGGTCTGTAGCGCAGCTCCGCGGGAGTATAGCCTGGGCTGTACCGGACCTCCTGGTCCGGTAGAGTACTGTGCTGTCTTCGGGCGTGGTTCTCCTCCTCTTCCTTTTCGTCTTCAGTTAGGTCATCCAGTGCTTGTAGTCTCTGGTTTAGCCTCTCCACAGGATATGCTGCTCCTTCCCGGTTGCTAGGTCTCGCTTGGACCGGTGGGGGGAGGTGGTCTGTGGGGGGTATAGACCTCGTCTGTTGGTCAAGTTCAGGGTTGTTTACTCGGCTAGGGGATGCCGCCCTGGAGGTGTGTCTAGACGAGTTCCTGGAGCCTCTGGCGGAGGGAGAGGGTGTTGTCCGTCTGATCAGCTGTTCTATTAGTTGCGACTGCTGTCTGTCGCGCGCTGCGTCCCGTTGAGCACCGGCTCGTTCTCGGGCCACATTCTCTTCCATCTGAATGCGTCTTATTTCTAGACGTATCTGCTCGTGTTCGCTTCGCTGCTGGATCTGCAGTCGGTCGCGTTCAGCAGCGGCGTTCAGGCTGATGAGGAAGGCCTGCTGTAGGGTCCTCTCTGCCTCGCTGGGAGAAGGCGGTTGTATAGGGGAGCCTTCCCTCGGGGTACTCCTTGCGGAGCCTTGGAGCTCTATCTCCACGGTGCTCTCCCCGTCTTCTTCCGTGCCGAGTTCTCTCTCGGTAGCGTTGTATTCCTCCCGGGACTCATCGGGGACTACTTCTTCAGTACTGGCGGGGTGTGAAGTCATGTCTGGTTCCCACTGGTCCCCACCGTGAACTTGGTCAGTTACATTAGAGCCCGTAGGGGCCTCTATGGTCGGGGTAGTCTGGGCGTTGGGGTTAGACATACTTTTACTTTCTAGTTTTACCGCGTTTACTGTTAGTAGAAGACTAGGTTGTTGACTGACAGCGTAGGCCTCTAAGTACTGAGGGAGCCGTCGTTCGCGCTGCGGGCGTTGGTTAGGAGGATCGTTTCGTGGAGTGTTCATCATAGGCCATTTCAATATTAATAACACTATATTAATATTACACTGATTACCCTCCGGCTCGAAGGACCAATTGTAACTGAGGGGTACAATTCCCTGACTGTATTATTAGATATGATACTTACTACCACTACCTTTGTACTTAATATTCGGCCACCCAGTACACGGCATAAATATATTATCATAAACACTCTCACGTAGATGAAACGGATCCAACACAAATGTACAAAGTCGAAGTATGCGTTTATTACTACACAGCAATGGTGTGTAGAGCAAGCACTTAATCACTTAATTACATTTATGAATTGAAATAGTATGCACTTTTATGGCAAAGAGTATTCGTCGGTATATCAATAGAGAATGTCCAATCTCTGATGGCGCAGGTGGTAAATATACGACCTGGAATAGTTAAGGAATAACAGCAATGATACTTTAATGATTATATACTAGATACACTAAGGGGGGGTTAATCCGGTCGCTTGTAAGCCGACAGGAGTAGGAGGGGGGGGGGGGTAGAATCCGGCTGCCTCGTCCGGCCAAGGGTATCCCAGGTGAACCCACTGTAGTGCCGTTCAATGCGCCGGCGATCCTTGGACCACAGATGAAAGCAGGTGGACTCTTTGTGGGGTAAGAAACTGGACTGAAAAGAAAGTCCTACTTTAGTAGCGCAGTATATATACGCACTATGAACAAATAGTCCCATTAGTGGTGCGGTAGCCAGATTCCTACGCGGAACTAGGACTTGTTCGTACATGTGGAGCGGTACGTTTGAACTGGGTCTGAGGGGGTATGGCAGCCTGGCACCAAGGTCTCGACCAATAGTAGAATGGAGACTATTATGGGATGTTCAGTAGGCTAGAATGGATATTCAATGCATATTGTACAAGGAATATACAAGGGATATCAGGGAATATTAGAGAATATACAAATACAATTAAATATATATATATAAATAAATATATATATTCGGTTTAATCTGGCCCTTCACAACAAGACCTCTTTCATTGTCACTCATGTCCTGTCTTGGGTTGACCTGTGTCGTCTCTGTGAGGGCAATAACATCTCCAGCACACCGCATTCTGTGAAAAAAACACATAAAATGCAGCTCAAAGTGGATTTTATTGACAACAAACATAACAACTTTGACAGATCAACATTTGTTGTAAATGCAGCTGTCGCCTATAGAGGGCGCATGTTTATTTTTACATTTCTTTTTATCTCATGTGACGTATCACGTCCTGTCTCACGCTCTGACCCAGCGTAGTTTGAGCAGATCTGGCAGAACGTGTCTAGACTTGTAGGAGAAGATAGCGCAGCAGATTTGTGCACTTCATTTGTCAAAGATAAAAGATTAAAGTACTAGAGTTTGAAGATAACCCCCTCCCATTGAGCTGCAAGCAGGCCAAGGTGGTTCGTAAAGTTTATTTCACACTTTTCGTTTTGTTTTTGTAATTCTATTGACTGAATTGTATGAGTATTGACTGTTATTATTTCCTGCAATTGTAGTTCTACGGTGGTGATGAACGGAATATGCATCAATAAACAGCCATCTGTAATTAAAGAACTCGGAGTCCTCGTCGTGCATCAATGGGCGGCACAGTAGAACACTGGACTGTGGAGTTGAAGACTCCAAATGAGAAGTGAATCACGTCGGGTAGAGGATTGTCTGCAGTTGAAGATGTATCGTCGTGTCTGGGGAACCTTTCTGCCATGGAAGGAGCTGCAGCAGTGCGCACACGGCCAAACAAGCGAGCTCGTGGAAGAAGACGTCTCGAGGTTGGCGCGGGTACAGAACACTGCCGTTGAACTTTTCCATGTATCGGTAGGATTTCGCAGCATCCATCTTAAAGAAGCAGCAGACTTTCCCCTACATTGAAGTTGAACTGCATAGGCAAACAAGCGAGCTCGTGGAAAAAGACGGCTCGAGGCTGGCGCGGGTACAGGACTCTGCCGCTGAACCTTTCCACGTATCAGTAAGATTCACAGCATCCATCTTAAAGAAGCAGTAGACGTTTTCCCTACGTTGAAATTGAACTGCATAGGCAATGCCATTCACCAAGTTGACTGACTACACGTCTCAGGTATTGACTTTTCAGAGGGAAGTATTGTTGTAGGCTACAATTACATTGCAAGTGCGCACATTCTTGAGACTATATAAGGTTGTTTACAGTTTAATATTTTTGGCCATTTAAGAATAGGTTGATATTCATTAATGAAGTCTAGCTTTATAAGGTTAATTTAGAAAAGGCCATTCATAAAGGGTATATTCGAACTTAATACTTGCATTTTCATAATAGCCTACTAGGCTTACATTTTCATTTCGTTTTTGAATGTCATATTAGCCTACACATTTTACCAGCCATCCCAGTATAGTAAGCTACTATAATATAAACCTAGGCCTATGGTTTATTTGTTATTTTTCGTGATTTGTATTTCACATTGAAGAAAGGTGTAGATTTGAATTAGCCTACAATGTCCAACTAAATTAAGCATTTTATTTTTGAATACTTAAGACATTTGTTGACACTTTTCATTATTAGGCTTACACATTTCTTAGACTGAATTCATAATAGCCTACCCCTCTATTTACAGTTCATATTTCCTATTCCATAGATATGGTTCATAAATATTTAATGAATACATAATTGATTTATTTACTACACAGTAAACATGTCACAAAGGGGTGAGATCCAGCAAACTGAATCTCAGATTGAGTCCAACAAGCTAGACGATAGTGATCAGTCGTATTTACTAAAAAGGGACAGGCTCTTGTAGACGATAAGGTGATGGATCTAAAAGTGAACTTCAAAATGGCATATGAGAGGTGGAAGCACAACATGAATGGACTGAAAATATCCATCAAGTATAAGGGCGACTCTGACCTAATGAAGATAACCCCCTCCCATATAGCCAGAATAAATTCAGCCCAAATTGAGGTTGATGGTATTTATCTAAAAATGAGAGACACTTTACATCCTGATCATCCAGACTCAGAAACCTGTAGAAGGAATGATACATGCCAATCGCACACCAGGACTGTTAATAAAAAGGCTCAGCAGTTCCTCAGCAAGATGAGAACCAGGACTGCTAATAAAAGGGCGTTCCTCAACAACGGTGGTTCTGAAATCTCAGTGTCACACAACGCAAGACAAGCTGCAGCGGAAGTAGCCGCAGCTACAGAGGTACTAAAAATAATGAGAGAGCGCCATGAGCAAGAAGAAGAAATCCGAAGACTGGAGCAGGAAGATGAAAGGCGGTCGGCTGAAAACGACGCAGAGAACGCCAAGATCCACGCAGAGAACGCCAAGATCCAGGCAGAGAAAATATTCATCATGGAAAGTGCTGATAGAAGAAAAAAGCTGAATGAGAAAAAGAGAGAAGTGGAACGGTTAGAGGAACTCAAGAAACTCAACGCAGTTAAGGCAAAGCTAAAGGTTTACACTGAAAGCGTTCATAATGATGATGAAGAAGATCATCTGTGGTTACCTCTTCTACACTATCCTTCAGCACATTCGCTAGCTCTCACCCCACAAGAAGAACTGCGTCCTCTTGCGCCTCCAGTATTCCAACAAGGAGAGAGCCCGTCTCAACAAGGAGAGAGCCCTTCTCAACAAGGAGAGAGCCCGTCTCAACAAGGAGAGAGCCCGTCTCAACAAGGAGAGAGCCCTTCTCAACAAGGAGAGAGCCCTTCTCAACAAGGAGAGAGCCCGTCTCAACAAGGAGAGAGCCCTTCTCAACAAGGAGAGAGCCCTTCTCAACAAGGAGAGAGTGAGCGAGAGGAACAGGAAGAGCCTGTCATTCTGACTGGACAAGAGCCATGCACTGCCACAGCAAATGGTGTGAAGAATGAAGATGAGAATCAACAAGGAGAGAGCCCTTCTCAACAAGGAGAGAGCCCTTCTCAACAAGGAGAGAGCCCTTCTCAACAAGGAGAGAGCCCGTCTCAACAAGGAGAGAGCCCGTCTCAACAAGGAGAGAGCCCGTCTCAAAAGGAGAGAGCCCTTCTCAACAAGGAGAGAGCCCTTCTCAACAAGGAGAGAGCCCGTCTCAACAAGGAGAGAGCCCGTCTCAACAAGGAGAGAGCCCGTCTCAACAAGGAGAGAGCCCTTCTCAACAAGGAGAGAGCCCTTCTCAACAAGGAGAGAGCCTGTCTCAACAAGGAGAGAGCCCTTCTCAACAAGGAGAGAGCCCTTCTCAACAAGGAGAGAGCCCGTCTCAACAAGGAGAGAGCCCGTCTCAACAAGGAGAGAGCCCTTCTCAACAAGGAGAGAGACCTTCTCAACAAGGAGAGAACCCTTCTCAACAAGGAGAGAGCCCTTCTCAACAAGGAGAGAGACCTGGAGAGAGACCTCATCGACAAAGAGAGAGACATTCTCATCAACAAGGAGAGAAAACAAAACCAGGAGAGTTTGTGAAAGAAGACTTCTATCTTCAGAAAAGATGGAAGAGAGTTCAGTTCCTGTCAAATGAGTTCCGGACTAGGTGGAGAAAGGAGTACCTGCTTAATCTGCAACACAGAAGAAAATGGACCAAGGACAGGAGAAATACCAGCAAGATGAGAACTTGCCAAGAAATCAGTGGAAGTTAGCTGCTGACAATAGGGTCAGAAGAGTTAACCAGTTAGTCAGTGACACAACACTAGACAACAAAGGCGCACGCACATCTCAGCCACATTATTTAGAGAGAGCCATACACAAAACGGTACTATTACAGGAAGCAGAGTAAAGGCTCTTTGAAACCTTTTTTTTGTTTTTGTGTATTTGGTTTGTTTAAAGGGTTCCCAATGTTTAAAGGGTTCCTGATGTTTTAAATGGTTGTGTTGAAAATCACATGTTATGTGATTGGTGGGAGTGTAAATGCAGCTGTCGCCTATAGAGGGCGCATGTTTATTTTTATATTTCTTTTTATCTCATGTGACGTATCACGTCCTGTCTCACGCTCTGACCCAGCGTAGTTTGAGCAGATCTGGCAGAATGTGTCTAGACTTGTAGGAGAAGACAGCGCAGCAGATTTGTGCACTTCATTTGTCAAAGATAAAAGATTAAAGTACTAGAGTTTGAAGATAACCCCCTCCCATTGAGCTGCAAGCAGGCCAAAGTGGTTCGTAAAGTTTATTTCACACTTTTCGTTTTGTTTTTGTAATTCTATTGACTGAATTGTATGAGTATTGACTGTTATTATTTCCTGCAATTGTAGTTCTACGGTGGTGATGAACGGAATATGCATCAATAAACAGCCATCTGTAATTAAAGAACTCGGAGTCCTCGTCGTGCATCAATGGGCGGCACATTTGTATTTGCCTTGTCAGGGATAAAACGAAAAGTCCAGGACTTATTTACTAGCCCTGCTATCAATCCAGTCCAGAGTATAAGCTAACGTTATGATACAGAAAGCTAACGTTATGATACAGAAAGCTAACGTTATGATGCAGAAAGCTTATGTTATGATACATAAGGCTAACGTTATGATGCAGAAAGCTAACGTTATGATGCAGAAAGCTAACGTTATGATGCAGAAGGCTTATGTTATCCAATCCAATCCACTTTATTTATATAGCACATTTAAAACAACAAAGTTGACCAAAGTGCTGTACAAGTCCACAAACATAGGATAAAACATAAAACATAAAAATGTAATAAAAACACATAATAAAACAGTACAATGTGTCACATAAAAAGGCAAATCTCTCAAAAACGGTTTAAAAAACAAAAGCCAGAGCAAATAAGTGTGTTTTGAGGCGTGATTTAAACACCTGCAGAGTGGGGGCCTGCCTAACATGCAGTGGCAGCTCATTCCAGAGCTTTGGGGCTGCCACTGCAAAAGCACGGTCCCCCCTAAGCTTCAGCCTGGAGTTTGGAACGGCCAAGAGGAGCTGGTCAGAGGACCTGAGGGACCTTAGAGGAACATAGGGTTCCAGCAGGTCTGAGAGGTAACCCGGTGCCAAGCCGTTCAAACATTTAAAAACAAACAGTAAAACCTTAAATACTTATGATACATAAGGCTATGTTATGATGCAGAAAGCTAACGTTATGATGCAGAAAGCTAACGTTATGATGCAGAATGAATGAATGAATGAATGAAAACTTTATTAACAGATTGCAGAATGGGTACAGTACAGTACAGCTCAATACATACAATTGTTAAGGGGATGCAGACCAGAGAAAGCTTATGTTATGATAAGGCTAACGTTATGATACAGAAAGCTAACGTTATGATACAGAAAGCTAACTGTAACTGAGGGGTTACAAAACCCTGACTGTATTAAAGATTGTGATAGATTAAACCACTGCTAGTTATGTACTTTAATTACTGGCCAGACAGTACATCAAATATAGATGGTGAACACCCACAAGAACACGGCATTGACAAAGAAATAGTATTTGAGGGTAATTTATTATTATTAGGCAACATTAGGTTACAGAATGAGAATTAGGGTCGCGCTTGTATGGCGAAGAATATACGTAAAGTCAGTCAATAGCATGAGTCACTAAGAATAGCAGGAATCCTACGATGGGTCTAAGTTGACACCACCTGTCGTATAGTAGCAACTAGATAGGGCAACACTGGTACCGCCTGGAGACAATGGGTTCCCTCCGGGGGTGTAAGGCCTGGAGGGTAGAGGAATGTTCGGGTACTCCGTCTGATTCAATGAGGAATAAAGAGACTCCAGGTACAGGAGTCGGTCCTTGTAAACTCCCTTGATCAGCAGCAAAGTAATAATTGTAATCCAAATGCTCGACAGCATTGATGACAGCTAGCCAGCCTCCGTCCACGAGGCCAGCCTGAGTTGTAATCCTCACGAGGTTGAATCCCAAACGATAGTGGAAATCAACGATGCTCTTCTCCGGGTACCACGTTCCAAATCAATATAATCCAACCAGTAATGGTTCTGCAATCGCCGACGCCGATTCTCCTGTGTACATGTCCAACGGTTCTCCGCCTAGGACTCCTCGGGTGTGGGCGACGTATTTAGGCCACACACCCTGGCTAAGTACACTAGCTAAAGACACGACGAACCGCTGGGTAATGCTACACACGAACGAACTGTGGCCGCACGATATACAATAATGAACAACTATTTACTTCACATTAGATTAGGTCGAACTCGACGTTACTTCATTAAACTCTGACACTTTTACTATTCTACTCGCACGTGGTTCTCAATGCTCTGTTAGACGCAAGGTTGCTCACTTCACTGCACGTTGACTCGTGGTGAAGGTGGGTAAGGTACTGAACGTTCTCGAATTGAACTACTGCTGTGCGCACCTTGCGCTCTATTTATACTTAAGTGAATATCTAGTCCCAAACCGCAGTCTTTGTCTGGTATCAATACGCTGACTCCGGGCATGTTCTGACATGCCTGAACTTGTCTTTGAACCTGCCGTTGGGGGCTTGCGCGCTGGCGCCTGGGGGCGCTGTCCAATAGGAGAGCGAATATTACTCTGGTTTGAACGCAGGTAAAGGGATATTCCGTGTATATATATAAATAATATACAAAGTATATCAAACAATAAAGGTAGATTCTCAGTTTAATCTGGCCCTTCACAACACTAACGTTATGATGCAGAAAGCTATCGTTATGATGCAGAAAGCTTATGTTATGATACATAAGGCTAACGTTATGATGCAGAAAGCTAACGTTATGATGCAGAAAGCTAACGTTATGATGCAGAAAGCTTATGTTATGATACATAAGGCTAACGTTATGATGCAGAAAGCTAACAAGGTTGTCATTCGAGAGGTAGGGTCTGTGTCTTTTCGGAGCAGATACGAGAGCCCGGATATACGCTAGCTAGTTGGCAGTCAAAGTAAAATGTTAGCAAACTAATAGTTTGGTCTACGTTTCTAATACATGCCGTCAAATATTATGTCTTTATGAATTGACCTTACCTTTGAGCAAACATAAGTGTCCTTGGTAATGGTCTTCACATTCAGTTGTGTATGTGGTCGACGACACAGCAGAATCCATCGCTTGCATTTGTCGAGTTGTCTTTTGGGCTTCGGAAAATGTATGAAATATACTCCTCCATCCAGTCTTTCAGGGTACCTGGTGTCCGAATTACAGGTACCCCACGCATAATAACATATAAACTGAACTCTTCACAGTGGTTTCGATCACAGCCGTCTGGTTTGATACAGCCCACAAACCTAGTTGACCGAGGTTTCTGTAGCGAGGATTTTTGCTGTGATATGATTGGACAAATTCTATTTTGGGGCGTGGTTTAGCGACAGGTCTAATGAGTTTGGGCAACTCGAACATACCTAATTTCCTCACTCCCCCCTCCCCCTCAAACCTAACCACTATATCAGGGGTGGCCAACCCGCGGCTCGCGAGCCGCATGCGGCTCTTTGCCCGTCAATGTGCGGCTCTTCCATCCATAATTTTTTTTTTTTTTTTTTTTTTTTTATAATTTTTTTTTTTTTACTTTTTTTTTTATGTCACTCATTCCATAAGGACGTAGAATAAACATTTACAGTTTTTTTTTAAATGGTCCATTTGCATGTTCTTGGTATCTGAATCTAGGGACATATATGGATCAGTGTCAGAAATAGTGTGTCTGTTACTAGGCTTGAGTAAATTGTAATGAACCAAAGGAGAATATCAATTATATTTAAAAAATATATATATCTTTGACTGTAAATAACACCATGCTAAAATTGACCAGACCTGAAAAATCTAAGCAAATGAATAAAGGGAAGATGATTAAACAGAAGGTTTTGTAGATACAGTACTGAATTCTGCCATCTTTTTTATAATGTAAATTTCTCCACCATTCTTCATCATATTGCAACACCGTTTTTTGCAAGACGTTCACAGAAAGGTAGAGAAACTAACTGCGTTCTGTTTTATGGCAATAACGTTCAGGTTTGTGGGAGATAATCCCAAAAAATAAGAGAAATTAAAAAGTAAATCCAGAAGTCAGATGATTGACAGGGGCTGGTGTGAGCTGGGTAGGGTAGTTTTTCGAAATTTGAAAGCCCTGAGTCTCTTCCTTCAAAAGACTACACTCACTTTTGGCTGTGCCACTTCCTCCTGTCAATATGCGCCGGTTTCCGACTCAATGCCCTGAGATTTCTATAATCTTATATTTCACTAATAACAGTTAAAATAATTGGTAAACAAACATAATGCTGAAAATATACACTTTTACTGTATATCTCGGGCTTTAGAGGTTAACCCTGTGAGGCCCAAATTAAAAAGAAATTAGCAACTTCAGAGGCCAGAGGGTGGGACATATAAACACATTTACTATCAAATAGCATTGTGAGGCTGAACAACAGGACCAATTGACTATACATGTGCTTAAAGGGGAACTATCTTATAAATGGCTTTTTTCAGTGTTTACCATTGTTTCTTAGCTATGTGGACTTATATTAATAGGATATATGTCTCTAATTCTCATATTGGCGAATTCTTCCAATTCTCCTCTCACAATATTCACCCTCACTGAACTGAGTCATCTGAAAATGTGCATATCTGTGATGTCAGAGATTTCTCAGCTGCATAATAATGTGGCAGTTGATGTGGCAGTTGGCACCAGGCCACACAGTGGTTGGAGCCCAGCCTCAAAACGGCTTGAGGTAGAAAAATGCGGTTTTTAGTACTTGATTAGAAATACAAAACAATGCATTGTTCCATAGACTCACAGGAATTGTGTAAAAGTGCCCAAATAGTGAAAGAAATAGTAAAATAGTTCCCCTTTAACATTTTTTAAATAAACATTATTTTTTTAAATGGCTAAAAGTGATTTTGTAATTTTGCAACCGTGGGTCTCACAGGGTACTTTTAACCCTGTGAGGCCCAAATAAAAAAGACATTAGCAACTTCAGAGGCCAGAGGGTGAGACCTATAAACACATGAAGGGTGCCGTGACTGAAAAAAAAGGTTGAGAAACGCTGGTATATGGTGTGGCTCTTTGTGGTACCACAGTCATTTTTTTGTGGCTCTTAGTCTCTGACTGGTTGGCCACCCCTGCACTATATGAATCACTTCTGCAACATAATTTCCTCCACCCCCGTCTTCTGTGTGTAAATTGGTATTAGGAGAAAACAGTTAACTGGTATTATTAATCTTGCAAAAGCACATAGGAGACAGTGGAAAACCAACTCTGTTCTGTTAATATTTATTATATCTCAGAGAGAAACATAACCAATCACTATAATTGATAGAACTAAAAGAGTAAGACAGTTATTTCAGTACTACTTTAATATAGTTTCACTAATGGTTAAAGATAGAGGCTGGTTTCAAACTGTGTCTCAAACCCCCCTGGAGAGGAGAGGAGGGAGACCACAGGATGAGATCACCCTTAATTTACACATAAGTCTAAAGAAGGCAATTGAATCACTCCCCCACTCCCTCTGTGTCTCTGCAACTGTAAATACTCTAGACCATATTTAGGCATTGAGATAAGCTAAAGTTAGCATTTCAATAGTTCATCTGTTTACTCTAGCCAGAACCCAACAATAGGTCATTCAGCAACCCACTGTAAAAAATAGGAGATTAGCTCACTAGCCAATCTTTAGGGTAACTTCAAAGACAGAGCACCTGGTCTCCTGAGAGGGACAGGAACAGCTTTGTTTACATTTAAACAAAGGAGGAATGAATTGCCTAAGTTTAGAAAACATTAAATTAGAAAATAATAAGTATTAAGTATTGAACATAGACTAGACCTGTTTAGATTATTGTATGGATCAATTTGAGACTAAACAAGATAATTAATAGCCATGGTTAAGTGATTTAAAAGAAAGTTAAAATAGCCATTGATACATCCTAACAGCCGGTTTCAAAGACAAGGCGTCAACAGGCGAGAAAATGGGTCTGCAAGAAAACCCTCCTACTTTTGGCTAATAGGAAAAATACTAGGATACAAAAACATAGTTAATGTAATAATTAGACCTTCATACTGTACAGGACAATAACAGAATAATATGGGTCTTGTTAATCGCCTCAGTTTAAGACTATAAGGATGCTGGTTGACAGTTTAAAAGTTGAGTTACGCTATAAAACATATTATTGACTAAAATTAGAAGTTAGATTAAGATGCTTAGTGTTTAAAAGGCTAAAACTAAGTCAAAGGTACTACTTTAGAATAGATAAAATACAATAAGCATGGTTAAAGATCAATAATAGGTTTAAATATATATTTAGAAAGCCCCAGAAATCAGGAAAAGACTGTAGCTAAGTGTCGGAAGGAATTGCTAACTAATCTCTAATTCTTAAAGATAGTAAAATAATAGACTGTATACTTTTGAACGCTAAACTCCAGAGCGGTAAATAGTCCTCGTTCATAGAAATTACCTGCCTCTTTAAGATTCAAAATGGTCGTCGCCCAAGCTTAGCCAATTAGAAAGAAGTAACGCCCCTAGCGATCGTCACTAGGCGACGCGCGGAGGGGCGGGCTGTCTGTTTTTATATACAGGAACTCGGGGAGAGATGACACACAGTCACACGGAAACCCAGCTGATCATCAATCCCCCAGCAGACGATTGCCAGAGACGGCCGCGTGTTACCAGGACAACCAGAATCAACAAACCGAAGAAGACGGCTTTCTGATCCCGCAGAAGCATAGCATAGGCTTGAACGATATCTTTGTGAACCTGTTAGGGAATCCAGCTTGTATCTTGTCAATATGGGAAAAGCTGGAAACCACTTTTAGAATAAGATCTGAGGCTTTATTGCTGAATAAAAAACAGATCTTCTGTTTGGAACCGAGCGCTCTCGGCCGTGTCTAATTCATTCAAACCAACTGTAATGGCAAATATCTATGGACTAAACGATGAGCCGTTTACAAATCATTCTGAGTCATTATTAATAATAGAACAGTTTATTAACAATAACAAGAACGTTTATTTCACCGTGGCCACGTATGAAAGGACAGTCAACAGCCAGAGACAGTATATGTTAACCCACTAGCGTCTGGCCGAAGACTGACCCAGAACGCTGTTCCCACGTATGTCAAATACACAGTTGTCAGACACAACACAATACAGCAGATATGATGACGAAGGCAAACAAAATGGTTTCTCAGTAACTGGGATCAACAGCAACTTTGTTATGACTGGTAGAATGTCAGCGTGATCTTAAAGAGACATACACACATTAACCAGTCAACTTGATCATACTGAAAGTCAAGCTGTATAATATGATATCTAATCACAGATATAAGAACATGATAATATATTTCCACGACAGTTCCCTCCTCTTGATAATATTAATCACAATCATTATCACTTCATAAAGACAACAAAAAATATTATCATTCAAACCAAAAATAACACAGATTATAATAACTCAGCAAAAACTATTTTTATTATCTAAAAACAGTCACTAGAGGGAGAACGAAATCCACACATCAATGAATGATGACGGATGACAGGTAAACAGGTGGTCTCCAGCAAAACCCCTGTCTGGATGGTCGGGATTTCACAACACAGTGTCCAGGCTCTGGGCGCTCAAGGTCATACTACTCTCACCACCAAGCTGAAAAAAATAGAAATCACAAAAAATACCAGGAGAGTATCTCGCCAAAAAGATAATTTCCCCTTATACAAAACAAAAACATTCTCACAAAACTCTTAGCGAAAACAGAATAACAGCAAGAACACATGACTGCATTCCCTCAGAGGCCGGGAGATAGCCAAAACAAAACAAAACTACAATTTGCAGACTATTCACAAAGAATGAAACATAACTCAAGTTTACCATTGCAATGTACAGCATATTCAAAAACATCTCCAACTGAATCAAGTTCATTACATCATTACCTAATATCTCTTAGGATGATACTGTAATATCTGTATGTATTGTGGTTCAAACTTGCCTCATTTATTATCCGTGACGAATCCCGGAACGGTCTCTCCTCCTTCCCCCGGCCGACGGTCCAAGCACCCTCCTCTGCAGTCCATGTATGCCGTGGCTCGGTCCCGATGATCCTGTCCGGTGAATGGCTTAGACCTGCTGGAAACTGTCACTAAGATCTTTATCTCAGGACCACTGATCCTATCAGACTGGAGTCAGCTGTCGGTCGATGGTCTTAGCGCCCCAACGTTCACTAGCCGATAGGCCCTCTGCCCCCCAGTTCTGGAGCAGATTGGGACAGCTTACTTTCTCAGAAACCAGCTGTAGTCGGTTCCCCCACTCAGGTCCTTGGTTGTGGCCCTCATGAAACAGGTCTGCTGGAAACCGTCTCACAGATCTTCGTCTCGGCTGATGGTCACGGAGAACTGTCCAGTGTCACAGCTGTAACTGCACTCAACAGCGGTCCTCTGCGCGTCCTCTTCTTGGGCAGAGACGGGGTGCCTGGACCGCACAGGAGACTGAAGAGAGACACGCTCAGCGAGAGACTTCACCAAAGGAAAAAGAGAAAAAGAAATAACAATAAAAATCAAAGCAATACATAGCTCAAAAATAACTGAAAACAACCACGTGCACGCCTGTGACAGACGAATAAGATTAAAGAGAGAGAAAGAAATAAAAAATAAAAAAAACTGTGGTTCCCGAGTCTTGGTTTTGATCAGAGGACTCTTCATTGGGGGTTGCATTAATTAACCTGATTGTTTGTGTGAGTGTCATACTCATATTTGGAACTGTTGCATGAACTAAAAACAATCTCATAATGTATTCTGAAGCTGGACGAAGGTCATTCAATTACACTGTCACTCATGTTTAGAGTGTTGTAGTTCTCACATCCTTACCAGAGGACAGGTCTAAGACTGAACTGAACTTAAGGGGAGACACTGCAGGTGAACTAATATATATCACAATGAAACTTCCCCAGTTGACTACTTATTTTAAGACAATACTTTTTTTGTATTACAATTGTATGTTCAAATGAGGCCTGATCTACTTAAATATGCACTAATTTGCATATAATTCCAGGACAGAAATCTGAACAGTGGATAAAGCCATTTTCAAAATTATAGATTCATTTTGTTGACATATTAGAGCAGGGTATGAATGCGATATCAACAAACCCCTCTGCAAATACCTTCAGAACACAGATATGAATAGAACTGGAAGGTTTGGTGTATGTGACTCTTAAAACTCATTTTTGGGAAAACGCCTTCAAAGTTCCGTTTTGTAAAATGCCATACTTTTTTTTTTTTTTTTTTTAAACAGATATTTACAAACACAATACCTAACCAAACCTTTAGTAATAGACAACCTAAACACATGCCTGATAACTGAATAATAATAATAATGATGTTACTGAACTGAACAGAACTACACACAGGCTACAAACAGTGTAGTACAGTGTAGTACCCCCTAATAGGCAAAACATATTTGAATAGATACCACTATGAAACTTTCCCAATTTGTTATGTACATATAAACTAAGAAAAAAAATATATTGACGTTTTATTGTAACTAGTTCCATAGAAGACATGTTTAGGAAGCAAAATATAACAAAATCTCAAAATCAACAAAAAATTAAAATAAAAGTATATTCGACTATTCACCTGGGGTGTCTCGCCTCAAACAGACGTATAAGATTAAAGAGAGAGAGAGAAATAACATTTATTTCTGACTTTGAGATAGGTCTCCGTCCTAAATCAACACCTCCCTGCCTTCCCAGTCTACGCCACTAGATGGTAGTAAAGCCCTGAATGATATAAGGCCGTAGGTCACCCTGTTGTGGGAACTGCTTTGTTTTCCTTAAGAGTCAGTCATAATAAGTCATTTCAGCCTTCTCTCCGGGTAATTTTCCAGTCCCTTCCATGTCATAACATCTAATGCCTGAAGCTGCTCTTCAACACACTCTCTGACTGCCAGCGATATATTAGACCACTATTCTTCCCATACTTAAGTACTGTTTTGGGGGATTGTACTTTGTACTTGTACTCCATCACATTTCTAATTCAAAGGTCATACTTTTTACTCCTTACATTTAAAATGCAGACAAATCTCACAGGTCCAACCATTTTAATTAGTATATCCTAATTGTTTATCTGGCCGAACTAACATTAACGTTCTTACCCCTGTGACCGCAGGTAAACAGCCAATCAAATCCCCATCAATGGAAAACAAACCCCCCATACCCATGCTGTCCTTGTGCAACACTAGAAAATGGGGATCTTTGATTAAACACCTGCTATCAGAAGAATGGACAGTCAGATCCTCATTATGCTGTGGTTAATATTGTGATATTATTCAGGGTAATCCAGTATTCTGCCTTTAATATTGTGATAGACACTGCCCAAACACCAGCTGATGACTAATCAGCTCACCTCTTTAACTAACACACCTGGTGCAATGTATAGCCAAAATGAACCCTTGGTCCATGATGGAATGAGTTTGAGAAAAAACAATTTCTTTTTCAGCCAGCTACTATGGCTTTTATATACTATATCTGTACTGTACTTGTGCTGTATAATGACAATACATTTGAATCCAATCTAATATATAAACAGGAACATATGCAGGAATATCTGTAGATATAGATAAATATATACATGCAATACACAGCACCACTGTACATGGCCATCACACAGTATTCTATGGGTAATGATTTCTTCAAATTTCTTTGTTGACAAAATCCCGTCTCCTCGGTCTGCACCCCCTTAACAATCGTGTGTATTGAGCCCTACTGTATTGTACCCATTCTGCAATCTGTTAATAAAGTTTCCAATCCATTAAAGGTCATGTTAAAGTGGTATGTGGTTATGTTGCTCTGATAATATCGTCTTGAAGTTGGCAACCTTCATAAATTTTTCCCATGTTTTTTCAATCTTTTTCTTCATTTCATAGTTATTTGAACAACACTAACCCAAATATAAACCTGTCTCTAGATTTTAGTCCTGATAAGATCCATTTTCTGGACTTAGAAATCACTAAAGATTTGAATGGTGACCTACATGTCATTGTACAGGAAGTTAACGCATACAAAAAATACTATTTTACATGCGGAGAGCTTCCATCCCTCTACTTTGATCAATAATGTTCCCTACGGCCAATTTAAAAGAGTACGTAGAATCTGTGACAGTGAGGCTGTTTTTAGAGAAAAGAGCGGAGAAATGTATGATCGCTTTAGAGAACGTGGCTATACACATAATACTCTTAAAACAGCTATATCTGAAGCCGCTACTGTAGAACGCGACTCCCACTTAAAAAGAAAGACATTGACAGAGAAAACCGATAGGGTGTTTTTTCTCTACCCCTTATAGTACTAAGGCCTTTGCTGTTCGCAATATAATTAAAAAGAATTGGAGCTTGATCCAATGTGATGAGGCCCTGTCTAACATATCCCCTGACCCACCCCTCTGTACATCTAGGAGAGCTCCCAATCCCGGAGATAAATTAGTACGAAGCCATCTACCGGCAGATGTCAAATCTACATGGTTACCAAAGCCTCCTATAGGAACGTATAGATGTGGTCACTGCAAACAATGCGATGTGGTGATAAGATCAAAAAGGTTTCACCCACCCAGTTACAAAACAGACATATACTTCTGGGGCTTCATTAATTGTCAAACGACACATGTTATTTATATACTGTCTGTCTGTCTTGTTCCAAATGTGACTCTTTTTATGTTGGTCATACGAAACGCTGCCTACTTGATCAACTGGCAGATCATAAATATGCTATCAAAACTAACAACATGGATTATGCAATGGCTAAACATATTCATGAAGTTCACCATAGTACCTCCGTTTTATTTACAGCTATCGGAATTGACAGTGTTCCCCTCACGTCTAGAGGAGGAAATAGGCCATCCTGGGTCACATGATGTGCTCGAGTACTCGCCGAGGAAAACGCCGTCTTGACCTTTATTTTGAAGGCCACCGCTCTGTCTTTTCCGGTGTTCTAGACTTTTATTTTGAAGCCCACCCACCGGACCGGAAGTATTGTTGTGTGATTATCCTATGCGCGAACAACTTGTCTCGTCCGGTTCTGTGTTTTTGAACCAATGATACGCTAATGATAAAACAAATGTTGCCTATGACGAGCGATTGGGGGCAAGGGTTTCAAACCCCCAAGCCGTCAGGAGGGGGCCCCTCGCTAGGAGGGCAATTACCCCTCACCCACCAGCAGGGGACAGGGGGGGACACAGGGACCCCCCGAACGCCTTGGGAGCACTTTATGTAAAGTTTATGTTTTTTATTTATGTTAATCATTATATGTATTCGGTGAAGAGAGCGGAGGCTCCAACCGGAGGGGGGAATGAGTGTGACATGGGGGGGACTGACAGACGAAAGAAGAAGAAAGATGACAAAGGTTAAAGGTATAAAAATGATGTCGTTAAACGTTAATGGAATGAATAATGCGATAAAAAGGGGCAAAGTGATGTTGAAATGTAAAAAAAGTGAGATGGAAGTGATTTTTCTGCAGGAGACACATTTGGTAGCACAGGGTCATGAGAAACTGAAGAGATTTGGATATGAAAATGCATACTATAGTTCCTTTGAACAAAACCCGAGGAGAGGAGTAATCACGTTAATCAAAAACACAGTCAAATTTGAATTGATCAAGGAAGTAAGAGACAAGGAGGGAAGGTTTGTTTTGGTGAAGGGGAAAATGGAGGGCCAAATGGTTACGTTAGTAAATGTTTATGCACCCCCAGAGAGTGAGAGGGATTTATATGAGACCATTTTTGACATGATAGTGATGGAACTAGAAGGGATATTGATATGTACGGGAGATTTTAACGTAGTACTGAATCACGACCTAGACACCACGAGTACTAGAAAAGGACGGGCGCCCATCAGTAGATATATGAATATTCAGATGACGGAAATGGGAATTACAGACGTTTGGAGGGAGATGCACGCCATGGACAGGGAATACACACATTACTCACACCCACACGTGACGTATGCGAGAATAGACAACTTTTTGATGACGACGGGGGACAGTTACAGGGCACGGGAGAGCAGTATAGGAGTGGCGGACATATCGGATCACAGTGCCATATATCTGACAGTAGATCTAGAAGGGAGACGGAGGAACACGATTTGGAGACTAAATGTAGGAATATTAAATAACAAAGGGGTGGTGAGTCAGATCAAGGAGGAGATAGCCAGATATAAGGAAGAAAATGACAACGGGGCGGTAGACCCGAACATTCTATGGGACACACTGAAGGTAGTGATAAGGGGGAAATTGATGGAAAAAACAGCAATGCTGAAGAAGGCCAGAACGGAGACATATCACAATCTGATAGGGAAGCTAAAGAAGCTAGAGGGGAGACACCAGATATCAAAAGAACAGGAAACGCTCGGAGAAATCAAAGAAGTAAAGGCCAGGATAAATAGGGAATTATTGACGGATATAGAAAAGAAAGCGAGGTTCATGAAACAAACGTACTATGAAGGGGGACCAAAAGCGACCAGACTGTTGGCTAGGAGAATTAGAACGCAACAGAAGTTGAACACGATACACACAATAAGGGATACAAAGACTAATGAAATATTGAGGGACCCAGCTGAAATAGAGAGGACATTTAGAGAATACTATGAGAAATTATACACACAGCCAAAAGCAGCGGGAGAAGAGGAAATAGAAACATATCTGGAGAAGCTAGAGTTACCATCGATAGGGAAAGAACAGAATGAAGAGTTAAATAAAATAATTACGGAACAAGAACTGGAAGATGCAATTAGTAGAGCTAAAAACAACAAGTCTCCGGGGAGCGACGGATTCCCATCGGAATTCTACAAGACATTTAGAACTGAATTAGCACCCATGTTAGGGGCGGCGTTCAGACACACGATGGAAGAGGGGAAAATGCCCCCCTCGTGGAAGGAAGCCATAATCACCACGATACCGAAGGAAGGGAAGGATAGGGAATTATGTAGTAGTTTCAGACCTGTGTCCATACTCAACGTAGATTACAAGATGTATACATCGATAATATCAAAAAGATTTGAGACGTTTATGCCAGACATTATAGATGAAGATTTGCATATAATTTATGCAAATGACATGTCGTCAGCCTGTGACTGCAATTTGTTCCTGTTTGCGGACGACTCAGCCCTGCTGGTCTCTGACAAGAACAAATTGCAGGTTGAAAAAACCCTCAGCACGGAACTAGGCAAAATCTGCATATGGCTCGCTGATAACAAACTATCATTACACATGGGCAAAACAGAGTCCATTCTCTTCGGTTCAAATAACAAACTCAGCAAGACCGACGGTTTCTCAGTTACAGTGGGTGACAATATTGTCACAAGGAAAGACGAAATTACCTACCTGGGTTCCATCCTAGAGGCAAATCTTTCCTGTGACAAAATGGCATCCAATGTAATAAAAAAAGTCAACCAACGAACTAGATTCTTGTACCGGATCTCCTCTCTGGTAAACAAGAATACCCTGGAGACTCTGGCAGGAGCACTCATTCAAGGGTACTATGACTATGCGTGCACCTCATGGTACCAAAGCACCTCAAAGGCGCTTAAAACAAAATTACAAACATCACAAAACAAACTGGTCAGACTACTACTTGACCTGAACCCCAGAACCCACCTCACCCCTGCCCACTTTGCCAACCTAGGATGGCTTAGAGTAGACGACAGAGTACAGCAACTTGCAATGGGCCTGGTCTACAAGATACACTATACGACCGGGGTGCCCATGTACATGTCAAAATACTTCCCAAAGGTCAGTGAATACCACAACCACTACACCAGAGGAAGCTCAACAAATCATGTGAAACCCAGATTCGGCTCAAACAAGGGACTAAACACGTTTCGCAATTATGCCACAACAATGTGGAACGCCCTACCCAAAGCTGTAAAGGAATGTGAATCCCTGCCCACATTCAAAACCGCTCTTAAAGAGCACCTACGGGAGGCTGCAATTCGAAACTGGCCACCGTAAATGCCCAAAACCCCCACCACCTCCTAATAGACAGTCTCCTCCCCACCGCATGTATATATTCCCTCCCCGCCGTATGTATATTTCTCTCCCACCCACCCACCCACCCCCTCCTAATGTACAGTCCCCTCCCCATTATGTATATACTCTGTCAGGATCTAGGGGTAACAGTACTGTATATTTGAATACCGCCTATGTCACAAATGTATCAGTACTAAATACCTATATGTCCCTATGCCATAAATGTCATGTATGTTGTGTATGTCATAAATGTCTATATGAATTGAAAATGGGGGACCCTGATGGAAACAAGACAAACGTCTTTCTCAGGTCTGCATCCCCTTAACAATTGTATGTATTGAGCCGTACTGTATTGTACCCATTCTGCAATCTGTTAAATAAAGTTTTCATTCATTCATTCATTCAAGATCAAACTGGATTTATTAAAGGGAGACAGACACAGGACAACGTGAGAAAGACATTACACATAGTAGAGGAGATACAAAAACAAGGGGGTAGCGCGGTACTGATTAGCCTAGATGCAGAAAAAGCGTTCGACAGTGTGAGCTGGACATTTTTATATAAAACATTGATGAGGTTCGGACTGAACGGGAGGGCGATGAAGATGATCAAGGCGCTATATCAAGAGCCGACAGCGAGGGTTAAGGTGAATGGCAGCTTGACGGATAGAATCAGATTAGAGAGGGCTACCAGACAGGGATGTTGTCTCTCACCGACGCTCTTCGCCGTTTTCATAGAACCACTGGCACAACTGATCAGGCAGACCGAGGGCATCAAGGGAGTAAGGATAAAGGGAACGGAATATAAACTAGGCTTATTTGCAGACGACGTGATAGTATACATGAGGCAACCAGAAAAGAGCTTCCCGGCACTGATGGATCTACTGAAGGAATATGGTCACTACTCAGGATACAAACTAAACGTGACAAAGACACAGACCTTAGCATGGAACTACTCTCCAATGACGGAAATTAGAGAACAGTACGGGATAAGATGGGACATGGACAAGATTAAATACTTAGGGGTGAACATCACGAGAGGGGTGGAGAAACTGTTTGAGGCGAATTATACACAGATAAATCAGAACATCAAGAGAGACCTAGAGAGATGGACAGTAATGCCCTTGGACTTCAATTCAAGAATAGAGGTCATTAAAATGAACATACTATCAAGGTTACTGTACCTATTCCAGTCACTACCGATACAAATACCACAGAATCAATTCAGGGAGTGGGACAGACTGATATCGAGGTTCATATGGGCGGGGAGAAGACCACGGTCAGATATAAAACACTACAACTACCAAAGGAAGAGGGAGGGATGGCAGTACCCAGCCTACAAGATTATTACTATGCAGCACAACTGAGAGCAGTGACGTGCTGGTGTAACGACAGATATGAGGCAAGATGGAAAGACATTGAAAAAGAAGGGGAGGGATACAAGGTACAAGCTCTGGTGGGGGATAGGGAACTATTTAAAGAAAAAGAGGGACTATTAGATCCAATCACCAAATACACCTTGACCATATGGAACAGAGTAGTAAAAACACACAAATTGGAGAAGCAGTCAGGGGTCCTGAGATGGGTAGCACATGACAAGAGATTCAAACCAGGGAGGTTAGACCATGGATTCAGAAGGTGGGAGAGGGGGGGGGGCAACAGCAATATGCAAAATGATAGAGAAGGGAGAAATGCAGACACTACAAAAATTAAAGGAGAAATTTGGACTAGAAAACAGGGACCACTTCAGATATCTACAGGTTAGAGACTACTACAACAAAGAAATAAGGGGGGCCAAAGACGAGGAACAGAATGGAATAATAAAGATGATAGTATGGGCATACGAAGGGGGGCAAGGAAGAGTAATATCAGCAATATACCGGGCTATAATGACCAGCAAGGGACACACGACCGATTACATAAGGGAGAAATGGGAGAGAGAGCTAGAGATAGAAATAACAGGGAAGGAATGGGGGAACATATGCGAGGTACAACATTCAACAACAGGATCGAGAATATGGAAAGAATTTGGATGGAAAAACATAATCAGATTCTTTATAACCCCAGAGCTGAAGGGAAAATATGCACCAACACAAAAAGCATGCTGGAGGATGTGTGGGAAGGAGGGGGCAAATCACACGCACATATTCTGGGGATGTCAGAAGCTGAAGGGGTATTGGGAGGAGATAGGGGAAGCAATGATCAGAATATTAGGATACGGGATACCACAAACAGGACTGGTGCTTTACTTAGGAGACCTGACACACGAGGGAATACAAGGGGGGGACAAATATTTAATAAAGATAATGTTGATAGCGGCCAGAAAAGCAATAACGAGACTGTGGTATATGTGGTAAAGCTTAGGTGGTGTTTCATATAAGGACTCAGACAGCGTGGCCATTTCAAGTAACGTCTTTATTCATCTAACACAACTGCGCCTGCGCCACGCCTTACAGCAACAGCTATGGATGCCCGTAAGGGACATCCACTACATCTCCCCTTCTCCCAGGAATAAACCTAACCTCCTCAAGTATAAACATCCTCCAGTATATTCAGACATCTACTACAGACATCCATTACATCTCTCCTTCTCCCAGGAAAAAAACCTAACATCCTCAAGTGTATGTTGAAATACTCTAAAGAGAACCATAATGATGTAACATTACACAACATCCCTGCACAGATAATACAGGTAAGTGCCTTCTAGCTGTAAGGTGAAGCACTCATTTTTTTTTTTTTTTTACTGAACGTAGTCCTTGAGCCATTCTGGCGGCTTTATCTGCCGTCTCGGAACGTCTCTCACTTTAGTCTCTGTACTCTCTCTCTCTCTAGTCAGGGCGCTTGGCACTATTTCCTCCTCTGTTGTTTGCTCCTCCTGTGGAGTCGGTGTCTCTTGTGGCTCAGGGAGAGCTTGCAGATGAGCCCTGTTCCTCCTCACCACCTCTTCTCCTGCCCGGACCACATAGGAGCGTGGCGTGTCAGCCTTCCTGAGCACCGTAGCTGGCCGTTTTGAGGTGGAGATCCACACCGATTGACCCGGTCTCAGTTCCGGCCTCTGTGTGGCCCGGTGTCTCTCATTAAAGTTCTGCGTCTGTCTCAGTTTCAGTTGGTAGTCCTTTTCCTGAAAGGCCTTCGTTTTGGGCCATTGTGGTTTCAGGTGGGCCGGCGCCTGTGGCAGTGGGGAGCGGAGCTTCCTGCCCATCAGGAGCTCAGCAGGTGATGGTCCATGCTGCAATGGTGTGACTCTGTACGCTAACAGTGCCCTGTGTGGGTCTTCATTCTTACTCAACAGTGACTTAGCCGTCTTGACAGCTCTCTCTGCCTCTCCATTGCTCTGGGCAAAGTACGGGCTACTTGTCACATGAGCAAAGTCATAATCTGTGGCAAAGGCGGCAAACTCCGCTGATGCAAACTGTGGACCATTATCACTCCGCAGGACCTCTGGGACCCCGTGTCTGGAGTACATGGCCTTTAACGCCTCGATCACTCCTTTAGTTGTGGTAATGGGGGTTTTCTCTATTTCAATGTACCTTGAATAGTAGTCTACTGCTAACAGGTAGGTGGTGCCCTTTAGGTAAAACATATCCACCCCTACCTTTTGCCACGGCCGCTGAGGCAATGCCGATGGTATCATTGGCTCTGGATGGCGTGTCTGACTCTTCACACATGTTTCACACTGTGTTACTACCTTAGCGATCTGACTACTTAAGCCCATCCACCACACTGACTGCTCTGCTCTCGCTCTGCACTTAGATATCCCCATGTGTCCCTCATGTAAACGTGCCAGCATTTCTGTTTGCAAAGTCTCTGGTACTACTATCCTCCGTCCTTTCATTAAAAGGCCTCCTGCACAGTATAGCTCACTCTGGTAGATCCAGTAGGGCTTTAGCTGCTGTGGCAGTTCCTCCTGTCTTGGCCACCCCTTTTTGCACTGCTGTATAAGCTGTCTGCAGACAGAGTCCTTTTTCTGTTCCTCAGCAATCTGTTGCAGCTTTGCCTTAGACGCTGGTAGGCCCTGCTGTACTGCCTCAACAAACACCTGTGCTTCTCCTTCCAGCTCTCTTTCCTCCTCTGTCAGTGTGCGCACGATTGGGGCCCTTGATAATGCATCTGCCGTTATCAACGCTTTCCCTGGGACATATACTATGTGGTATGTATATCTCAGTAGCCTAAGCCTAAAGCGCTGGATTCTTGGGGGTAAGTCATCTAGTGCCTTCGTACCTAACAGAGCCAACAGTGGCTTGTGGTCGGTCTCTATGGTAAATTGAAGGCCTATTATATACGAGCTGAGCCTTTCGCATGCCCATGTTACTGCCAGCGCCTCCTTCTCCACCTGGGCATATCTCTGCTCTGTGTCAGAGAGACTGCGTGAGATATAGGCTATCGGGCGCCACTCCTTGTTGTCCTGCATTTGGGTGAGGACTGCTCCCACTCCAAAAGATGATGCATCTGCAGACACTCTTGTCTTAGCATTTGGCCTGTACTGTGCTAGCACCCTATCTGAGGCCAGATCAGACTTCACCTTTTCAAAGGCTGTCTGCTGCACCTCTCCCCACACCCAGGCATTCTCTTTCACCAGTAAATCCCGTAGTGGTTTGGTAGTGTCTGTGAAAAGAGGTACAAACTTTCCCATGTATGTGGCCATGCCCAGGAACCGTCTCACGTCTGCAACATTTTGTGGAGCGGGCATGTCTACTATTGCCCTCACTTTCTCTGGGTCTGGCGCTATGCCCCCTGCACTGACTTTGTGGCCCACGAACACCAACTCTGTCTGTGCAAACATGCACTTTTCATTTAGGGTCAGGCCGGCTTCCTGAAGCCTGGACAGGACCGCAGTGAGCCTCTCATCATGCTGGGTCCTATCTACGCCACATACCAGCACATCATCTGCGTGGCATATTATGCCCGTCAGCCCGTCCAAGAGCTGCGACATGCGCCTCTGAAAATGTTCTGGACCAGAGCTGATCCCGAACGGCAGGACATTGAAACAGAAGCGGCCACATGGAGTAACAAATGTGGTGAGCTCTCTGCATTCTTCTGATAGGGGAATCTGCCAGAACCCTGAGCGTGCGTCTAGCTTAGTGAAGATCTTTGCCCCATTCAATTGAGCCAATGACTGCTCTACCGATGGTAGTATGTGTCGTTCTCTACATACCGCCTCATTGAGTCTAGTCAGATCCACGCAGATCCTGATGTCTGTCTTGTTGGGCTTTATCACGGGTACCATACCCGCACACCACGGCGTTGGCCTTTCTATCCTTGAAATTACTCCAATTTTTGCCATTCTCTCCAACTCCTCCTTGACTTTGTCTGCTAGTGGTATAGGCACTCTGCGTGGAGTAGTGAGTGCGTATGGTACTGCATCCTCCTTCAGGCGAATGCAGTAATCCCCCGCTAGCCTCCCCAGGCCTGCGAACACTGTGGGGAATTTACGCCTGAAAAAGTCCCCTGGGTCCTCCAGTTCATCAACCCGCTCTACCAGTCGCAAGGCTTCAACTGCTGGCAGACCTAATAAGGGTCTGACTAAAGAATCTACTACAAATACCGGCTGGGCAACCGTTCCACTTTTGCTCTTGAGCTGGCATATGACTTGTCCTGCTACCTGCAGCACCATGTTATTGGGCCCATATAGCTTCTTATCTGTTGCCATCAAGGGGCCGTCTCTGCTATATTTATATAGTCTGGTGGGGATAGCAGTGACTGCTGCTCCTGTGTCTATTTTAAAAGAGATCACTTCTCCATTGAGTTCTATGTCTGTGTGCCAGCCAGAGACATGATCCTTCACTTCTCCTAGAAAAAGGGTGTCCTGTTGTAACTCTCCCTCCTCTAGCATCTCATACACTGGCTGTGCGAAACGGCACACTGCAGCGAAATGCCCTGTCTTGTGGCACTTTCTACATTCTGCATTGCTAGCTGGACATTCTCTCCAGCTATGGGGGGAAAATCGACCACATTTCTGACATTTCTCTGTGTTTTTGACTGTCTCTGTCTGTCTTGTTCTGGTATACCCTGTTTGTTTGTGACCATATGCCTCTTTCTTTTTGAATGGACGAGAGATCGCATCCACCTCTCTCCTTTCCTCTGTGTGTGTAGCCCCGCCCCGCATCACAGTCTGTTGCTGCTTCACCGTTTCCTGCTGTTTCACTTGACTGATAGCCTTGTTCAATGTCATGTCAGCGTCTAGCTGCAGTTTCTCTGAAAGGGCCAGGTCTTTTATCCCGACAATAATGCGATCCCGGATTAACTCCTCCCTCAACACCCCAAAGTTACAGTGTTCTGCGAGTTTATGCACTGCCGTTATGAAGCTATCCGCGGCTTCCCCTGGCTCTTGTTTACGTACATTAAACTGCGCACGCTCGAATATGACGTTATGTCGCCCTACGAAATGTTCTTCCAAACACGTAACCACAGTTGCATATACGAGCCTTTCCTGTGCACTCAGCTGAGTAGCATTTAGAATGTCCTCCGCTTCATCTCCCATGAAGTATATCAGCGTATTGACTTGGAAAGCCTCTCCCTTCCTCTCCAGTCCCGATGCGACACGATATCTGTCAAACCTCCGGATCCATCTCGGCCAGTTCTTGCCGTCTGTGCAGTCAAACTTCTCCGGTGCGCTGACATGGAAACTGTCCGTCTGCGCGCGACCTGCTGCCGGTGCTGGTGCCCCTTCGCCGTCCGACATAGTTAGCTAACGTTAGCTGTTGTGCTATCTCTTGTAATAGCCTGTAATATCTCTCTCGCCGCTTGACCAGTCTCTTCTCTTCGTCTCCTAGGTAACGGGTTAACCCTTCTGACATGGGTTGAACACTTCTGACACCATGTGGTAAAGCTTAGGTGGTGTTTCATATAAGGACTCAGACAGCGTGGCCATTTCAAGTAACGTCTTTATTCATCTAACACAATATAAGGAAGACCCACCGACAATAGCAAAATGGGTAGGAATAGTGGAAGAAATACAGGATATGGAAAGGATAACACACATGCTGAGGTTACAGGAAGAGAAATTTGGGGAAAGATGGGGAAAGTGGGAGGATTATAAAAGGAATGAGAACGACATCACAGAGGAAGAACCAAATGCAACACAAGAGAGCGAAGGGTAAAGGAGGAAAGATGTTCAAGCAGGGTCTATGAACCCATGTCACACACCTGTACTTTAGTTAATATTATCTATTTTGTTTTTGGGATATTACAAGTGCTGAATGCTTTTATACCTTATTATTTATGTCTGTTTAACGGTGTGATATTAAATATTCAGGGATGATGTGGTTTGTGTATGGGTGAAACAAAAGGCAAAGTGAAAGTTAATAAACAAGAAAAAAAAAAAAAAAGGACGAAGGAGAAGGGAAGAAAGAAACTCAAGGAGGGTCTCTGGACCCAGATCACACATACAAACCTTAGTCAGCATTTATTGTCTTTGAGTAGGAATTACCTGTTTATGCCTGTTTAAGGGAGATACACAATCAGCCTTTGTATCAAATACCTAGAAAACAACAGTAGGGGAACCAGACAACTAACGATAGGTTATGTAGATAACCTAGTTATATTAGTATAGGCTAAGCTCCCGCTCTGAGCCTTACGAGATACTCTATATCGCCTGTGATACCTAATGTATCTCCCACGAACAAAAACACATGCACCCCACCTGTATGGGGCCCCGCCCCTTATGGTGGCACCACCCATATAATCATGACTCTGGTCATGACACACCCTTCCTCGCCAAAAACCCGTCCCAGGAAAAGATCCCTCAAGAGGGAACTCAGGGCGCGCAGAGCGGGAGCTTAGCCTATACTAATATAACTAGGTTATCTACATAACCTATCGTTATATTTCGTATGGCATCGCTCCCGCTCTGAGCCTTACGAGATAATGGGGAAGAGCGGGTGCGAGACCCGACAGATGTACCCCCTGAGGACCCGTAAGCCCACATCAAGGGGTGCGGGGAGCCCTGTCACCCCATCCTTCCTAACGAAGGGGGGGCGCAGTCAACTCCACCTGAATGCGAACAAGAGGGAGCCAGAACCCCTTGAACACACCGTACAGGCGGAACCACGTGTGACTCAACACACTGCGGCCCATACCCATACACTCCCGCTACCCGACCAAAGGACGGGAAGCAGGAAAGGCCACAGACCCCAGAACCGCCTGGGAGACAGAACCCCCGGTCATGTCCATGAGGTAAAACCTTACAAAGGAGCCCGGGGAGGACCATGAAGCTGCAGCACAGATGTCCTCCACCGAGGCCCCACCCAGGAGAGCGGCAGAGGCAGCCACCCCACGAGTGGAGTGCGCCCTGACGCCCCCAGGGGGATCCTGCCCAGCCAGCGTGTAGCAGAGGGTAACACCCTCGCACAACCAATGGGACAGGCGCTGCTCCGACAGTGCCTTACCAGCACGAGCCCCACCGTAACAGACAAAAAGCTGGTCGGTAACCCTGAAATCCTGAGTACGGCTGAGGTAAATCCCCAAGCACGGACTGGACATGACAGGTGAAGGCCCGCATCTAACTCACCAGTGTGAGGAGGAGGACGAAACGCCTGAACCACAATATCCCGGGAGCGGAAAGAACTCCGGATATTCTCAGGCACGAAAGCAGGATTAGGTCGCAGAGTGACACCGCAATCGGTCCGAAAAGACAGGCACTCTGGACGTACCGAGAGAGCACAGAGCTCACCTACGCGTTTAGCGGAAGTGACAGCCAGAAGGAACGCGGTCCTGAAGGACAGCTGTCCCAACGGCGCCCGCTCGAGCGGCTCAAACGGGGCCAAGGACAACCGACCGAGGACCAATTGAAGATCCCAAGTCGGAGCCAAGGAGCGTTGCACCGGCTTAACGCCGTAAGCGCGACAGTGGAGGGAGCATGCGCATTCCAGATGGTAACACCATCAGGATCAAGAACCTGCACCCCTCAACGTACCCGTCCCAACAACTGACCTAACAGATGTATGGGGAAGAATCCCTGGCGGCACGGCATCGGTCCCAGACCTGCCTGGCCATGTCCAGACGCAATCCTCACCCGTCAGGATGAGGGCCGCCCCGCGACAGTACACCTGCACCCACATTCTCCCTGCCGGGGATGTGGGGAGCCCTTAGGCCGCGCAGATGGAGGACGCCCATAGCCAGCCGCCCGGCGCCTGGTGCAGACAGGGGGAGCGTACTCCTCCCTGTCTGTCGATACACGACACTGACGTCGTATCGTCCGTCCTGATCAACACCATTTGTGGACCAGAAGGACCGCTTTCAACACCAACACATTGAACGTAGCGCAGACCGGGCAGCATGGTTTGCCAGCTGCCCCCTACTGCGTTGGCCCGACGCATCACCAGCGAGGGAGGCGTCGGTGAAAACGCGACGTGAGACAGCGCCGTAACCGTCCTAGGACGGAACCTCCCGAGCGTGTTGACAACACGCTCCGAGATGGATGCCCATAGCCCTCCAACCGTTGACTGGGAAGAGGAATACTCTACATCCAGTCTACAGCAACCCCAGGCTGGTAGAGACCTGCCTGGTACGAGACCTGACGATCCACCTTGACCGCGAAGGACCAGAACGTCATCAGGGCAGAACACTCCGTAACCCCGGATGACGCAGAGGCCCCAGTGCGGCCTCCACGCACTTGGTGAAGATGCGGGGAGCCAGAGAAAACCGAACGGCAGCCTCTGGTACTCATACGCTAACCCTGCAAAGGAAGCGTAGGTAAGCCCTAGGATGGAAGATCGGGGATGCGCATACGCATCCTACAGGTCTATGGAGGAGAACCAGACCCCCACCTGACAGTGTTCAACAGGTAGGAGACGATCCAAAAAATGCTGAACCTTCCCATGGGACAGGTCCAGCCTGGGTCTTACACCCCTCCCTCCCGACTTCTCGGGCAGAGAACACCGGGAGGAGAACGCCACGACGATGGCTTGCTTCGTCCACAGAGATTGGATCTCGTCGACCAGAGCTGTCCCTGCTGGAGACCCCGACAACAGGGTCTGTACCAAACCTGAAAACGGGTGGGGTTGTGTAAACACAAGTCCCCGCCTCACCATTCTCTCCATCTACCTCGACATATGGTACTGCCGTAGTCATATGTGACGACACTCCCAACGCACCCGCCGTCACGTGGCGCAGGTCCGCCAGGAACTGTAGATAGTTGGCCCGGTCCCCCCCGCTGTGCGAAGACAACCCTGGAATCGTGCGAGGAGCGCGTTCCGTGTCGGAACACCTGACCCTGACACCACCCACGAGGCAATCGCACCCAAGGGGGAACCCCGACAGAAAAGGGCCTGTCTGATACGGGGGGCTTCCGATCAAAAAAAACCCCCCACTGAACACCCCTCCAGAACATGCTGAAGGAGTTGTTCCGCAGCCGGACATGCAAGGTGTAAGGCCCCCATGGGTTCCTACACACCGTAGCCCTGCAGTGATATCACTACCACCCCAAACCATGTGAGCTGCGACCACTTGCCAATATTCCAGGAGTGGGAGCACCAACATGATACCTGGCCTGGCGAAGGCGAGGCCGGGGAAGCCCGCACTGTGTGCCTCAAAAGGTTTCGAGCCCCCCTGCTGACAACACTTAAGTTGACAGACGTAACACCAGGCTCAACCAACACAGTTCAAGGTGTGGGAGCCGCTTGACAGCACAACATTCTCACGGACAGACCCAGGCTCAGCCATCAACTGGGTGTCAGCCCCTGTCTCCATGAGAAGCGAAGAATGGGGCCGCATACGCTTCAATGAAGGTTTGCGGCCCGCAGCCAAAGGAGAATGCTCAGAGCCCCGCCTCTGGGGATACCAGAGAGAGGATTGAACGGGGAGCGGGCTGCTCGCGGCAAAATGACGACGGAGTGGTTTACCAACACCGAAATCACCCAAAATGGCCGATCCCTCGGCCGCCAAGACTGTCGGCCTCGCGATACCCTGTCGATTCTCCAACCAGGGCACCACTGGCGGGGGAAACATGGCCGCCTGTCGAGGGCCCCGTCATCGCCGCTGACGAGGCCGTGCTCTTTCTTCTTCTGGCTGCGCGGTGTGAGGCGGTGTAGGGCCTAGGACAATACCGCCCGCGCTCCAGCAGAAGACCAAAATCCCCTGCGGAGAGGGGAACCCTGAGCGGTTATAGCTTGCGGCTGGGTCAAAGCTAATAACGTCAACATCCTCGACGGAGTGGTTTACCAACACCGTGCGCGATGTGTCGACGTCGGCCGGCCCTCAAGGCCCCTCCACCAGACACCATCTCGCCAGGCCGACCCATGGTGTCGGCCGGGCGGGGCATTGTTTCAATATATCAAAAACAAAGGACTGACGTTAACATGGAGCACCAGTGGTGATTGCAAACAGCACCCTCCACTGTGGTGTGGACCATGAAAAGGTTAAATGAATAAAAAGAGCTAAACCACAAAAACTGTAGAATGAGCAAACCCATACACACAAAGTTTAAGGGGAGACGGACCAGACCCGTCTTCATTCAAAATATTCACAACAGAACACCAGCCCTAGTTTAGCCCATTTACCAAAAAAGGTAAACAAAGCCCCCCCCCCGCACTACTCCCCCAGTATACCGATTGACCGTCAGTATGAATGGTTTGAGAGGAGAGAAAGCTGTAGCAAGACAGACCTTCTCATAGCAGAGTGACAAAATGAAACAATAGCCCCCTACACAGGGCCGCCCCAGGAGATGGGGGGCCTCGCGTCTAAAAACGCACAGGGCCTCACATTTCTCCCAAGCGGCCCTGCCCTTATACTACTGCAGCCTAACGCCAGGCAATGTGGAACCCAAGACAACAATTGCCTGTGCACAGACACGCAACATGTTTACCATGTCGGCTGGACCCATAGCCCCACTACCCGACGCCAACCCAGATGGGAACACCGTTCAACAAACCCCGCCGGAACACAAGGTAATACCTGGCTAGAACCTAGCCACGACCTACCCCGTTGTCAACCCATTTACCCGAAAAAGGTAAATAGAACTCAAAACCCCACAACAGCTACCGACTGACCTTCATTGATGAACCGGGCAAGAGGCGGGAGAGTGACAACATCTCACGGCGGAGACATTAAAACAGCATAGCAATTAGCAGTAGTGATAGCATGCGGCAGTAGCGATAGCATGTTAGCATAGCTTTAGATGTTTTAGCAGCACGCCCAAGACAGCTTGGAAACCGTTCCCTGCAGAGAACGTTCACCAAACCATCTTGCCCCTGGCGCCAACACACAACAAGGTTGTGTTAACAACACAAACCAGCATTACTAACACTAATACCCATGCCTGAAGACACAGGGCCTACCTGAGTACAAGCTGGCCCGACAGCCAGCCTTGCACAGCTGAACCTCGATGTGCAGTCATCAAACGAGGAACATCACAGGCCCGTCGTGTCGCCGAAAACATGCGTCGAAGATGCCAGGGGCCAGCAACCTCCGGTAAGCTTCCAACATTATTAATCTTCCTTAATCTTTTACATTCCGCTAGCTCGCATGGTGCAAAGCATCCAGTGCGCTGGGACGAAAATAGAGGAAGGGTGTGTCATGACCAGAGTCATGATTATATGGGTGGTGCCACCATAAGGGGCGGGGCCCCATACAGGTGGGGTGCATGTGTTTTTGTTCGTGGGAGATACATTAGGTATCACAGGCGATATAGAGTATCTCGTAAGGCTCAGAGCGGGAGCGATGCCATACGAAATATAACCATGTGATACCCATGTAAATATTTATGTGCACTGTTTTTTCTTTTTGTTTTTATTGTGATACTAGTCTCTTCATTTTTTATTATTTATTTTTTGTAAGTGCTGTCTGTCTAAATAAATGTTAATAAAAAATTTAAGTTTAAAAAAAAAAAAAAAAAAATGTTGCCATTGCTGGTGAACAACTAACTTTAGGTTCGATTTAACGTTAGCTCCTAACGTTAGATGCAGCTACTACAGGCAATCAACGATGAAGACACCAAGGAAGCGTCAAATCCCTATATCCCAGAACAGTAGCCCTGTGGTGTGTAGGCAATTATAACTACCCGTTATAATAAATTGATTCATGTTTAACTTGTCCCCGCTGTGAGTCCTTTGACCACCCGCTTATTGTAAACAATGATGCATGTAATTGTGTTAACGTTATTCTGTGTCGTAGCCACCCGTTTATTCATTTTGTTAGCTATTTAGCTAATGCTGTTATCACTGCACGAACACCACCCATAACGCTACTCGGTTAAAAGGAAACACTATTGAGAAATGTAGTTAAGCTATATGTAGCTGGCGTTGCTATAGGCAAGCTCAAAATCATGCATTCATTTTAATCCTCGCGGCAATTAATCGATTTACTTATTGTATGATAGCGCACATAATTCCAGTAGGTCCCTTTAGACCTAGTGTCGCCTCTCTACCCCCCATATATATATATATATAACACATATACATATATATATATATATACATATAACAACCCCTGCGTTTATAAAAAATAACGTCACCTAGCCGGTCTCAACTAGGAACATGCATTTGCAAACTACTTTCAATTATCAGATCATTGATTAAGAAAGATTTGTTTTCTCAATGATGTAACATTTCAGAAGGGCCATTGTCAGTGATTTGTTTACATGGCCGGCCTCAATAGATTTCTGTACCTGTATTTCTATCGATCAGCACTTTGCTGTGTGCAGACCTCAATGTGCTCCTCCATGACACTCTGTTATAAATCTGATAGGGTTTTTCAGTGGAAATATCTAATGACAAATTGCATTTCAACTCGAATTGTTTTCTACCCTTCTCATAGCGTGCGTGCATGTAAGCATGTGTGAGTGTGCGCTATACTCTGCCTGCCATCATCCTGTCCTCAGGTCGATGCCTCCCCGCCGTGCGTCCAGTCAATGCGCTGAGGGCCGGTCCCGCCTTGCAACTGTGCTCGCCATTGTGCTTTTTTCCTCTCAAACACCTCCTTATAGGCACAATCTTTATGCCAATGACCGGCCCCGCCGCATATAAAACAAAAACCAGCAGCTTTGCGCTGCCCCTTTCCCGGGACCTTCCTCGGGATGCCCTGCCCAAGCTGTGAGACCGTTTTCACCAGTGCTAACTGTGACTGTCCGACCGCTGTTATCAGTGACAGGTGTGAACGCTGCGTCAGCTCTTGAGCATACAACCTCAGCATCTCTAATTGTCTGGCCAATTCATCTGCTGTTATTGATCCAGCCTCATGTGTGGCCGCTGCGGGGGGTGGCATATGAGGCCTGTCTCCTCGCACCGGAGTTGATGGTCGCCGGCGAGACCAGTGGACAGGAGGCGGGACAGCTGGTGACGCACACGGAAAGGCACCGAGCCCGAAATCCAGCCCCGGGCACACCGTGGGAGAAGAGAAAGAGAACAGAGTGTTAGCTTCTTCCCTCACAACCCCACAGGCCGCCCCCTGCTCCTCTAAACTGTCCACATTCTCCATTCTCTAACACGCTTCTTTTTTCCCTTAACAGACAAAAACAACACAAAAATTAAATATGTGGACCCCAAAAAATTAGGTTCCTCTAAGCACTCTGAGATAAAAAAGCTCTGTGAAAACAGCGTATCAACAACGCCCTATCCTATTTATTTTCAGAAAAACTGCAGTTTTTGACCAGATAGGTGATAGAAACTAATCACACAACACAGCACCTGCTATCCCCTCTTGGTATTCTCCACGCACGGACCCTCTTCCCGCCTCCTTGTGAAATAACAACCCAAAAAAAAACAATCAGTGCTTAAAAGATAACCCACGCTAAATAGTGGGACCCATTGCATGAACTCCTGTAATTCCTAACATACTTCACAGTACACTTTGCACACGCCTACCTTTATCGGATACAAATGTAATTCTCGCTAATTACCAGAACGCACCCCTTAAATCCAAGTAATCAGAGGAACACAAGAGGGTTACACACAGAAAAAAAACTATGTTCTAATGTTAGACACCCACTTGACCCAGAACCCCAAAAATAACTTCAATACCCAACTCGCATCCCCATAGGTTTACCTGTCAGAGTTGACAAGACAGTCGTAGACAGGCGTCCCCCTTCTCCCGTATTATCTCGGAGGCTTTGAGGCAGGAGATATTAATTCTCCCCTGGACTGCTCGTCGGCAATCACCACTCTGTCATACGCTATCTGGTCAACCTAGACGTCCTAATCTAATCGTAACCTAACTACTTTATAGATGCAAAACAAAACCGCTATAAACAGAATGCCAACAGCTCACCGAATATTCCCCACGCGTTCCCAACTCGACCCTCATCGCTTTAAAATCTAATAAACTAGTTAAAACAAAAAATATCCCATAATTTCTCTCGTCGCCATCTGTAATGGGAAATATCTATGGACTAAACGATGAGCCGTTTACAAATCATTCTGAGTCATTATTAATAATAGAAAAGTTTATTAACAATAACAAGAAAGTTTATTTCACCGTGGCCACGTATGAAAGGACAGTCAACAGCCAGAGACAGTATATGTTAACCCACTAGCGTCTGGCCGAAGACTGACCCAGAACGCTTTAAACAGAATGCCAACAGCTCACCGAATATTCCCCACGCGTTCCCAAGGTTCAAGCCGGAGGTGACAGCAAAACGGACGGCGCAGGTGGTTCTCTCCCCCCTTCCAATGCGCGGAGGAGTTTGAGATAAGGAAGCGCTTCCCTTGAAACTCAAGATTCAACCTGTCCGCAGAGCCCGCTTCGCGGCCAACTCGACCCTCATCGCTTTAAAATCTAATAAACTAGTTAAAACAAAAAATATCCCATAATTTCTCTCGTCGCCATCTGTAATGGGAAATATCTATGGACTAAACGATGAGCCGTTTACAAATCATTCTGAGTCATTATTAATAATAGAAAAGTTTATTAACAATAACAAGAAAGTTTATTTCACCGTGGCCACGTATGAAAGGACAGTCAACAGCCAGAGACAGTATATGTTAACCCACTAGCGTCTGGCCGAAGACTGACCCAGAACGCTGTTCCCACGTATGTCAAATACACAGTTGTCAGACACAACACAATACAGCAGATATGATGACGAAGGCAAACAAAATGGTTTCTCAGTAACTGGGATCAACAGCAACTTTGTTATGACTGGTAGAATGTCAGCGTGATCTTAAAGAGACATACACACATTAACCAGTCAACTTGATCATACTGAAAGTCAAGCTGTATAATATGATATCTAATCACAGATATAAGAACATGATAATATATTTCCACGACACAACCAATTGAATGAGTGAACAAAGTGTACAATGCAGAGAGAAGGAAATTCCACTATACGAGTTAAGAAACTATCGATTAGAGATACGTTACTCCCCTTCCCCTCACTTACCTCACTCTTCTTCTCCACCTTTGTCCACCCTTCTCCCCCACTCTCCTCCCCACTACACTCCATATCGTCACCACCCGACCCCTTACCCTTGCCCTGGCTATTCTCACCCCCATCGCTGTCGTTCCTCTCCTCCTCTTCATATCTCTCCATGAGCAATGCCCACTCCTCGAAACTCCACTTGTGTATCAAGTCCTCACTGAACTTGTTCAAATCTTTGTCCACCCAAAACCCCGGACACTCTTCCATGGGCCGAGGCCAACCACTAAAAGTATATTTCTCAAAAACTGACCTGTACGCCTCCCACCACTGCTCACTCCCCTTCGAGCCATCAATCAATCTCCTAAACGACTCTGACTCTATCTCCAATGAAGTCTTCTTCTTTTTCTTAGGGCCTTTCTTAGGCATCTTGTTTCGAGTCAGCCTTCCAGTTAAACTAACGCAGCTCCGCACGTAAATTTTTCAGGCCGTTAGGAGGAGGAGGAGGAGGATGTAAGACACGCTTCCCCACCGCTCCTGAGTGTGTGACTAAACTTGTATATTATACTCCTATCAAATTGAACACATATGTTGAGTAGGTGTTTGAACAGTCATTCAAACCGAAATTGATGAACTATCGGTGATATCAGTGCTGAAATATAACTTATAATGCCGAATACACGAAAAGGAGGCCCACCATCAGACGCCACGGAGGCCGGCGACGAAACCGGGATCCTAACTGCTGGACTACTACAAGCCATGATGGGCTCTCTTAAGACTGATATCTTTGCCAAAATCGACTCCCTTTCAAACTCTCTCAGATCTGAGATGCTGAATTGTCTTGTCACTGGTATTTAGCTTCTCCATGCAAATCGGGTTGTTTATTACAGATGTGAAAATGATCTGGTTTGTTGTGTTGAGAAACATCATGTGTGTTCTTGTACCGTGCACTCACAACTAAGGGGGTTAAACTAACCTATAAAGCTATGCTTAGTGACATATGAGTAAAGAATGATTCTTTTCTCAGCCTGTAATGACAATGAACAGTGTGTTCACATATTAACAGGTTTACCTGTTTAACTGGCTGTATTACGGGTAAAGTAGGAGGGTTGTGTTTCCCCCCGGTTCCCTGGGGACTTCTTCATCCTCCTCTCAGACATGTTGTTACACTATATTGTGTCACTGTGTGGTAGGGATACGATGTAACCCTTAGCTTAGTTGTTGGGGTTGTGCTAACCGCTTGAGAAACTTTATTTTCCTAAAGAAAAGATTGTTTGGTTGCTTTTTCGTGTGTGCTTAGCAAGGCCTGTGGCCGATACTAATCGAGAATTGTGTATTCTCTCATTATGAAAAACGGCGTTCCTCTGTAGAGTGTTTTTGCCATTTTTTGTAGGTGATAATGGGTTGTGTGTGTCGTGTGACCTACAACTGGGTTGGGCTGGCCACAGAAGCACATGTGTAAGTCTGTTACCGGGGCTCTTGAGAGGGCCCTCTCTATTCTGTGTTTTTTCCTTAGTAAAAATCAGATAGCAGGTTGGCACATGCGCTGTGTGAAGCTGTTAGACGCTTCATGGAGCTGACTATGACTGCGTCATACTCTTTTTTGTCATTACATCGTATCATGGGTGTGGGGTCGTAAAGGGGTGAACTGGTAACCTTTTCTCCCCCTTTTTTCTGTTGGTCAGGGGTAAACCCACCTGTCCTTCAAGGTTCCTGTCACGTTGCGGTTCGGCACGTTACAGGGTGAGGGGGGGGGGGGGGGGGGGGAGGGAGTTTCCTGGTCCCACGCCCTGGAATATTGGGCGTGTGCACAGCAGAAATTCCCCCACCATAGAGTACGTCACTGTGCGCGTCTCTGTTGGTAGGACTTCCGTGTGCTGTTCAGGTCCATATGATGGATCTGTTTCGGGGGGTGGTCAGGGCTCCTCCTCACGAAGCTCCTATTCGGGCCTTCTGTGAGTTGGGACTCTCCTTCCATGTGAGGGAGCCTCCTCAGAGTACAGAGCCTCCTCCTCAGATTGTCAAGGTGAGTGGAACCTCAAGAAGGAGTCCTACTCTATTGTGTGTGTATTCGATTCAATTCGATTATTGAGTGTGTATGGGTTCAGTGCCTCCTCCCCGGAGAGCCCTAAAACCAAACTTTTACATGGCTCAAGGTGCAATATATTCTTTTCAATCTGTACAGCTCGCGTGGGACGTCTCTCTGGGGATTTCCGTCTCCTCCCTATGGGAGGGTGGTGGGATGTAAAAATGTGAAAAAATTTACCCCCGGCTGTGTAGACTGGGATACATACTGTTGGTGCTTCCTTCTTTTCTATTAAAAAGAGTTGGAGTTAGGAAGCATCACACCCCTCTTGGCGTTCCCCTGGGCGCCTTGGGGATTCGATGACAGGTCTAAATAGCCTGTTCATTGATGTGGTTGTGTCCCGACGCACGTATAGTGCTAGCTCGGGGTGTTCTGTAATCAGGCGACTGACTGGCACGCCTTGGTTGCTTGAGGTTAAAACGGCGTTTTTATAAAGCAACTGGGATGGAGGTTTTTCCTCTTCCGACGACCTGTTTTGGTTGTCGACGGATTCTCGTTCATATCTGGGGGATGATGACGGAATGGATCTGAACATATGTAGAGGGGTCTCACGCCCTGGGGGTGGGCCACCGGGCGCGGTTCGCACCGAACGTCTGGGTGGCGCCTTCTTTTCATGTTTAAGATCAACACGCATATCTGCCCCTTCTCCTGGAGTAGGCATGTCGGCGTGGTTAGGGCACGGGACTGGTTCTGGTCACGCTGGTCCGGATCAGTTAAACCCGTTGTCCGCCGGGGATGCAGATCTGCTGTTCTGGTACCCTGAGGGACTTGGGCTTTTTCAGGGGGAAAATGCCAGGTCGGTCCGGGTGTCACAGGGTTAAGCGCTATGGAGACCCTGGTTGGGTACGTTTTGTACTCTGCACTGTCGTAATGGCTTACAGCCATGCCAACCTGTACACGCTCGATCTCGTCAGATCTCGGCCGCTACGCAGGTTGGTCCTGGTTAGTACTTGGTTGGGAGACCGCCTGGGAATACCAAGTACGGTGTGCTTGGGGCTGGTTCTCCATTCTTTTCGCTCCTCTCTCACACATGGCGAAGAGGGGCCTGTTGGGGTGGTCTTTGACCTCCTCTGGTGACCCTGTGCTTCCCGTATCGCCGGGCCCGGTCCGAAGTAATGTTTCGTCGACCCGTAGGCCTGGGTTAACCCTTTTTTGAAAACTGAAACACTTGTACTGCGGTATAGCCGGTGTATACCCGCAGGTGTGTTTTGGAGTTTTTTCTTGAGGGGTTATAGGAACAACCACCGCATTGGGTAACACCAAGGTGGTTGATTCCCTGGTGTGTTGGAGCAGTGTCAACTCCCGGGTTACCCGGTTGAGGGTGCCCCTGCACGTTCATGACGTCTGCCAATCGTGTCAGCCTTCTCTGCCTCAACCCCTCTGGGTGGGTTTTTTTTAAATGGAGGCTTGGTCATGCAACAACGCCAGCATACGCCCCTTCCGCCGGGGCGGCTGTTTTCAGCTGACTCCTTTGGCACCTGTCTCGTCCGCAGTGCTCCAGGCTCAGGTTACAGCCTGTTGCCTGGTTTTTCCCCGGTGCGCTGCCTGCTTCCGCTGGTTAACCTTTTTTGTGTGCTTACGGCCATGCTGACTGCCTGTTCTGCAGGGTCAGTGTGCCAGGCGGTGTACTATTGGGGGGACAGGGCCCGCTCGGCTGAGGGGCCTTTGTCCGAATACGCTGGCGATGTGGGGGGCGGGGTCACTAAGTGCCCACCTGGTGGGGTCTTGATGCTGGCATCATGGACTTCTCCGGGCCCCCGTTCCAGGGGGTCCAGTCCCTTTGGTGGGTCTGGGCCTTCCTTCGCGCTCCGCTGCTACGGCCTTGCCACAGGGTTGGGTTTGCCCTTGACCCCGTGATTCTGGGGGCAGTGACGAGGTTGTTCCCTCCGTTCGTTCCCGGGTGGCATGCGGGTTGTGCGTGTGTGTAGTCGTGGGGTCAGGCCACGGTCTGCTCACCCTGTGCGTTGAGTTGCTTGAGTGCCTCTTCGCACGGTCGGGTCCGTCGCCCTCCCAGGGACCTCCAATAGGGGGGGTGCCCTCCATTAGGGGGGGTCCGGGGGTGCTCGGCCCTCCCTGTTCTGATGGTTGTGGGGGGCCTCAGCGGGGTTCATTTGTCGAGCTTCTAGCTCCCGCTCAGCTCCTGTTATGCAATAGACGCTGAGCGGGAGCTAGTATGACACAGAACGTTAGGTTATGTATATAACCAAGTTCTGTTAATACTAGTGACGCTCAGCGTCTAGACGCCGCTGCGGCCCTTGATTTTTCATTGTGGTGAAATTTGTTGGGAAGGAGATGAGTGTGTGGTCCCATCCCTGCTTATGTAGGTAAGCGGATGGGGGTGTGGCCAGATGAATGCTGGCATGTAAAGGTACATTTTGAAATTTATTCAGTGTATATACGCTGAAGCGAGATATATGCAATAGACGCTGAGCGTCACTAGTATTAACAGAACTTGGTTATATACATAACCTAACGGTAGTAGTTCTGCTGATATCAGGAAGTAGTCTATTCTGGAGTAACTTTTGTATGTACTCGAGTAGCAGGAAAATTCTTTCTTTGATGGATTTAGGCGTCTCCATATATCCAGTAGGTTCAGCTCTTTTATAAAATAGTGTAATGTTTTCCTGCATCTTGTGTGGGTGTTATCCACTCCGAATGATCTATCTTCCTTTGGGTCGAGGGTGCAGTTAAAGTCCCCAGCGATAATATATTTGCCTGGTAGTGTTGAGATTTTTAGAAATAGATTATTATAGAAGTTAACGTCATCATTATTTGGTCCATATACGTTGATTAAATTGAGGTGTTCAGAGAGAAGGCGACCTTGTATAATCAAGAATCTACCAATAGGATCCTTTATCACCTCTTCAATTTGGAATGGAATAAACCTGTGTATTAGTGTCATTACACCTCTAGCATTGGTAGAGTATGAGGTTGAGAAGACCTGTCCTGGCCACCTCCGTTGTATTTTAGGTGTGTCGTTCGCTAGTAAGTGTGACTCCTGTAAAAACACTATCTTGGCTTTTAGTTGTTTTATCCTGTTCATAACTTGTTTGACTTTAGTAAGCTTTTGAAGGCCTCTGCAGTTCCATGAAATATATTCAATTAAGGTATCTGCCATTTTGCATTAGTTGTTTTGTCTCCCTGAGACTGTTGTAAAGATTCGGATGTCATGGTGTAACGATATAGAAATAAGAAAAAAATACAAATAAAAACTAATAAAGTTGGTTGGTACCATAGTACAGAGAGAGAGATTACCCTCCCCCTAACATGCCCGAGTTGACCACTCGGGCAACCCTTAACCCTTACTAAGTAGCTTCCTATAATATAAATCAAGTGTGTGAACCATTAAGCATTGGCACTACAGTACATACGTCTTATGTCCACCTAGAATAGTAAGCTACCAATGGTAAACTTTTGGTACACTTTTAAAGAGCTGTTTAGCCTTCAAAATAAACGTGTGAAAGTGTATATATATACATACACACACACATATATATATATATATATATATATATATATATATATATATATATATATATATAACATACACAAACTTTTATATTGGATGAGGGGCACGACACACAACTTAGGCCCGGTGTGGGTCGACATGGAACTCTCTTCATACTCTCTTCGCTCTCTGCTGTGCTCCCAACTCCCTATGTCGGTTATTGGACTCTCTGCAAACCCAATGGTGGTCAACTCCACAAAAATTTGGATTCAAATCAGGAAAAGCATCGGCCTCCATAGGGCCTCTGACCTCTCCCCCACTTTTAACAATAATTTATTCCTGCCCTCTTGCACTGATTCTTCCTTTCAAGTCTGGTTTGACAAAGGGATAACCACTTTTAATGATCTCTACGACCAACGGATTTTCATGTCTTTTCCAGACCTCATAAAGAAATTCGACCTTCCCAAATCCCACCTGTTTCGTTTCTTCCAAATTAGGCACTTCACACAGAACCAGAACCCCACATTCCCTAGTCGGCCCCCTGAAACCCTTATAGACTCACTAATGGTTCTCAACCCGGAATAAAAACTGCTAATCTCCAACATCTACAACCTGATTAGCTCCGCTACGGATGCCCCAGGAACCGGCCCTAAGAACTCGTGCGAGCGGGAGCTGGGAATTGAATTGTCTGATGAGTATTGGAGTTGGGCATTGGACTCTGTCCACTCATCTTCCATCTGCGCGAAACACGGCCTCACACAGTGCAAGGTTATACACAAAGTCCACTATACAAACTCGAGACTCTCTCGAATGTACCCCAACATCTCTGACGCATGTAATAGATGCAAACAATCCCCTGCCGATCACACCCACATGTTCTGGTCCTGCCCCAGCCTTGCCACATTCTGGTCTGACATTTTTTAAACTATCGGCACCCTTACTATCACCCCTGATCCTCACATCAAACAAGAGGTGGACGCAGGCAAATACTGCGGCATGGTCATGCTGGACCTACAAAAGGCCTTTGACACGGTCAATCACTCCATTCTGATTGACAAGCTAAAAGCAATTGGTTTTGATAGTCTATCAGTGAGCTGGATGCAATCCTACCTTGAGGGGAGGGAACAGATGGTGGAGGTAAACGGTACCCTATCCCCCCCCTCACAGTGAGCTGTGGTGTTCCACAAGGAAGCATACTAGGACCGCTACTGTTCCTAATTTATGCAAATGACATGTCGTCAGCTTGTGACTGCAACTTGTTCCTGTTTGCGGACGACTCAGCCCTGCTGGTCTCTGACAAGAACAAGTTACAGGTTGAAAAAACCCTCAGCTCGGAACTAGGCAGAATCTGCATATGGCTCGCTGATAACAAACTATCATTACACATGGGCAAAACAGAGTCCATTCTCTTCGGTTCAAATAACAAACTCAGCAAGACCGACGGCTTCTCAGTTACAGTGGGTGACAATATTGTCACAAGGAAAGATGAAATTACCTACCTGGGGTCCATCCTAGAGGCTAATCTCTCCTGTGACAAAATGGCATCCAATGTAATAAAAAAAGTCAACCAACGAACTCGATTCTTGTACCGGATCTCCTCTCTGGTAAACAAGAACACCCTGAAGACTCTGGCAGGAGCACTCATTCAGGGGTACTACGACTATGCTTGCACCTCATGGTACCAAAGCACCTCAAAGGCGCTAAAAACAAAATTACAAACATCTCAAAACAAACTGGTCAGACTACTGCTTGACCTTACTCCTAGAACCCACCTCACCCCTGCCCACTTCGACAACCTAGGATGGCTTAGAGTAGACGACAGAGTACAACAACTTGCAATGGGCCTGGTCTACAAGATACACTACACGACCAAGGTACCCATGTACATGTCAAAATACTTCCCAAAGGTCAGTGAATACCACGATCACAACACCAGAGGGAGCTCCACAAATCATGTCAAACCCAGATTCGGCTCAAATAAGGGACTAAACACGTTTCGCAATTATGCCACATCAATGTGGAACGCCCTACCCAAAGCTGTAAAGGAATGTGGATCACTACCCACTTTCAAAACCTCTCTCAAGGGACACCTACGGGAGACTGCAATTCAACACTGGCCCCTGTAAATATCCTAACCCAATCATTCCAACCCCCTCCAATGTACAGTCATTTACCTAGTATGGTTTTGTCAATAGTTCAATGTACAATTGTGTTTGTTTGTACAGTGTCTCCTCCCCCCCCCCCTCAATGTACAGTGTTACTTGTTTATACAGTATGCCCCCCGCCCCCCCCCCCCCCCCCCAACCACCTCCAATGTAAATCACCCAGTATGGTTGTCAATATCCCAATGTACCCAACCCCCCCCACCCAACCTCCAATGTACAGTTTCTACGTCAAATGTATATACTCCCTTTTCTTGACTCCTTCTGTATCACAAACAGTACTGTATTTGCAAATCTGGTATGTCATAAATGTATAGATGTAGCAGTACTGACTATCTGTATGTCATGTATGTCATATATGTCTATATGAATTGAAAATGGGGGACCCTGATGGAAACAAGACAAACGTCTTTCTCAGGTCTGCATCCCCTTAACAATTGTATGTATTGAGCCGTACTGTATTGTACCCATTCTGCAATCTGTTAAATAAAGTTTTCATTCATTCATTCATTCACTCGTGGCCTTGTTCGGTGTTCCTCTGCAGCCTCTACCCTCCAAAATATCACATCCTGTTCTTGCCTTCTCCACTTTATTGGCCAGGCGACTTATTCTTTTTAAGTGGAAACATACTCAACCTCCATCTCACAATAGGTGGGTTAAGGAACTACTATTATCTATTAATCTTGAAAAGCTCAGATTCTCCCTCAAAGGCCCTATTGGCTCCCTGAATACATTTGAGAAGACTTGGAGACCCCTTTTAAAGCACATAGAATCCTTGACATCCCTGCCTGGTTGTGACGACTGAGTCCCCCCCCCCCCTGTTTTTTCTATTTTTCTATTTTTATTTATTTCTTAAAATGTTTTGTCTTTTCATCTCAGTTATATTAGTATCATAGTTTTCATTTTTCTGTCACATATTTTTATTTTGTATTTTCGTGTATTATATGTATGTTTGTTGTCGCTCTTTGTGGGGGGGATGGGGTGGGGTTAGGGGATAGGAACGAGAAATGGGGGGGGGGGGGGGAGAAAAAAATGGAAGATGTATAATATGTATAACTGTCTGTATAAATTTGAAAACTCTTCCAATAAAGAAAGTTATTAAGAAAAAAGATCATTGACATATTGAAAGCTAACGTTGGGGAGCTGCAGTGATACCTTTTATGAAACCTGTATGGCGTTCTAACTAAGGCAATTGTGATACCATTATGTTCAAGCAACAAGTTAAATGATATCAATCATGTGAATGCAAATAAAAAACTTGCTGGGTGTGAGTAGGCTACTTTACCACATAGATCACTGTCTTGCCTTTAACAATTTATCACATCAATGATGTAAATTGTGTGTATTGCTTTACTCCATACAGAAGGAGAGACGTGTCGGTAACACTGAGGTGAAGGACATCAGGACCCAAGACGTCTCTGCACCAGATGACAGTGTCAGTAACACTGAGGTTCAGGACATCAGGACCCAAGACGTCTCTGCACCAGATGACAGTGTCAGTAACACTGAGGTTCAGGACATCAGGACCCAAGACGTCTCTGCACCAGATGACAGTGTCAGTAACACTGAGGCATAGCTGTCAACATTGGGATTTGAAAAAACTGGAGATTTCGCCCCTCCCCTGCCCCTCCCAATGTAGTCTCCTCCCCCTCGTCAGGGCCGCCGCTAGGGGTGTGCGAGCAGTGCGGTCGCACAGGGCCTCGCGAGAAGGGGGGCCTCGCGAGATTTATAATTTTTCTTTTTTTTTTTAACATTTTTGTACTTTTCTTTAATTCTTTTTTATAAAAATAAATAGAATTTTAACAATCACTTTCCATCACAGAACTAAAATCTAGTTTTGCTTACATGCTTATATATTTCACATTAGACACGTTTGTAGAATAGTGTTCCGGGCTCTGCGGCTCTGCAGATATACTATTGGTTTCATTCAATGACCCGTTTACTTTTGTGCAAAGCATCGTGGGAGGACTAACACTAGGGGGAGCTGGTTGGCATCGGTCTGGTAGTCGGTAGAGAGATGTGAAGAAGACCGGTATTATCCACGAGGGGAGGGGGTACAGGTACGGAATCTATTCGGCGCTATCCATGGGAGCGAGTGGATGTCTTGGCCAAGAGCATCCTACTTTTGAAAACCAAATGTGCAGCATCGGAGCAGAAGAAATAACGCTGCGTGCCGTAAGCTTATCAATACCAAGTATAGTGATTAGGTTATGCCAAGACGAAGAGGACGTTCGGCAGATGGACTGAAGATGAAAGTTGTTGCGTGTTAGAACGTTCAGTCAGGCTAGCCATATCGGCTAGTAGCTTAGCTAAAGGCAGGGACAGCTAACTAGCGTTAGCTAACCTAGCTAGCTAGTTAGCTTTAGCTATGTTATCGAGTGCTAACTTGTGGTTCAGTCGGGCTAGCCATGCCGGCTAGTAGCTTAGCTAAAGGCAGGGACAGCTAACTAGCGTTAGCTAACCTAGCTAGCTAAATAATCTAGTGCTAACGTGTGGCAGATAAACTAGGAACAGACTCCCCAAGTTCATCCCAACGGGGGGGACAATATCATGGGACTAGTGAACTTTGTCATCTCCACGGTCGTCTCCTTCCTCTTGGACCTGAATTCTGCGTTAGGGTGAGTTTTTTAATGCAATCTATTCTGTTCCCGCCGTGGATCTCTCTCTCCTCTCTCTCTCTCTTCTCTCTCTCTCCTCTCTCCTCTCTCTCTCTCTCTCTCTCTCTCTCTCTCTCTCTCTCTCTCTCTCTCTCTCTCTCTCTCTCTCTCTCTCTCTCTCTCTCTCTCTCTCTCTCCTCTCTCTCTCTCTCTCTCTCTCCTCTCTCTCTCTCTCTCTCTCTCTCTCTCTCTCTCTCTCTCTCTCTCTCTCTCTCCTCTCTCTCTCTCTCTCTCTCCTCTCTCTCTCTCTCTCTCTCTCTCTCTCTCTCTCTCTCTCTCGCGCTCTCTCTCTTGCTCTCTCTCTCTTGCTCTCTCGCGCGCTCTCTCGCACTCTCTCTCTCTCTCTCTCTCTCTCTCTCTCGCGTGCTCTCTCTGTCTCTCTCTCTCTCACTCGGTGTGTTGGCATGACCATCTCCCCGGACTTGAAATGGGAGCTTAACATCACAGGCCTGCTCAAAAAGGCCCAGGGGAGGATGTTCTTCCTCCGGCAGTTGAATAAATACAAACTGCCGAGGACCATGATGGCCCAATTTTACACGGCATACCCTTAGGAAGGACTCCAACAACATCACTAGACAGGCCTTGGACTACAACCCGCAGGGGAAGAGGAAATCCGGTAGACAGAGAAACACCTGGAGATGTTCCACACTCCAAGACCTAAAGAACATTGGAGTGAGCTGGAAAGAAGCAAAGGCCCTGGCCCAGAAGAGAGTGAGATGGAGAGCTCTGGTGGACGCCCTATGCCCCCCAAAGGGGTAAAGAGGATTAAGTGAAGTAAGTCATCATTGAGTCCATCCTCACCCACTCCATCATCTCCTGGTTCCCCGCTGCAGCGGCAAAAGATCTCGCCAAGCTGCATTGGGTGATTCGCTCCGCGGAGAGGGTGATCGGCTCCAGGGCGCTGAAGAGGGCGAGGAAGATCATGGACCGACCCCTCCCACCCCGGATACAGCCTCTTCACCCTGCTCCCCTCTGGGAGAAGGCTGATGATCCCAAAGGCCGTGAAAGCTCGTCACAGATTGAGCTTCTTCCCCTCAGCCGCCAGGCTGATCAATGCCTCAGGTCCCCCCCCCTCCCCTCTGCCCCCAAGTGACACTGGCACAATGACACTGCACTGCACTAGTCTTTACTGGAACTCTGCACTTTACACTCTATATATATATATGTATTTAAATTATTAATCCTCCACTGCACTGTTTTTGTGTCTGTGTTGGTGTTGTTGTTACTGTGAAAAAAGAAATGAAAAATGCATACACTGTAATGCCGCAACAATTACCAATGTGTTTTACACAAATGGCTTAATAAAGGAATCTGAATCTGAATCTGAATCTGAATCATGCAACAGGGTCTGCTCCGGTATCATTTACATTTTACATTTACATTTAGTCATTTAGCTGACGCTTTTATCCAAAGCGACTTACAAGTTCTGTACGACAAGACAGCAAGAAGGGTACAACTCTATCAGCTGAGTAACAATGTTCATCAAGTGTTGCGTGTTACAGTGTAGGTTAGTTTATTAGGACAAGTGCATGACAGTAAGGTTAGTCAGGGTTAGATTTTTTTTTTTAATCATTTCAGATAATGGTTGAAGAAGTGAGTCTTTAGTCGACGGCGAAAGATTGGACGGGATTCGGCTGTCCTAACTGGGATGGGTAGTTCATTCCACCATTGTGGGGCAAGGACTGAGAATAGGCGGCTTCTCTTTGATGACCCTCCGGGAGCTTGGATAGGAGTAGGTCTGAGGCGGCCAGAAGATGCAGAGCGTAGGGGTCTTGAGGGTGTGTAGTTAGAGACCATTGACCGGAGGTAGGCGGGAGCGGTTCCCTTTGCTGCACGGTATGCTAGGTCGAGGGCCTTGAAGCGGATACGTGCAGCAATGGGGAGCCAGTGCAGGTCCCTAAGAAGTGGGGTGACATGGGCCGACTTCGGTAGGTTTGATATCAGGCGGGCCGCTGCGTTTTGAATGAGTTGAAGAGGCTTGGTGGCAGTGGCCGGGAGGCCAGCTAGCAGTGCGTTGCAGTAGTCGAGGCGGGAGATGACTGTTGATTGGATGAGGAGTTGGGTGGCTTCTTTTGTCAGGAAGGGGCGTATCCTTCTGACGTTGCTCAGGAGGAATCTGCAGGTTCTGGTTGTCGCTGCGATGTGAGCAGAGAAGTTCAACTGGTCGTCGAGGACAACACCAAGGTTCTTGGCGGTCGGGGACGCGGTCACAGCTGCATTCTCGACTGTGATGGAGAGGTCGGTCAGGGGGGAGGATTTGGCCGGCAGGTGGAGCAATTCTGTTTTGCTTAGGTTCAGTTTGAGGTGGTTGGTCGTCATCCAGGCGGAGATGTCGGACAGACAGGCCGAGATCCGCTCAGAGACGTGGATATCTGAGGGAGGGAAGGAGAGGAAGAGTTGAGTATCATCGGCATAACAATGATATGAGAAGCCATGAGACGTGATAATGTTACCCAGTGATTTAGTGTAGAGGGAGAAGAGAAGGGGTCCTAGGACCGAGCCCTGGGGGACACCCGTCCGGAGGGGGCGGGTGGCCGACAGAGTCCCTCTCCATGACACTTGGTAGGAGCGGTCGTTGAGGTATGATGTCAGCCATGTCAGCGCAGATCCAGCCACTCCCATTCCTGCGAGGGCCGCGAGGAGGATCTGATGGTTGACTGTGTCGAAGGCTGCAGATAGATCTAGGAGAATCAGGACAGAGGAGAGGCCTTTCGCTTTTGCTAAGTGAAGTGCCTCTGTGACCGCAATGAGGGCCGTTTCTGTGGAGTGGCCAGTCCGGAAGCCAGACTGATTGGGGTCTAGGAGGTCATTCTGTAAGAGATAAGCAGTAAGTTGGTTGGATACAGCACGTTCAAGTGTTTTAGAAAGAAAGGAGAGAAGAGAGACAGGACGATAGTTGGCTATGACGGTGGGGTTCAGGGTTGGTTTTTTTATGAGGGGCGTGACTCTGGCTTGTTTTAGGGAGGTGGGGACCACCCCCGAGTTGAGTGAGGAGTTGATGGTTGCAGTTAGGAATGGGAGGATGTCCGGTGCTATGGTCTGGAGGAGTGGGGAGGGTAGCCGGTCCAGCTGGCATGTAGTCGGACGGTTCGACGTTACCAGTGTCAGGGTCTCGGCTTCTGTAATGGGAGAGAAAGATGACAGAGTGAAGGATGAGGTTCTCGATTCAGCGTTTGGAATGGGTGGGGGTTGGGAGAAGGAGCTGCGGATGTTCTCCACTTTTTCCTCAAAGAAGATCGCAAAGTCTTCGGCAGAAAAAGATGAGGGAGGAGGGGGTGGGGGGGGAGTGAGGAGGGAGGACATGGTAGCATGCAGTTTGCGAAGATTCTTGGCAGAGGCCTCGATCCTATGGTGAAAGAAAGAAGCTTTGGTATTAGTAATGGTTTTGGAGAATGTTAACAAGAGGTTGTGATATGTGTCGATGTCAGCAGTGAGGCGTGATTTTCTATACTTCCTCTCAGCCGCTCTCAGGACCTGTCTTTGTTCTCTCACTGCATCCGTCAGCCATGGACTGGGTGGGGAACGGCGGGCAGGTTTCTCAACGAGGGGACAGAGCTTGTCAAAGGAGGTTGCAAGGGCTGAGAGGAGGGTGGAGGTTGCCATCTCTGTGGGGAGAGCAGAGAAGGTGTCACTCAAAGGTAGAGCGGATATTATGTCAGAGGAGAGGGTGGAGGGGGATAGGGAGGCCAGGTTACGTCTGAGTGAGACGGTTTGAGTTGGGGTGAAGACCTTTCGGTTAAGCATGAGAGTTAGTGAGAAGGATATGAAGGAATGGTCAGATACATGTAGGGGAGTTACCGTGGTGTTAATGATGCTGGAGTTACGGGAAAATATGAGATCCAAGGAGTTGCCTGCTTTGTGGGTGGGAGGCATGGCAGTGGGAGTCAGGTCAAATTGTTGTAGGAGGGAGACCACTGGGACCGACTGAGATGAGTCAGGCAGGTTGAAGTCGCCCAATAGAAGGAGCGGGGTACCATCTTCCGGTAAGGAGCTTAGAAGCATGTCCAGCTCATCTATGAAGTGATCGAGGGGACCTGGAGGGCGATAGAGTGTAACAATGGTGAGATTGAAAGGATTAGAGACAGATATTGCATGATATTCGAGGGAGGAGAGTGACAGTTCTGGGAGTTGTGTTAGGTTTGAAGCCCATGAAGGAGATGTCATGAGGCCAGTGCCTCCACCCCGTCTGGAGGGTCGAGGTGTGTGAGTGAAGTTATAGTTTGTAGATAATGCTGCAGGTGTTGATGAGTTATTGGGAGTTATCCAGGTCTCAGTTAGAGCCAGGAGCTGCAGATTTAGACTATGGGCGTAGGCAGTAATGAAGTCAGCTTTCTTGACTGCTGATTGACAATTCCATAAGCCTCCCCGTACTGTGACAGGTGTATTAGTGGCTGTAGGAGGGTAGGAGAGATTTGCCGGGTTGCTAGCAAACTGGCGTGGATGGGTAGAGTCAGTTCTGGAGGAGCAGATTGTGGATATAGGTATGAGGCACATTGTGGTGTCAAGAGTGGCAGGGAGAAGGTTGTAGGGAGGAAGCGAGATAGTAGGGGAATAGCAGAGTGGGAGGGAAATATAGGATTATGGTGTGCTTAGCACTGGGTGGATCGGTGGATCCCTCTGCTGAGAACTCCAGGAAAACTCCTCTTTGTCCCTCTTCGTTTCTCGACGCTTCGCTGACGCTAGGCCAGCAAGTCCTTAAATCACTATCACTAATTACTGATGAGTGACACCTGCAGCAAAAGGCCACACCTCCAGTTTCTGTCAGCTGGGTGAAACTAATTACAAACTATTTCCACAACACAATTTAGTCACACACTTCAAAATGATGTACACAGTATTATTCAGTTCAAAGATCCTACCCTCTCTGCTGCTGTCATCAGAATGATTCCAACAGAGAAAAAGCTGGTCTTTAAGCAAAAAAACTGTCACAAGTGCCCACTTAACAATATTGAATGTGCAGTAATGCTATGCACTGTTCTGCTGCCTGGACATTACTGCTCAACATGATCACTCCAGCTTTACAAGTTGCTCTCTGGGAACATTTCACACTGTGCTCGTGCATTTTGTGACGTGTGTACTAAGCTTATAGAGTTCGCTTGTTTATCAGGTTCCAGGGGTGTTTTATGCATTTTCCCTGTTACTGCCAGGTGTACGACTGTACAGGTGCATTGCCACTAAGCCTCGGGCAGCGCTATTATTTAAGAATACGTTGACTGTATGCCCAGCCTCAGGCAGCGCTATTATTTAAGAATACGTTGACTGTATGCAATTTTTTTTTTTTTTTATTAATTAATCAATAAACTAATTTCATAAATTTGTTTAATAAAAATAAAATAAAATTATAATTATAAATCTTGCACTGGGCCTCGCATTTCTCCCAGACGGCACTGCCCCTCGTATGTATATATTTTCTGTTAGGATGTTTGTTGACAGCTGCTCTCTGCTGAGCTGCCTCGTTGCTGCCATCTGCTGGTCAAAACCTGTATGTACCCAAGGACTGGGTGAACTACTAATTGCTACATTAAATTAATCAGATACCTGGTTGAAAGTGAAATGCTGTGTACATCCCTGCATTCAATTAATGGAAGTGTCAGTGTTTCTGTAGAGGAGATGGAACGCCTGCTCTTGTCGGCACTGCACAGCCGTGGAATCGCAAGGCCATAGATTTAGAATAGATAGAAAGGGCACATTGTGGTGTATCATAATTAATTTGTTGAATACAATAGGATTTTTATAACGTTGACACAAATGAAGGAATATTTACACTAAGTTCTCTTTTACCTCTTATTTAATTCATTCATTAATTTAATTGTAGGTACTGTTTATATTGTACATAGTCCTGTGTGTTGTATATTGTGTCCTATGTTACTTTTGTGTTTATTGTCTCTTTCTATATACACCGTGGGAAGGGGGGCACGTAATTAAATCTTTCTGTATGTCTTGCACAAATTGGAAAATGACAAAGTTGACTTTGACTTTTAACATGTGTCTATAGTGTCAGACACTAATTGTAATGTTAAAATGGATACTGCTGTAATATAAAGTGAAATTGTACCATGCCTCAATGTATCAACTTTAAACATACACTAAATGTTTGTTGACAGAGTCACCTGGGGAGCAAAATAACTGGTCATGACAACGAGGTCCTCTTTAGCCTTAACTGGCATGGTTTATTTCATATGTACATTTCCACCACAAGACCTGCTCTCCTTGAGAGTTAGAGTGAGAGAGACAGAAGGGGAGGGAACATTCCCTCTTATACCTGCTACCTGACGTCAGCTGCTATAGCTGCGTTTCCTTATGCCTGTTCCCTCTTGTGGAACAGTTAAAGTGCAGTTATATTCAATCATATTATTACTTACATTTAACACTCCCACTTATGAATGACGTGTATACTGTACAACTTTTCCAAGAAAAATACAGTTCAAAACATCAAAAGAACATGGCAGTCAATATTACATAACAGGCAATATTTTACACACCAAACATGACCCCTGCAAATCTTTTCAATTTCAGTTTGGAGACAGGCTTGGTCATAGCGTCTGCAACCATGTTGTCTGTAGGACAGTAAACAAGTGTCATCCTTTCTTCTCTGATGACAGATCTAATGAAGTGATATTTTATATCCACATGTTTACACCTCTGTCGGCACACAGGGTTTCCAGCAAGTGCAATGGTTCCCTGGTTGTCTTCATAAACAACAGTTTTCTTATATACATAGGTATCCATTCCTTCTAGCAGTTGTTCTAGATAAATACATTCCTGTATTGTCAAAGCTAGAGCCATATATTTGGCTTCACAAGTTGATAGTGCCACTGTGGGCTGTTTCTTTGTTTTCCATGAAACCAGTGAGCTGTCTGTACCCATACTCACACAATACCCTGTGGTACTCCTCCTGTCTGTGGCGTCTGCCGCCCAATCTGCATCACTATAGGCTTGAAGCCCTAAGCCCTCGCTGCTCTTTCTGAAACAAAGCTGTTTATCTGCTGTGCCTTTGAGATAACGAAAAACATGTTTTGCTGTAATCCAGTGCTCTTCTGTGGGATCAGCAAAATGCTGTGATCATTTACTCACTACAAAACATAGGTCAGGGCGAGTACATGTTGTCAAATAAATGAGGCTACCTACAGCTTCTCTGTAAATTTTTACATCTGTCAATTTCTGAGCATCCTCTTGGTAGTCTAGCTTTTGATCACATGGTGTTTCCCTAGTTCTACATTCTTGCATGTCAAAACGATTCAGGATCTTTTCCACATATCTCTTCTGGGATATTTTTACACAACTGGCAGACTGTTCGAAGTCCATGCCTAGAAAATGTTTTAACCTACCCAGGTCTTTCATTTTGAATCTGGTGGAGAGCATACCTTTCACCTGCTCTAGGTTTCTAGTGTTGTCTGCTGTGATGATTAAATCATCCACCCAAATCACAATTATCACTTTTCCTGACTCTTTTGACTCATTTGTGTAAACACAGGGGTCTACTGGGTTCTGTATGAAGCATCTCGTTCCAATTTCGCCCAGACTGTTTCAGGCCGTAAATGGATTTTTCTAGCTTACACACTAGCTTCTCTCCTTTCTTCTCGTAACCTTCAGGTTGTTCCATATATATCTCTCTATCAATGGGTGCGTGCAGGTAGGCTGTCTTCACATCCATCTGGTGTAAAATCAAGTTGTCTTCAGCTGCCTTCTGCATCACTACCCATACACTGGTCAGATTGGCTGTAGGGGAGAATGTCTCACCGTAGTCTATTCCTTCCCTCTGACTGTAGCCTTTAGCTACAAACCTGGCCTTGTACTTGTCGTGCCCTTCAATACCCTCCTTGATTGAGTACACCCATTTGCCTCCCACTGTCTGTCTACCCTCTGGTAACTTTGTTAGAGTAAAAGTATGATTGTCCCCTAGGGACCTCATCTCCTCATCCATTGCTCTCCCCCCATTTTCCTGACTCAGGGGATATCATGGCCTCTTTAAAAGTCTGAGCTACACCACTCACTACTCTGTAGCAGTAATCTATGCTGGTAAGTGTACTGTCATCCTCGTCACTTTCTCTTTGGGCATAGTCTTTCAGATACTTTGGGGGATTATGTTCCCGGGAGGGATATCTCCCACTGCATGAGGCACGTGACGTCACCCTAGGGTGCTTCCCATCATCATCCTCTGGGGGTTGTTGACCGTCTGTCTGCATGTCTGTGCTCAGTACACTAGGCTGTGGTGTCTCTCTTTCCTCACACCCTACTCTGGAGTCCAGCTCTGGCTCCTGTGTCTGTGTCTCGTTCTCACATGTTGTCTTTGTGACAAATTTTACTAACCTGTGCTTTTGCACTTTCCCTTTACCGGGATAATAGACTAGAAAAGCGGGGCTCCCCTTGTCATGCCCTACAAAAAGTCCTTTTTCACACCTGGACTCGAGCTTTCCTCTGTCCTGTTGGTAAGCATAACACACTGACCCAAACTTGTGCATCCTGGCTAGATCACACCTTTTTCCTGTCAGTGCTGTAGTGCCCGTGTGCTTGTTAAAACACCGATTTCTGGTGTAAGCGGCTTCTTGTACCGCATAATGCCATAGACTCTTAGATAAGTTACCATCTATTAGCTTACACCTAGCCATTTCGAAAAGAGTGCGTCCTTCCCTCTCTGCTATCCCGTTCTGGTGCGGGGAGTAAGGACAGGACGTCTTGTGTCTGATCTTGTTCCTTCTCAGCAGTGATTGGAACTCTCTATTTGTGAACTCTGTTCCGTTATCGGACCTTAAGCATTTTATGCTGCCATACGGAGCTACATCTGCAAGGAATTTTTCTGTGGCCTGGAGTGTGTCACTCTTTGCTCTGAGAAAGTAAACAAACACTGCCCCTGTACACACATCTGTGAAAGACTGCACATATTTAAAGCCACCTATGGACTCATTATTTACTGGACCGGCTAGATCTGTGTTAACTAGCTCAAGTGGTGTCTTTACCTTTTCCGTGGGACCTCTGTTCCTTGTTTGAGTGAACTTTCCCTTTATACACACATCACATTCTTTGTAAGGTCTATGCTTTTCACCGTTAATGTGCATGCCTACTGTCACCGCCTGCAGCTTCAGTATATCCTCGTAATTACAATGACCCATGATCTCATGCCATGTCTGAATATCATGACTGACATTACACATATCATTTTCGTTACATTCTGTTTGTAGATAATACATTCTCTTGTACACCTCAATGTTAAACCTTAAATGTCAGGCTGCACAAGAACATATTTACCTTCATTGAAGAACACTTTGGCACCGTTTGCAGTAGCAGATTTTACAGAGAATAGTTCTTGTGGGAACGAGGGTATGTAGAGGGCGCTCTTCAACGTCACTGTACACCAGCGCCCCTCACTGTCTATGAGGCATACCTGTGTGTCTCCTCTCCCCTGCGCCAACCCGAATGTGCGCTTCCCGTCTGCCAGCTCCATGCTGTGTCTCTCCGGCTCGAAGGTGCTGTCAAAGTTCTTGAATCGGTTCCTGTCGTTGATAATGTGGGACGACGCACCTGTGTCCACGATCAGTCCCTTCCTTTGGACCTGCTGCTGCTGCGTTGATTGGGTGACGTATGCTGTCTGCGCCCCGAAGGTGAAGTCCTCTCATCCCGCCGCTCTCCGGGCGTCGTCTCGACTCGCCTCACGTCTACCGCTGCCGCCATCTTGCATACAGCCGCCATCTTGCACGTGCGCGTACCAAGCGCTCTGTTTGCGCTTCTTTCTACACACTCTGTCCGCGTGTCCCAAAGTTCCACAGAAACTACACCAAACGGTTTTTATGCACTTATCTTTTCGGTGACCCTTTTCTCCACATCGCCAACACGCCATCTCCGTCAGGGGTCCGGTCTTTTTCTTTGGCGCTGCTCGGGCCTTCATTACCCTTTCCCCCGCCTCTTCGGCGACCGGGTCTGAGTCTTCTGAGGCCTCGAAGTTCCGCAGCTTGGCCTTGAACTCCCCCAGCGACATGTCCGCTGAACTGTGTGTCACCAACAGTGTGAATGGTTTATACATCTCCGGTAGTCCCCTCATAACCATTGCCATCATTAGTCCATCGCTCGGTGCTTCTCCTGCACTATTGAGCGCCGTGATGATCTGTTCCGCCCTGATGACGTATTCAGTCACAGTCTCTGTGTTAGCTTTCTTCAGCGCGGTCAAAGTTATATACAGGGATACAATCCAGGGCCTACCTCTGCCGATGTAGTGTTCTCTTAACACTTTTAGACTCTCTCTGCCTTTGTCCTTTGTGTCCCGGAATATCAGCCCCAAGCTCGTGTTGTCTAGGAGTGGTGCTAGCTTGCAGTATGCGTCAGCATTCAGCTTTGTATCCAGGGCTTGCGCGGCCTCCGTTATTTATCCTGTGAGGCCCGTCAAGATTGTCTTTTTCAGCCCCACTCCGTGCATACAGCACAACATCCGCTCTTCCCAGAGCTTGTATTCTTCTACCCTTCCGTTAAACGTGGGCCACTTGCTCCTGCCTTGTCGCCATCTTTTGATGGTAGCTTAGCTTAGCTGCCTGTTAGCTTAGCTTTAGCATCACGCGGTTCTCCCGCTGCTAAACTAGCCTAAACTTTTTCAGCTAACTAGCTATCGTTATTTTTGCTCTTCCGTGATCTGGGCCCATAACCTGTTGACAGAGTCACCTGGGGAGCAAAATAACTGGTCATGACAACGAGGTCCTCTTTAGCCTTAACTGGCGTGGTTTATTTCATATGTACATTTCCACCACAAGACCTGCTCTCCTTGAGAGCTAGAGTGAGAGAGACAGAGGGGGAGGGAACATTCCCTCTTATACCTGCTACCTGACGTCAGCTGCTATAGCTGCGCCTCCTTACGCATATAGCGCCCTCTTGTGGAACAGTTAAAGTGCAGTTATATTCAATCATATTATTACTTACATTTAACAATGTTAATGTTAGAAATGTTAATTTCCATTATTTCCACCATGTGCAACATTTCCTAAGAACAGCAATGTCCATTCTATCAACTCCAAATATGTGCTATGAGCTCAATTCTCCCGGTGCATGCAGAAGTAGAATTGCTGTCTTATTTTGGATTAGAAATGAAAAACGTAAATCTTGTTTTATTAAAGTAGTTTTGACATGTGATATAGATAAAGATATTGTTTCATTGTGTATTGATTAACTTTACATTTGCGCTTCATTACTTTACAAAAGTTATACTGGTACATGGGTCTAATAAGGCAATGGATTATGGGTAAATGCAACGTTAAAGCAGTGCCAATGTAAGACTGACTTTACATTAAACAAATGACAATAATATAGTATAAAGTAGGGTATTATTTGGACTAAAGAATGGTGTTGTCTCACCCTACTCGCATGTTGAGGGAGAGCACCATACATTATACACTGAGAAACCACGGCCGAGAGTGACCTCTCCGGGAACAACCCCGCTTTGCCTGTTAAATTTTTGGCAACTGTCTTCCGGTCTGACTTCCTGTGCTAACATTCTAATCTACACTCCTGCCACCTGTCGTCATGGAGGGGAATTGCAGCCATTTTGGATAAAAAAAACGGGAAAAATACAGGAAAATATTTTAACGGGAGGACAGCGGGAGAGAAGGTTGAAATACGGGAGAATCCCTGGAAAAACGTGAGGGTTGACAGGTATGCACTGAGGTTCAGGACATCAGGACCCAAGACGTCTCTGCACCAGATGCCCTTTCAACCCCAAGGCCAGGTTTGAAGCATCCTCTGTGGTAAATGGTATGTTTCACACTATGTAAATGCATTCATTAGGATTAGTCCGGTTTTCAGTTATTAAATGAATTAAATTATGTTTAATCTCCTGACCCTGTTCCTGTTCAGATTGTGTTAAAAGAGAGCTCAGCATGTGGATCCATTTCATAATTGTATCAGTTTCAAAATATAACCATGGCTTGGTTGCATTTCTTGTTTGTAAAGAAGAATAGGTGGTTGGTAAACAATGGTAAACATAAATTAACTAGGCCTGTCCCCAACTAAGGATTTGTATAGTCTACTTTGATTGGCCAAAATAAAAATAAAAGCATTCCATTGCAAAAGAATTTCATGCAAAAAACTCAAAAATGAATAAAACGTTTTTATTAAATAATTTTTTTTTAATTTATAAAAAGGAAAGAGAGCGAGCAAGAGCACATGTATTGTATTTATTATTTTTATGTCTTTTAATCTACATTTATTTTTGATTTAATTACTGGACTGTCATTATTGTTATTATTATTTCTGTCATTGTCCTGTGATTTATCATTGATTATTATTGTTACTGTATTGTTTGTCTAGTTTCATGTTTAAAAAGGGAAAATTAAAAACATTTGTTCAAAAAAAAGAAAGAAAAAAGAAAAATCATTCCATTTGGGCTGCTTAACACTTCCGGCGCCAACGGCACGCGCGCGCGCGCGCACACACACACACACACACACACACACACACACACACACACACACACACACACACACACACACACACACACACACACACACACACACACACACACACACACACACACACACACACACACACACACACACACACACACACACACACACACACACACACACACACACACACACACACACACACACACACACACACACACACACACACACACAGGTTGTGATCGCTGTGAAAGAAACATCTGATTAACCCAAGATTGGTAACATAGAGTCCTTACCTTACATCTGCTGTCCTGCAAAAAGATTAATCCAATTCCTGCTCGCCATTCCAAATATTGATCGCGTTTATTGATCCAACGTTATATATCCAAAACACATAATCCATGCTGCTCAGAGTGTCCCCATGTGTTATAACGATACTGCATGCCCGAGAATGAAAACCTGGACCGGACTTCTTAGATTGCTGCACAGCCCCAGCCAGAGGGATTCCAATGATGTGCAATACCATCCTGGAGACGATAGGCAGCGGTATTTGCCCTTTGCGAGCTCAGACCCATTCCCAATGATAACGTCAGGCTAGATGGATGAAAAATGAATGGATATAGCGAATAAAAGAAAAAGTATTAAAAAAATTATTTGATAAAAAGTATTATTTTTTATGTCATGTCATAACATAATGTCATGATGTCATAACATAATGTCATGATGTCATAACAGAATGTCATGATGTCCTAACAGAATGTCATGATGTCATAACAGAATGTTATAACGGAATGGCATGATGTCATAACAGAATGTCTCTAAAACGTTCGAAACGAAGGACATTTGTGATGTCACAGTAATGTCATAATAGACCATTCTAGAACATTTGTGATGTCACAGTATGATGTCATAATAGAACATTCCAGAACATTTGTGATGTCACAGTATGATGTCAAAATAGAACATTTGTGTATATTTAAAGGCAGCCCAGGAAACTGACTACTTAACTTAGAATGAGTTCAGACTCATAACTTGACTGAACTCTGAAGAGAGAACACAGAAATAACTTTTAACTAATGTGATTTATTTGAAAGACGCTTGGTATTTAGTAGGTAAGTATTTATTTCCACATGTCAACGATTGTATAGGTTAGTCTACAGTTTGTTATGAATGTTTAAAAAAAATTGTGTAAAAAAATGTATTATCAATAATAATTATATGTTTTTTGCATAGGGATTTTTTCTAAACGTTTATGATTCAAACTTCGTGTACATGTTCACATCCCTACTTTTATTACATTTCAGAATGTTGAGGGTTGTTGAGAATGTTTTAAGGCGAGACACCCCAGGCAAATATAGGCAAATATACTTTTTTTGGTTGATTTTGAGATTTTGTTATATTTTGCTTCCTAAACATGTCTTCTATGAAACTAGTGACAATAAAACGTCAATAACACACATTTAGTTGTTTATTTTACTTCATTTTGCATTATTGCATCCATAAATGTGCCCATATTTAATGGAGAAGTGCCTAATTTGCATATATAAACATAAAATTCAGAAAACTTGCAATATATTTTTTCTTAGTTTATATGTAATTAACTATAACCATATATTTTCATAATCTTCTCATTGAGGAAGGCAAGGCATGGAGAGAAAACACCTGCCTGGGTTTGGTGTTTTGTAGCCCCTTTCGTGACTGCGATGCAACCCCCAACCCGCGGGATTAATAAATCGGCAGGGTCAGGGTTTGTGGCGGAGTCAGTTCACTGGCGGAGTCGGTCAACCCCGATTCCGCGAGGTTCGTGGCCCCACGAGATTATGACATTGTGCACGGCATACCGAACACCTTCCCCTCCCCCCCGCTTGGCGGGTGGGCAGCCCCTTTTAGGCGTGCCTGTGTAGTTTGTAGTCCTCCGGGCGCAGGTCGAGTTCTGCTCTTGTTACCTGTCGGCCTGGATTAAGGGATCAACCTCCTTGGAGTGTTTGTCTCCCCGGTGCGCCAGCTGACCCCATGAGATTGTCTGTGGACTGTATGCCCGTTTGTGATGGCACCCCCCCCCCCCCCCCCCCCTTGCCATGCACAGCCTCGCCTCCATCAAAAGGCGTGCTCTCTCCACACCTGGCCTCAGACTCAAACCGTGAGCATAAAATACTTAGTTTTGAAATTGTTGAATTTGTAATCGTTTTTATGATGTAGTATGTTTTTGTTTTGCCATACGAGTTTCCATGATGTGTGAAAAGGTATTGTGTGCAGTTTGCAGGAGTGTGTAGAGCGCCTGGAGAAGGAGATTCTTCTGGACTACCAACGCACCATGAATCGCATCACCTTTGACACAGTCGTGATGAGCAATCCTGAGGAGTTCTCTGACATCACCCTGCCCCACAAAGAACCTGAGCGCGCCCCTCTGAGAGGTGAGCTGGCTGCTGTGTGTGTGTGTGTGTGTGTGTGTGTGTGTGTGTGTGTGTGTGTGTGTGTGTGTGTGTGTGTGTGTGTGTGTGTGTGTGTGTGTGTGTGTGTGTGTGTGTGTGTGTGTGTGTGTGTGAGAAGGCAAGATTGAACTGTATTATGAGTCAAACAACAAGCACACAACAACAATGTGTTTAATGTCCACAGGCCTGGTCGCTGATTATCCGTTTGAGAAGAACCGATCTGCGTTTATCTTCCGCTCTCTGCTGATCAAGCCAGAGGTGTTCGCTGCCTTGTCTGAAGTGCGGGCCGAGTGCAACAAAGTGGTTTCAGACTCAGAGTGGAGACTGTTCGATGTCACCTTCACCAAGCCACTGCATCTCAAGGAGTTTGAGCTCACCCAGTCTCAGAAACATGCACAGGTATTACCATGTAGCCCGGGTCCACAATTGAATCGTTGTGCGTTGATACCTCTGATACCAAGATTTCAGATTAGATGCCTGATAATGCTATGATTCAATTCAAGCTATTGCTTTTCTTTTAATCAAAGGAACGCTTTGTAATTGTCAATGAAGCCTCAGGAAATAAAACCAGCCTTGTCAATGAAGCCTCAGGAAATAAAACCAGCCTTGTCAATGAAGCCTCAGGAAATAGAACCAGCCTTGTCAATGAAGCCTCAGGAAATAGAACCAGCCTTGTCAATGAAGCCTCAGGAAATAGAACCAGCCTTGTCAATGAAGCCTCGGGAAATAGAACCAGCCTCGTCAATGAAGCCTCATACACCTGCATTGTGTGGCTCTCTGCTGACTGAACTTCTGGTTGGTTCCATCTCTTCTCCAGGTGAACCTGTTCCTGAGGGAGACCTGGGTGACCACGCTGTGCAACGCCATCTGCTCTCGCGAGGATGTCTACAAGATGTCCAGGCTGAGTCATCTCATGTCCCTGGTGAGCTACATCATGCAGGACTCCCTGCGCTTCCTGGTGCAGGCCTCAGTGGCTAGCCTGGCTCAGCTGCTGCTGGACGCCTGTCACGGGGTCCTGGCCTGCTCACAGGACCTGGTGTGGGGTGACGACCTCATCGCCAGCCCCTTCAGGTAAAAACACATTTATATAGTACTTAAAGGTTGTATCCACACACAGCAGGTGGGGAATGGAAATACGCATAGTTAGAATCAATCCTCACATTAAAACATTTGAGGTTCTATGGTAGAAATAGATGCTGCTTATTTTGAATTAGATACACATCTACTCTAATTCCTAGGTGTTGAAGGTCCTTACTTGTTCCTTGCCTTTTTAATTGTCAGTGGTATGTGCAGAAGATGAGTGTTTATTTGCACAGTTCCTTAATTTAATTTAATAATTTAAATTCATATTTAATTCAAGGAAGGTCCTCTCAAACCAGTTAACAAGGCTCACTGTAGGCCTTGTACATTGAGAGAGAAGGTCACTTTCAAACATCAATCAAGAATCAAGAATCAAGAGGTTTATTTGTCACATACATACCAGGGCATACAGTGAAATGCGGGTGGTCTTGCCCGCATTGATTGTGCAAAATACAATAATAAAATAGAATAAAATAGGCATAAAAAAAGTAAAAAAGATAAGACACGAGATATGCATGGTAAAAAAAAAAATACATGCTAGGTTCCTGAGAAACTGGTTCTTATGTACACTACTATGCAATATACAATTTACAATGTTAACTCTTACTGTATCTAAACTATACAGTACCTCCTTCTTTTAAATGTTACCAGTGCCACCAGTTATGCATAAGTGTGGGATATTGTTCATATTGTTATTTCCTTTGTGTAAATTGAAAAACTACCCCAGCAGGCAGGTACAGGTAACGTTCTACGTACCTGACGGTTGTGTTAACTTGAAAGACATTGAAATACATACTGTCCGTACTGTCACTCAGGCCCAGAAAGAACCCTGTGTTCCTGGTGGACTTGGTCCTGGACCAGACTGGGGTCCACTACAGCATTCCACTGGAGGACCTGGAGACCACCATCATCAGCCTGTTTGATAAAGGCATTCTGGCCACACACAATATACCCCAGTTAGAAAAGGTGAGATTTAATCTGGAGGGACCTACGTCAGATAAATTAAATCAGTCTGGCTGTGCTTTCCCTGCCTGTTAAAGCATTAGGCTTCCCTGCTTATTTTTTGTGAAAATGTGCGCAATATATCTTGTGCAGTTTTCTCTCATCTAAGGCATTTCAATGATTTCAAATAGTTTCCTTTCCTTTGCTTTGTGCTTCTGAATTCTAACATCCTCATGTTTGTTCCCTAAGGCTGTTGAGTGACATCATGATCAACCTTCTGTGCACTGAAGTCACCAAAGCAAAACGCATCAAAGATTAGAACAACAATTACAATATACTATCCATTAACTCAATCAGCGCCAGAGGTTGCTGTTAGGTTAAGAAGGCCACCTCTTTAAAGAATAGGGATACATGGCGGTGTTTGCATGGCTCAAACCATATTTTATATCATAGCTATGGATATAAAACTATTGCCCATTTGACATTGAGTATCTATCATTCAATTTGTGAAAAAGAAATGATTTCTTCATCCATACATTCCCGTTTTATACCGTGGTGAATATGAGTATAGTTTTAGAGTAATCCTATAGTCCCAGACAACCAATCTGAAATCAACGCTATATTATCGGTATTAAGTTTCATCATGAATGCATGAAAGGGGGGGGGGGGGTCGTTTTTCTATGCTTCGATCGTCACCAACGGAATACCTTACAAACACACATTACACACATACGTTCGGATCGCGGGGAAGGGATTCTAGTATCAACGCAAGATTGATACCATATAGCTCTTACCTTGACTAGGATGTACTGCAAAAGGAATATTCCAATTATCTGATCGCCATTCCAAGTATTGATGTCGATCGTGTTGCCAACATAATCCACCAAAGAACATGAACCGGGAGTGCTTGATTATCCTCAATCCATGCGTTATAAACGCTACTCCTGCCCGACAAGGAAAACCAGGGCCAGACTTTTTAGATCGACGCACAGACCAAGCCCGATAGTTTCTAAGGATGTGCAATACCGGCGGCAGGCGGGGTATTGGATGTTTGCGATCTCATTCCCAATGATAACACAGGCTCCCTCGATGGATTATGAATGGGAATATCGAATAAAAGAAATAATGATAGAAAATCCGACTTTTCTCGGGTTTGGCGCTCAAGCGAGTTAACCCGACTTTATACGTGAGTAGCGGACAGATGGTGTCTAGTGTTAAGGGCCTAACCGAGGCTTATCTACCTTTTACACAGGTAGACGGCCTGGTGGGGGGGCTTAGGACCGGCGTGCCGCACTTAGATAAGCCGTTTGCCTCGGTCCTTTGCCCAGATATGGTAGAGTGGCACCCCGACCGGAAGCCAATGCTGAGGGGCGAGTCGGCCCGACAGATGGCTGAGTGTGCCGATGAGGCTTATACCGCCGCGGTACAGAACCTAGCAGCAACAACTAACATTGCTCAGTTAGCTGCTTTACTGTTAAAAATGGTGTCAGGCGGTGGGGTCTTGGGGCCGGACGATGCCAAGACCCTTGCGCAGGGTTTCGAGGTTATGCGGCATCTAACACAGCTGCAAGCTATAGCCTCAGGGAAAGGGATGACGCTTTCAACATTTATGCACAGACATCTGTGGTTGGAGCAGTCCCCCCTTGGGGTGGAGAGGAGAATTCCCCTCCTCAGGGCCCCCCTCTCCGAGGATGGACTCTTTGGTTTGTCAGCGGAGGCGCCGGCGGCCTATAGCCAGGCCCCCACGCCCCCCCACACCTCACAGCCAGAGGTGAGAGTATTGTCTCGTCAGCGGCTGCTGCGAGACCCCCGACCAGTGGCCTTGCGACCACTGCCCGAGACACCCTGGCGCTTGGAGCGCATAATGAAACAGACATGGGTCCTCGCGGTTCCGACAGACCCGGGCGGCCGTGGGTTCAGGCGAATTTGAAGTGCGCGATTCCCCCCGGGGAGTAAACCGACGCCATCATCTCACTGTGTCTAGCAAAGCTCTCTGTTCACCCCCTCGTATACGATACAAAAATAAGGGCTCTGTTCCCCCTCTGGCGTTGGGCCGCATTACTATTCCTGCGGGGAAGCGTAAGCGGCCCGACATGTCACTTCTCATGACAGGCTGATACCCAGGTCTTTGCTACGCCTGGGTTTGTCTATGAGAATGTTGTATTTTTCAGAAGGCCCCTCTGCCACGAGCCTGACGCTACATATGATGACGGAGCGGGTTTCCCTGTCTCAAAAAAAGGTTGTCAGAGTGGGAACCCTTGGCCACGTCACAGCAACGTAGTGTCATAGCGTGGGTTCCCCCAGCCCCGCCCTCGCCAGGCTGGGTATTACGCTTGTGCTTCCCCCGCCCAGACTACCAGTCCTAGCAGCGGCAGTGTGTCAGGCACGCGTAATTTGAGTGATAGTAATATCATTACAGGGTTACAGTGTGAAGAACTTTTACTCAAGGCAAAGTAAAGACCACATGTTTTGCATGTCCAGCCATAGAGCAGGCCATCCCCAGCTGGCTCAGCGCTTTGCTAAGACTGGACAATGCTCAGCGGGGGAACTGCGTCATCCACAAATCCCTGACATAGGAGTGATGACTGCTGTTCCGTTTGAAACCGCCCCTTTCTGTGTCGGGGTCCCCCCATGGGTGCAATTGCCCCGACCCCAGCCTTGCTTGCGGAGTCAGGGTGCAAAACCCCGACCCCACGAGATACCTTGCTGGTGGAGTCAGGCGAAACCCGACCCCACGAGATACCTCGCTGGCAGGGTCAGGGTTCGCAATGCACAACAGGAGGGACCGGGCTTCCTATCTACAATTCTTAGCAGGTCAGCGCCAGACTTTTACCACGTGTGGCTACAGAAGTGCCGGTATGGATAGAGAGAACGTTGAGATTGGGGCTCATGTTGCAATTTGCACACCCCACCCTCCGTTTTTGGGTTTGAAACAGACTGTTATCAGAGCCCACGGCAGCGACAGCCCTGGCCAACGAGATTCAATCTCTGTTGGCGAAGCAGGCCATCGTCGCGGTCTCATGGGAGGACGTGATGAGTGGGGATATTTTCTGGTGCCCAAGAAAATGGGGGGTATCAGACCCATACTGGACCTGTCCCCGTTCAATTGTTTGATTGCGGTGAGAAGGTTCAGAATGTTGACCGTCAAACACCTGTTGTGCGCTGTCAGAGTGGGAGACTGGTTCACCTCCATAGACCTGAAAGATGCGTATTTTCACATCCCGATTTTTCCTCCTCACAGGAAATTCCTGCGCGTCCCGTTTCATGGAATAGCGTACAAATACCAGAGACTGCCGTTCGGCTACTCTCTGGCCCCTCACACTTTCACCATAGTCTAGATGGAAACATAGGTCCACCTGCATAGTCTGGATTTTTTTTCGCCACCTGTTTTTTCTTAATCCTTGAAGTGTCTATTTTAAGATTTTAACAGGTAACAGGTTGAAATAATGTCCCATGGGGTTTATTTTTAACCCTTTATTACACCTATCCTGAATGAAAACCTGAAAAAGAAGAAAAAGAAAACAGCATACCTTTTGAAGTTAACATATAGAGACAAAAAAAAATATCCCAAACAAGTTTGACCCAAGGAATTCTGTTATGGTTTGTAACCGACCCCAATCGCACAACACAAGACAGGTATGAAAGTAAGCCAAAACAGGGCATTTATTTATTACAAAAACAAAAAGCGGCACTGTCCCTTTAAGGGAGAACACAAAAACACAAGGGTCAAAGAATATGGGAAATATGGCACTGTGCCTTTAAGAGGCGAACAGGCTAAGGGACTAAGGCTAAGGGACAGGACCAGGGCAAAAATGTCAAGGACCAGGACCAGGGGGCACTGGAGAGGGGGACAGGGACAGAGGCCCGGAGAGGCGGGCTGGAGACAGGGACAGAGAAACAGGGTTAAGGCCTTGGACAGGGCGAGGGCCAGAGCTGCTTACAGGGATGGCAGGGTTCTGACGGCGGAAGCCTGGCACGGAGATCCTCCTCGGAAACTGCCGACGGGCAGCGCAGAACACCGGGGTCCCAGAGGACCGGGGCGAAGAGACGCATCCTCCCGTGGAACTAGGAAGCCATGCGTGCCGGCTTGAAGTCTGGAGTGGGAGCGCGCCGGCTTGACGTCCGGAGTGGGAGTGCGCCGGCTTGACGTCCGGAGTGGGAGCGCGCCGGCTTGACGTCTGGAGTGGGAACACCACTCCAGGCCTGGCACGGAGATCCCCCCTCGGATGCTGCAGACGGGCAGCGCGGAACACCGGGGTCCCAGGGGACCGGGGCGAAGAGACGCATCCTCCCGTGGAATAGGAAGCGATGCGCGCCGGCTTGACGTCTGGAGTGGGAACACTGGAAAACCTCCCGTAGAGGATTAGAGAGCGCAGACGGTGTCCCACTCCAGGCAAACGGCGACAGGTGGTGATGGCTGGCACGTCGTCTCACGCCGGAGACGCGGCAGGTGATGGTAACGTCCAGGACTCCATGAACACTGAACACAGATAAGGATAAAGAGTCCAGAACACAGAACCAGCATACAGAACGACCCGAACAGGACTGGAGGGGAGGTCCAGGTATTTAAAGCCCTCTGGGGCGCTAATCATAAACTAAGAACAGCTGTGAAAGGTAGTCCAAGGGTGGGGGCTGGAGAAGAGCAGAGGAGAGTAAAACATCGCAAGGGTGGGGGCTGTTGAGGAGAGTAGACAGGGAATTAAAGGTCCAGGGAACAGGCGAAACCTCACAGAATTCAGTACAATTGTTATTTTTAAGATTCAAACATCTTGATTACATTTCAGGACAGAAAAAGCAAAAAAACACTGAAAGAAATGTATATCACTCACATCTCTATTTTCTAGGGATGCTCGATATTGGCTTTTTTACCGATACCGATATACCGATATTGTCCAACTCTTAATTTTCTATACCGATATCAACCGATATCAACCGATACCGATATATGCAGGGTTTCCCCCCCCCCAAAAAACGGAATAATTTCAGGTAATTAACATTACATATCTCTTGTCGTGTAATTAACACAACATTATGCATACTTTGACAATAAACTCCTAATTGGCACCCCTCACCAGGTTCAGTCTTCATCCATATCACATCTCACCTTTGACGGCCAGGTAATCCCCCTCTCCCCCTCAGTCACAAATCTGGGGGTTCGATTTGACCCCCACCTGACCTTCAACACCCACATAAAACACCTGCAGGACCTCATTCTATCACCTAAAAAACATATCAAAACTCCGTCCCATTCTAACCCTGTCAGATGCAGAGAAGCTTGTCCATGCCTTTATCTCCTCAAGACTGGACTACTGTAACGGACTCTTCATCGGGATTCCTGGCAAGAGCATCCAAAAGCTGCAATACATCCAGAACAGCGCTGCCAGGATCCTGATGAGAGTCCGTAAACACGATCACATAACCCCCATCCTCCACTCACTACACTGGCTCCCCGTCTCATCCCGGATCAACTACAAAATCCTGACGATCACCCATAACTGCATAAACGGACACGCACCCCTCTACCTTCAGGAACTCATCACTCCACAATCCTTCACCCGCACCCTCAGATCCGCAGGTAGCCTGCTCCTTCAGGTCCCCAATACCCGGCTCTGCACCATGGGTGACCGAGCCTTCTGCACGGCTGCACCAAGCCTGTGGAACAGCCTCCCCATCCAGCTGAGGGCACCACAGAGCCTGACTCTTTTAAAGCAGGCCTGAAAACGTATCTGTTCAAAAAGGCCTTTGACTGTTAGCTTTTTATTTAAATTTTATTGCGTTTTTGTTTTTAAATTGTCTGTTTATACTATGTTTTTAACACTTTGAGTGCCACGCCGGGTTTTCCTTTTTACCCCCTTGATGCCACGGTCCACTTCAATGTTAACGTTAATATCGCCTAATCTATGTTTTAAATTATGGCTATGTGTCTAATCTGCCCGTCGCTTATCAAAGACTACGTTTCCAGTCAGTGCTGTCAAGGCAGATTGGTTTTTTATCGCTTCATTTCCGTTTCAGAGCATTTAGAAAAGCACCCGTTTTGAGATAAAAAACAGTTCATTCTGGACCATTCTATGATAATCGTCTTTTACTGGAATATTCCATAACGTTGATATTCGTCGGCCTATTTATGAATCGTTTTCAAATAAACGCTAGATGATCAATATTATACGTGCACGCAAGCACATTCGGGCCGCGCACGGATAATCGCCGTGTTCATTTCCTCTTGGACTTTTACAGTGAAACTGAAAGAGCCCATTTCACAAAACAGCCTATATCTTCATCAAAATTAGTCTGATTATCCTAACACTGATAACATAGATTCCTTACCTGACATCAGATGGTATCCAACTGGTATATTCCAATTCCTGATCACCATTCGAAAAAATCGATAAGTGTATGGATCCAACGTGATACAGTAGTATCACTGGCCGCGCCAGTGTTTTTGGCTGCTTGTCATAGCTTGCTGTTGCTCCTAATTTTTTCGTTTGTCCTCGCTCTGTTTGTACCGTCGTATGTGTGTGTTGTACACGGCATTATTGTCTATGATCGGCAAACTCTACTGAACATTCAACCCTCTATATGCACCCCGGACGCCAACAGCGGGAATACTCACCGCTGCCTGTTCTCACGTCTTCCTGAGGGAGTATGGGCTCCGCGCTGCCCCTGTTACCGGAGGAAGTGTTTCAGAAGGCGGGGTAAACGTGCAGGTAACTCGGTTAAGGTGAGAAGCCTTGCCGGTTCCCGTTCTCCTTCTCCACCGAGCCATCTCCTCCAGCTCTACGACGATGGACCCGCTCAGCGCTCCTACTACATCCACAGACGTTCCCTGGAGCCGAGATACACCTCACTTCGCGCGATTACACTAAACGTAAACCTGGATGGGCTGCCGACGGCGGGGATTCCCCCTAGGCCGCGCGCGAAACGCGGGGGGGTAGTCTCTGACAACCTCCGCCCGCTGGTGTGGATACCCCCGTCATCGGATCATACTACCACTGCTGCCCCCGACCCAGTTGAAGTGAAAATGGCTCTGATCAACGCGAATCACATCTCCAACAAAACCTTCGTCTTAAATGACTTTGCGACCAAAAACGGACTGCATTTTTTGATGGTGACTGAAACATGGGCTACCCCTGGTGAGCTCACTCATCTCGTGGAAATGTGTCCCAGTGACTGTAGCTTTTTTAGCACACCCAGATCATCAGGAAAAGGAGGTGGTCTAGCTTTGATATATAAAAACTCCTTTAACTGCCGTGTTGTGAACTGTGCGCAATTTTCCAGCTTTGAAGTACAGTTGACCATGGTTGACTTGGACAAACCTCTCCTAATCGCCCTCGTTTATCGGCCCCCTAGCAGCAAGGACTTTATCTCCCAATTTTCCGAATTTCTGTCAAATACCATGTCCATCCATGACAGAATCCTGATTCTTGGTGACTTTAATATTCATGTGTGCTGCCCATCCAAGCCTATGGTGTCTGATTTCATGGAATTGATCGACTCATTCGAACTCACTTTACTTACTACCACCGCCACCCACAAACTAGGCCATACGCTTGATTTAGTCTTAACCCATGATTTATCAGTGTCAAATATGAATATTGATGAAAATGCATGCTCCTCTGATCACTATGCCGTAATGTTCACCTCCTCTCTCTCTCTCCCCCCAGCCAAATCCCCCTCCCCGGGGCGTCTCTCCCGCAGCATTAACCCCTTAACAACCAGTAAGTTTTCCTCCGCCTTCCTAGCTGCCCCTAACATCTGTACTATTGAAGCCTCTCCCTCCCACCTTAACATAGATGAACTCACATCCCTGTTTAATTCCACCTGCCTCTCCATTCTGGACTCAGTAGCCCCCCTTAGACTAAAAAAACAAACAAAGTCTAAGGGCCAGCCGTGGCTAAATGACACCACCAGAGCCCAGAGGAGAGAGTACAGGAGAGCAGAGCGTAAGTGGAAAAATGATAGACTCCATGTCTCTCTCGAGATGCTTAGAGACACTTGCATCAGTTATCAGTTAGCAGTTAAAGCAGCGAGAGCCGCATACTTCTCAGACCTCATCCGTAACTCTCAAAACCCCAGGACCCTATTTGCCACCATTAACTCTTTCATTAGCCCCCCCCCTAGAACTAGCCTGGATGTGTCTCCAACCAAATGTGAGGAATTCTTAAAATTCTTCATAAACAAAGTTGAGGTAATCAGAAACAACATCACACCACCTACACGTAGCTTAGATGTCTCGCCGCCCTGTTCATCCACCCTGGCCTGTTTTCAACCCATCACCCTCTCTACTCTCACAGATATAGTCTCAGCCATGAAACCAACCACCTCCCCCCTTGACATAGTTCCCTCTGTTCTTCTCAAAGAAGTATTTCCCACAACTGGCCCCAGCATCCTCTCTATCATTAACACCTCCCTAGTCACTGGTACCGTTCCAACCTGCTTCAAACAAGCAGTGGTCCAGCCCCTTCTGAAAAAACCCAACCTAGACTCCACCCAGCTCAATAATTACAGGCCAATCTCCAAGCTCCCATTCCTATCAAAGGTCCTTGAAAAGGCTATTCTCTCTCAGCTGTCTCCCTACCTGCACTTGAATAACATCCTGGACACATTTCAGTCAGGTTTCAGAGCCAACCACAGCACAGAATCTGCCCTGCTTAAGGTCACCAATGACCTGCTCCTCACTACAGACAACCGGGACTGCGCTGTCCTTATGCTCTTAGACCTCAGTGCAGCTTTCGATACAATAGACCATGCTATCCTCATTGACCGTCTCCACCAAGCAGTTGGTGTCAGTGGCACAGCCCTATCATGGTTCACCTCCTACCTCAGTGACAGAAGCTTTTCCGTTAACATCGGAAACTGCTCCTCCCCCTCTGCCTCTCTTGCGGGGTTCCACAAGGCTCCATCCTTGGCCCTATCCTATTCTCCCTATACATGCTGCCCCTTGGTCTGATAATAAAAAAACACAACATCTCTTTCCATTTTTATGCTGACGACACTCAGGTCTATCTCCCCATGAAACCCAACAATATAAACAATCTTGACAGTCTTCATTCCTGCCTAGACGACATCAAATGCTGGATGGCACACAATTTTCTACAACTCAATCACTCAAAATGTGAAATCCTCCTTTTCGGCCCTCCAAACCAAACCAATGTCATTGCCAGCAGCCTGGGTAACCTGTCTCCCCTAGTCAAGCCCTTTGTTAAAAACCTGGGCGTGCTCTTTGACCCAGAGTTTTCCTTCAATAGGCAGGTAAACTCGGTGGTGAAGGGATGCTTTTTCCAGCTCCGGTCCATAGCCAAGATCAAGGCCATTCTCTCCCCCTCAGACCTGGAAAGAATAATTCACGCCTTCATATCCTCACGCTTAGACTACTGTAACTCCCTGTACCTGGGGCTAAATAAATCCACCATAGCCCGTCTACAACTCCCCCAAAACGCTGCCGCTAGACTGCTCACAGGTACCCGGAAGAGAGCTCACATCACCCCTGTACTTGCCTCCCTCCACTGGCTCCCGGTGCGCTTTAGAATAGACTTCAAGGTCCTCTTAATGGTGTACAAAGCCCTAAATGGTAAAGCCCCTGCTTACCTAGCAGACCTCCTCACCCCCTATACCAACGCCAGGGCCCTCAGATCGGCTGATAAGGGTCTCCTAACCACTCGTAGGTCCAACTTCAAGTCTAGGGGGGGACGTGCTTTTGCGGTCGCAGCCCCTGACCTCTGGAACAGCATCCCCATGTCCATCAAATCTGCCCCCTCCATCGAGTCTTTTAAATCAAAACTCAAAACCCACCTATATCGCCTGGCCTTCCCTGACTCACTTTGACTCTTGCCGTACTTGTTGACGTGTTGTTCTGTTTTTCCTTTGTCTATCCGTTGATTTTATTTTGTTTCTCTGTTTATTTTATACTTTTCTTTGTACTTAGCTTAGCCATGTGAAGCACTTTGGTTGACAAGCGTCATGTTTAAACGTGCTATACAAATACATTTGATTGATTGATTGATTGACATGATTCCGCGGGCTGAGAGGCTCCAGAATGAACTGTGGTAACCCCGGCTGGATCAGTGGACTGGAAAATGTGGAGTACCGGATTTTTTTCCCCATCCATTTTCATTGAGTCCATTCCAAAATCCCTTATGTCATCTGGGAGACGATAGGGGGCGCTTTTTTCCACATATGATCGCCGGCGGCGCTCGGGTATACTCGGGTAGGCTCGCGTAGGCTCGCGTGATGCAATATGATTTCAGATCGCAAAAAAAAAAAAATAAAAAAAAATCAGAGAAATCTCGTGAGTGGCTTTCAACATAACTATCGGAAACCCGAGATATCTCATGTGTGGCAGTGAAAGTGTTAATTAACTATGTTCTATTTATTATCTTATTTTTATTCTGTATTTTATTTTATTTGTTTTACTAATAACTATTTTATTTCTATTTTTTTAACTGTTTTAACCATGTAGTGTAGCACTTTGGGATCCCTGCGAACAAAAAGTTATTATTATTATTATTATTATTATTATTATTATTATTATTATTATTATTATTATTATTATTATTATTATTATTATTATTATTATTATTATTATAAATAAAATAATAATTAGTTCTTACTTGCTTGCCTGGGTAAATAAAGGTTAAATAAATGTAAAAAAAAACAAAAAACGATACCGATATTTTCCGATATCACATTTTTATGCCAATATCGGCCGATAATATCGGTAGGCCGATAATATCGGACATCCCTACCATTTTCCCTTTTTACAAAAATGTAGTGCATTGGACGAGATCGATTTAGGTTAATATTGGAAATAATATTGTAATAAAGAGTGTCTCCATGCTGTTATGCCCTAGGGGTATTATAGTTTTGCATAAACAATTCTATAGAGACAAATTCACACATTTTCCCATGCGATTTTGATCAGTGATTTATTTATTGTTAAGGTTCAAACTGTTTTCATATGCACTGGATATATCATGGACTGGATATCTTCTTTGTCACAACATTCAAGTCTTTTTTTCTATTTGTATTTTGTGCCCTAAACTACTAATCATCATCATCACTAAAACAATTGTCAAAGTCTATCTTTTCGATCTCCATCTCTTCCCCCGCCTCATCACACTCGTACTCCATCCTCCTCATCCATGTTATTTTTTGCATAATCTGCCTCCTTATCAAGAGCTTCTTGCTCTTCTGACTCCACTTTCTGGGCCAGTACCTCAACAAGAGAAGGACGGAGGATGGGTCCAACCGTCCAGACAGGTTCTAACACCTCATCCATTGTTTTTCCCAGTCCATACTTTGATCATAGGCTTTGGGCCTCTTGAATATTGGCTGTTCTGCTCTTTTGTAGCAGGTGACTCTGAAGTTGGCTCGCTGTACATGAGACACCTTGGGGGGAGACAGGCGTTCAATGTCTACTTTTGCATCCTTTTGCATCCAGGACTATCAGCACCCATAATTTTCTGCAGCATCTTGGCTCACACAGCCTCAACTGACTTCATCCAACTATGGCCATCCATAATGCATGTGAAGGACTCCATCTCCTGTTGGAGCTCATCTGTTACCAGCAACAATGCGCCAAGCTGACTAAAAGCCTTCTGGAATCTAGGGTTCTTCTGCAGATTATTCAACGGATTCACCTGTCTCTTTCCTTTGAAAGCGCTGGCACAGTCATCCCCAGTAAAGTCATAGTATCCCATGTATGTCCAGAGACTCAGCCAGTTCGGACACATGTATTAGCTTGCAGTGCCAGTGCCGTGGTCAAGGTGCCAGTGCCGTGGTCCAGGTATCTGGAGAGGTTGGTCATGCTGACATGGTAGATGAGGATCATCAGTATATAGATAGAGGTTGGTTATGCTGACATGGTAGACGAGGATCACCAGTATATAAAGGTTGGTCATGCTGGTAGAGGAGGATCATCAGTATATGGAGAGGTTGGTCATGCTGGTAGAGGAGGATCACCAGTATATAGAGAGGTTGGTCATGCTGGTAGAGGAGGATCATCAGTATATAGAGAGGTTGGTCATTCTGACATGGTAGAGGAGGATCATCAGTATATAGAGGTTGGTCATGCTGACATGGTAGAGGATGATCATCAGTATATAGAGGTTGGTCATGCTGACATGGTAGAGGAGGATCATCAGTATATAGAGGTTGGTCATGCTGACATAGTAGAATAGGATCACCAGTATATGGAGAGGTTGGTCATGCTGACATGGTAGAGGAGGATCCCACTCACGTTGTGCGTCCTAGGGTGACTGTTCCCTATTACGCATATTGGTCAGGGTTTGCTATCCCCCCGCTCCTCGTTAGGACGAGTGGGGGACGAGACCCCCCCTCCCCTTTTCGATGGGCATAAGGGCCCTCGGGGGGTGCATTTGTCTGTGGCTGCGTGTTTCGCTCCCCCTTTTTGTTCCCAATAAGGCTGGAGCGGAAACGCTCAGACAGATGAAACATAACTTATACATAGCTTATCCTATAACCCTAGTTATGTGAATACATGCTGAGAGCTTCCGCTCTTTACACCCTGAGGACCCTTGGCTGTTTTCACGCATGAAATTCAGACTCGGAAGGGCGTGGAGGTGACCATATCCTGTGTTTTAAAGGGGTTATGCACTGCTATTCCTAGCACTATTTGGGCAACTTTACACAATTCCTGTTAGTCTATTGAAGACATTTGTAATTTTTTTTCAAAAAAAATCATTGTTTTATATTTCTAATCAAGTACTCGAAACCATAATTTTTCAGCCTCGAGAAATCAGGCTGTTATGGCCCCGCCCATAAGCACTTTGAGTGACAGTCAGACCACAGGCTGCACTGGTAGAGGGAGGGAGGGAGGGGGGGGAAGAGAGAGAGAGTTCAGTTCAGTTCAGAGTTTTTATTTGCCACATGGAATAATACAATCATAGTTTCTTCATTAAAAAATCATAAATAGTCATTCCATGGACAAAAGGAGCAGGAAGAAGAATAAATCTTATAGTTATATAGTTACCTGCCCCTTATTCCTAAACTAACATGTATTTTCTTAATGGTCGGCGTATAACCATATATTTACACAAATAATCATTTATACCATGAGAGAGAGAGAGAGAGAGAGAGAGAGAGAGAGAGAGAGAGAGAGAGAGAGAGAGAGGAGAGAGAGAGAGAGAAGCCCCTCCCTCTCTCTTCCTTTTTTTCTTTCTATCACTCTCCCGTTCGGAGGTGTGTGTGTTTCGCGCGGACCTCCGTGCAGCAGGTCCCCCCCCCCCCCCCAAGTGCCCCCTCTCTCTCCCTCCCTCCCTCTCTCTTCTTTTTTTTCTTTCTATCACTCTCCCGTTCGGAGGTGTGTGTGTTTCGCGCGGACCTCCGTGTGGCAGGTCCCCCCCCCCCCCCCCCCCAAGTGCCCCCTCTCTCTCCCTCCCTCCCTCTCTCTTCTTTTTTTTGTTTCTATCACTCTCCCGTTCGGAGGTGTGTGTGTTTCGCGCGGACCTCCGTGTGGCAGGTCCCCCCCCCCCCCCCAAGTGCCCCCTCTCTCTCCCTCCCTCCCTCTCTCTTCTTTTTTTTCTTTCTATCACTCTCCCGTTCGGAGGTGTGTGTGTGTCGCGCGGACCCCCCCCCCCCCCCAAGTGCCCCCTCTCTCTCCCTCTCTCCCTCTCTCTTCCTTTCTCTCGGCTCCCTCTCGGCTCTCTCTTCCTCTCGCCCCGCAGCTTCACTCGCTGTCTAGTCTAGGTAGAATGGGGGCGGGCATCTATCCACAGCGCCCTGTGACGTGCACCAGGTCGTCAAATCAACATGACCTGATTTACTAGAGGCAAAGAGGGGATGGGCTGTAGCTGAGGAATTCGCCAATATAGTATTTAAGGCCCAAAAACACATTGATACGAACTCCTATTACTATAATACAATGCTAGAGACTGAAAAATGACATTTATAATGCATGGCACCTTTAAGGAAACACGCTGTAGGCGTGGCCACAGGCGAATGCCGGTCCATGGACGTTTTTCAACACGCGCGCAATAGGCGCACAAATGATGAATAAATCCCAATAAGGCTGGAGCAGAAGCGCTCAGCCAGTATTCACAACATTTGTCATGTCGAGTGGACATACAGAGTTAAGCAAAAAGAGGCATATACAATCACACAGCATATAAAATCACAACAACAAGGCAAGTAAGGATAACAATTATAAGGACAATTACCAATGGGTTCGTTTATTGAAAGTCGGCGGTTGAGCAGATTTAAGACAGGAGTCAGATGGCTTATTCTGCTAGAAGTTTACTAAAATCTCAAGGCACAGGAAAAATAGATATAACAAAAGCAGGATAGCCGGACCAGCACTCTCAGGTTCAATAGTTTTAATGTCTGTTTCCAATTCAGGCTGCCATTAAAACTATTGATCTGGCTAGCCATATCACTGAAGAAGGACATAGTTCCGAAACATGTCTGTTTCCAATTCAGGCTGCCATTAAAACTATTGAACCTGAGAGTGCTGGTCCGGCTATCCTGCTTTTGTTATATTCAACTTTATGGGATTACAGCACCCAGTGTCAGAACTTGAGAGTGCGGTCTAACTTGACAACAGGAAAAATAGATCAAATCTGGACCCCAGGGCCCTCATTTATCAACTTGACTTACGCACAGATATGTGCGTAACCCGTGCGTACGATCATTTCTAAGCAAAGTGTGGGATTCATCAATTTGAACTTGTGCTTGACTCTGTGCGTATATTCAAGCACAGGTCGGACCATGCGTAGTTGGCGCCCGGTGGTAGAATATTTTTACAACGCGGAAATAAGCACTGGCTGCGCTCCGCGTAACTCAACTCGTTATTATTTTTCGCATATATTGCAGAAATACGGGAACGTTTTGATTATATTTAAAAGGCTTTGCCATTGTTAAATGTAATAAGTGGAACCCCGAAGCTGTAGGCAGAATACAAGTCATATGAACACCCACGATATAAACGCATTGCAACGAGAACAGACAGAGGTTATTTGTTGAGTGTATGTGTATACAAAAACCCTTGCAATAAATGTGTCTTAAATGAATGAAAAGCATACATGCTCTGGACACAGAGGACAGAGCATATATCGTGTGGGTGATATCATGACTTGTATTCTGTGTCAAAGCCTAAATCAAAACGTCCCCGTATTTCTGCAATCTATGCGCAAAATAATAACGAGTTGAGTTCTAACAAAGAACGTATTACATGCTGGTAGGCTGATAGAGTAAACTATGATATGAATATGAATATGATATGATATAAAGGTATACTGGTCCGTCCGCGAGGATATCGAGGACTCGAGTTGGGGGACCCTGATGTAAACAAGACAAAAGTCTTTCTCTGGTCTGCATCCCCTTAACAATTGTGTGTATTGAGCCGTACTGTATTGTACCCATTCTGCAATCTGTTAAATAAAGTTTCCATTCATTCATTCATTCATTCATTCATTCATTCATTCAGCCATTAAATGCAATTTGAGAATATAGGCTAAAGCGACGGCCTAGCCTATACATATTATTTAATGTTTTCATAAGCATAAAGATACAACAGCTAGATTAATGATCAAGTTAGTTTACTGTATGCAGGCTTCGCAGGGCTGTGTGTTATTATATGCGCAAGTTACTGTTGCATAATGTAGGCTATGGGCTGGCTGCTATTATATGTACTTCATATAGGCTGCCTAATACCAACAACAAGATAGATTGTAGCATATGCCTCTACACACATTATATTATACACATCATATTATATCTTGGTTCGGCAGCGCCTCTGTGAACAATCTCTCAGAGTTTGCTCCATCAGTAATCAGTAATGTGAACGGGATTCCACTTGGTCAATGTACAGATAATCTGCGATGCGCATTTTGGCTGATAATGTGCCGGTGGCCGGAGTCATTCATATTCACTTAAATGCAGATCATAGTTATCCACTGAAGCCATATGACTCTGACCAGAACGGGCTCATGACGAGCGCACATAATAGGCATTAGAGCGCAGAGTTGTCTGTGAACTTGGCAACTTCATTAGATTTATTTATTCTCTAAAAATATCTATAATCATACGATTAAATATTGTTTAAAATAAAACGCTAAATACTATTATTCTGTGTGTCATGTTTCCAAATAAGATTGTTCACAACGGGAAATGCTGTACATACGTTCGGTGATCAATCTCGCTCTCAGTGAAGTCTCTCAGAGTTCGCTCGGGTTAGTCCACTTTTCCACATTTCATGGGGGTGTTCCATTACCGTATATGGTTAATCGGGGCGGTTCTGGTATGCAAATACTTAAAACAGTGCACAAGCTCAAACGTAGGATCAAAGTCATATTTATCAAGACAGGTGTGCGTAGGACCTGTGTACGCACGTGTGATAAATCCCGTTTTTTTTGTGCGTGCACACATTCTAAATTCTGTGCTTACGTGTGGAAATAGAAGGTTTTCTAAGTGAACTTGATAAATGAGGGCCCTGGGGCATGTACCTTCACGCAGGGAGAGCACAGTTGCAAGTGGCCCTGATTCGTAAACCGTCACATCATTTTATACCTAGTAGTTGGACACACCTCTTTTTGGTTTGATGATTGATGGCTGTCGTCGGGGACAAAGAAAGGCGGGGGGGAGAGGAGGTAGGAGGGAGGGAATTTCAGCACGTGTCTCTTGGTGTAAAGTGGGGGCCAGAGATAATGTCTCCCCTGAGTCCCCCTTCCTGGGTGTTTGTGTGTTTGTGTGTGTGTATGTGTGTATGTGTGTGTGTGTGCGAGGCCGGACACAGCACTGGTCAGGTTTCAACGGGTTATGGAAAGTTTAGGTACTTAATTTAGGCATAAATCTAGGAGTTCGTGCTTTTGGGCACAAGCGAAGCTGGTTTATCCAAGGTTTTCCGTAATTAGAGGTAATTAAGTGTAGGCATAAATCTATCGTGTGTGTGCTTGTCGGTGTATGGGTCTGTGCGTGTACGTGAGTGTATGTGTGTTTGTGCTCATCTATGTGTGTGTGTGCGCTTGTCTGTGTATGTGTGTGTGTGTCTGCTCATCTATGTGTGTGTGTGTGAGTGTGTATGTGTGTGTGTGTGTGCTCATCTATGTATGTGTGTGCTTGTGTGTGTGTGTGTGTATGTGTGTGTGTATGTGTGTGTGTGTGTGTGTGTGTGTGTGTGTGTGTGTGTGTGTGTGTGTGTGTGTGTGAGGGCATGGGGGAGAGATGGCATGGGGGAGCGATGGATGACGGAGACACAGCAGCGCCACAGTACATCGTGGGGAGACTCAAATGAACTCAAAAAACGTATCACAATCAATTAAAACATGTACAACTTGATTGACAAAGGTTGGATATTAAGGTTTTAAACTTTGCAACAGAGGGGAGAATCTCAAGTTTTAAGGACTGTTGGAGTTCATTCCATGAGCTATAGGGGCATCATAGCAACATGCAGATTTACCCCGTTCCAAGCAAACTCGAGGGACCTCAAGATGAGAGCTAACGTCACAGTCTTTTGTCAGTTTGTGATGAAGCAGATGTCCATCGTCAGTGTTCCCCCGCTGGAGGCGGTGTGTCTGTGGGAGCCTGCGGTGTCTGCGCTGAGAGAGAGAGTCCGCGCCGCTCTGCTCCAGGCTCTCATCCCCCTCAGGGCTTACGCTGGAGCCTACGAGAAATACCTGGAGCTGCACAACTCCGACATATATACCCTCTTCAAGTAAGACTGTTCAAATGACATCCTTTGTCCATACAGGCTGGGTATACATGCGTATACATACATATATATATACTGGATATAATGCATATTGCTTTATGTTAGATGTGGACATTTGATAGGAGTTTCAAATTTAATAGGATTCATTGAGCGGGAATAATTTAAATGAATTATTGAACTATAGATACCAGATACAATACAGTCATTTGTTTTACCACAATACATGAGAGACTGAGATTTAGGCAGTGCTGACGTTACGACACAGCATGATGTCGATTGTAATATTGCTATTATACAACAATTTGTATTTGTGTGTGTGTGTTGGTGTTCCAGAGCCCACAGCCAGGAGGAGCAGACAGTCCAGGAGGCGAAGGAGGCGTTCATTCAGTACCTGAAGGAGAAGGAGGCGCTGGAACAGTCCCTCCCAGTCTCCATCATCATCGGCCCTGTCTCTGTCAACGTGGAGGCTGTGCGACAGACCCTGGTCAACAAAGAGAAGGCTCTGGCCAGCGCTACCTTAGACCGCCTTGCCACCAAGCTACGCCTGCAGATCAATGATGTAAGTCTCCAGTTTACCTAAAACCACTAAATGATCTGGGTGAGGAATTTGGTGTTTTTTCACATTTCACCTTTGAATTATTGAAAAGTAACAACAAAGATGTGTGTGTATGTGCATGCATGCCTGTGTGTGTGTGTGTGTGTGTGTGTGTGTGTGTGTGTGTGTGTGTGTGTGTGTGTGTGTGTGTGTGTGTGTGTGTGTGTGTGTGTGTGTGTGTGTGTGTGTGTGTGTGTGTGTGTGTGTGTGTGTGCGCGTGCATGCATGTGTCCAGGTTTGTGAGGAGTACAACGCCATCAGCAGGAAGCTGTATGAGAAGCTTAACGACATTGAGGAGCTGGCGGAACAGAGAGAGTGGATGAGACAGATCCCAGACCAGCTCAAGAGCCGTGACGTACTAAGACATGGAAAATAACAACAATGCATCAGATGTTTAAAATATACACATATTCAAGGTTGTTCCTGTGTTTATTATTTGTTTTGTTTGTCCAACTGACCTACAGGAGATTCTTGACAAAGTCTTGTCACACTATGAGTTCTTGGACACGTATTTCTACAGCCTGTCAAATGCCGACTTCGATGGAAAGTAAGCAGAATTCTGGGTTTGAGGCTTTGGATAAAAGAGATATATAAATGCACCATTTACCATTTACAAATAATCAACCATCATAAGGCATATTTAATCCTTAAAAAGCCAATTTGTCCTAAAAAGTCCTAAAAGGATTTGCCCCCAAATTCCAATCAAAGCATAAAAGCATTTGACTGCAACAGTCTTGTGATTTGATGGGCATATTCGAGCAGAACAGTGGCAATGATCATTTGAATGTACAAAATGATAATTTGTGTGCTCCGCTGTTTATTTCAATGATAACCCCATGGCTCGACATGAAACGTCTCCCAAAACCAACAGCAACACGTAGCAGGACGATTGAGCTGATGTGTGTGGTTCTATCCTCTCTCTGTGCAGATGGACAGCTATTGGCTGGTCTCGGAAGATACTCACCCAGCTGGAGGCAGTAGCTACCCAGCATGAGCAGGATGAGCTGAGCTTCCAAAAGGCCCAGCTGGCGGAGCAGAACAAGTTCCAGGATCAACTGAACTCTCTACAGGTTATCTGGGGACATTCAAATACCTTTCTATTCAATAATCCCATCCCAAAGTCTTTGGTTGGTCTTAGGTTGTCATTCGTTTTCTAAACCATGCACTTGGTTAATCTATTCTAGGCTTATAATTCCTCTTGAACGCTGTATATGTATCTCTAGAATTCTGTTAGTTCATCTCATTTGAACCATTGGGACTGTGTTTCCAGATGGAGGTTGCTGGGTTTGCTGCTGCCCACACAGACATCAGTCTAGCCCACGAGACAGCCAACAAGGTGAGGGAGGTGATCGAGGAGCTGACGGAGGCCCAGACCATGGCCCAGACCCACAACAGCAGAGAGCGTATCTTTGGGATTCCCGTCACCAACGTGAGTGGAGGAGAACATGCCAGGTGCCTCAGGCCAACAATGGATGTTCTTTTTATCTTTATAGACATGTTTCAAACGGCAGCAGGTCAATTCTTCGAACACAGTTTTTTTCTGACCCAAAAGAAATCCTAAAATTGTTGTCACCAATGAGTAGGGTAATGTGAGAGAGTTTCAGTAACTAACCACCATAGTGAATGAATGAATGAATGAATGAATGAATGAATGAATGAACGAACGAACGAACGAACGAACGAACGAACGAACAAACAAACAAACGAATGAATGAATGAATGAAAACTTTATTTAACAGATTGCAGAATGGGTACAATACAGTACGGCTCAATACACACAATTGTTAAGGGGATGCAGACCAGAGAAAGACGTTTGTCTTGTTTACATCAGGGTCCCCCATTTTCAATTCATAATGACATTTATGACATACACAACATACATGACATCATGACAATTATGACATAGGGACATACATGACATACAGGTATATAGTACCGTTACATTTGTGACATATACGATATGCAAATATACAGTACTGTTACCCAGAGATCCTAACAGAAAATATATACATATAATGGGGAGGAGACTGTACATTAGGAGGGGGTGGGTGGGTGGGAGAGAAAATATATACATACGGTGGGGAGCAGACTGTCCATTAGGAGGGGGTGGGTGGGTGGGAGAGAAAATATATACATACGGTGGGGAGGAGACTGTCCATTAGGAGGGGGTGGGTGGGAGGGGGGGTTTGGACATTTACGGTGGCCAGTTTCGAATTGCAGCCTCCGTGTTTGTTCAAATATTTTTCTTTTATTCAGCACAAAATCAAGACAGTACAGATATGCAGATATATTTTACAACTAGTTCTCAATTAACATCCTGTCTGTACCGTGTCATTAACACTTTCAGCGCCACGCCTGGTTTTCCGTTTTACCGCTTGAATGCCACCATCGGCGCCAATGTTAACGTTAATATCGCCTAATCTATGTTTTAAATTATGGCTATGTGTCTAATCTGCCCATCGCATTATCAAAGACTATTTTCCAGTCAGTGCTGTGAAGGCAGATTGTTTTTTTATCGCGTCGTTGCCGTTTCAGAGCAGTTAGAAAAGCCCCCGTTTTGATATAAAAAACAGCTCATTCTGGAGCATTCTATGAAAATCGTCTTTTAGTGGAATATTCCACAACGTTGATATTCGTCGGCCTTTTTATGAATCGTTTTCAAATAAACGCTAGATGATCAATATTATACGTGCACGCACGCACATTACGGCCGCGCACTGATAATCGCTCCGTTGATTTCCTCACAGACTTTTACAGTGAAACCGAAAGAAGACATTTCACAAAACAGCTTATAACTTCATCAAACTTACTCTGATTATCCTACCACTGATAACATAGAGTCCTTACCTGACATCAGATGGTATCCAACTGGTATATTCCAATTCCTGATCACCATTCGAAAAAATCGATACGTGTATGGATCCAACGCGATACAGGAAAACTCCATGATCCGCGGGGACCTGAGGCTCCAGAATGAACTCTAGTAACCCCGGCTGGATCAGTGAACTGGAAAATGTGGAGTACCGGATTTTTTTCCCCATTCATTTTCATTGAGTCCATTCCAAAATCACTTATGTCATCTGGGAGACGACAGGGGGCGCTTTTTTCCACAGTGATCGCCGGCGCCCCTCGGCTATACTCGGGTAGGCTCGGGTGATGCAATAATTTTTCAGATCGCAAAAAAATAAAAATAAAAATCCGAGAAATCTCGTGAGTGGCATGCAACCACCTATAAAAAAAACCGAGAAATCTTGTGAGTGGCACTGAAAGTGTTAAGAGACAGCTATGCTTGGGGAAGGGGAAGGGGCGTAAAAATAAATACATAAATAAATAAATTAAAAAATATATATAAAAAAATTTTAAACAGGTAAATCAGAATATACTACATGTGTGGATCAAACCATTTAAAAAAGAAAATCACAATAAAATGGGGAATAATATAGAAAATAATAAGATGAAAATAAGTAATACGTTGCCTTTATAGCCCTATTCGCTCTATACAATCCCACTTTCTATCGAACTGTTCACCTTGCAACCTGATCAGATGGGTCATCCTCTCCATGTCCTGAATTTCTTTGACTTTGTTTAGCCATTGGTTATGTGTTGGGGGACTGGGTTTTAACCAATTAATTGTGATCATTTTCTTGGCAGCAGTTAACAGTATTTGAAGAAGATACACACTTTTCCTTCCCTCAATGCCCTCTGGTATGACTCCGAGGATGGCAGTTTTAAAATCTTATGGGATGTCCATGTCGAATACTTTTTTTACATCCCTGAATACATCATCCCAGAAGTGACATAGTTTTGGGCATGTCCAGAAAATGTATGTATGGTTACCTATTTGTTCACCACATCCCCTCCAGCATTCGCTTGTGGGAGTCGTACCTGCTTTAGCGGTCAATAAGGGGGTCTTGAAAAACCTACTAATGACCTTCCATTTATATTCTCTCCAGGAATTAGAATTAGTCACCTTATGTGACTAACTAAGGCAAAATCTGCATATGGCTCGCCGACAACAAACTATCATTACACCTGGGCAAAACAGAGTCCATTCTCTTCGGTTCAAATAACAAACTCAGCAAGACCGACGGCTTCTCAGTTACAGTGGGTGACAATATTGTCACAAGGAAAGATGAAATTAGTCCCCAAGTTGCTGTACTCTGTCATCTACTCTAAGCCATCCTAGGTTGTCAAAGTGGGCAGCGGTGAGCTGGGTTTTAGGAGTAAGGTCAAGCAGTAGTCTGACCAGTTTGTTTTGTGATGTTTGTAATCTTGTTTTTAGCGCCTTTGAGGTGCTTTGGTACCATGAGGTGCAAGCATAGTCGTAGTACCCTTGAATGCGTGCTCCTGTTAGAGTCTTCAGGGTATTCTTGTTTACCAGAGAGGAGATCCGGTACAAGAATCGAGTTCGTTGGTTGACTTTTTTGATTACATTGGATGCCATTTTGTCACAGGAAAGATTTGCCTCTAGGATGGAACCCAGGTATGTAATTTCATCTTTCCTTGTGACAATATTGTGGTCTTGCTGAGTTTGTTATTTGGTCCAAAGACAATGGACTCTGTTTTACCCAGGTGTAATGATAGTTTGTTATCAGCGAGCCAGGTGCACCATAGCCCCGATAGTGAGTAATGGCCTCTGAAAATGTAAAGGAATAGTTAGGATCTTCTTTACATTAAGCGTTGTGAAATACTTGCCAGTAGTGTAATCGATGCGTAACCATTAGCTTACGTACAGAGCCTATGCTTCAGACCGAGATGATGTCTTGGAATTAGCCCCAGTGCATAGTAACTGCATACGACTATAGCACAAAGACAGCTGTTTTCTGTTGTGGATGTTGTTTAAACGTTTGTCGGCATGTAGTGGATTAAAACCTGTTGTTGCCTGTGGGAATTCTTCGGTTTTGCTCAGAACCCGGACAGATCTCAGACCACAGGACTCCATAAGTAAGCTAATGGTTAGGCACACTATAGCCAATTATACAACGGCATGCAAATGTCTCGATTCTGATTGGCTGAAACAGTCAATTTACACGTATGTATTCTTCACAATTCCACGCTCCTGGTCCCAGGACCCGCCCACAACCGAATTACAATCACTCCGCCGTGCGGATTTTTAGGAAAAAACAAGATGGCGGACAATAATCTTTAACAAATGGATATGTTGATAGCGTCATAATGACTAAATATAAACCGATTCTGTCACGGCGAATGTCTTAGTTCTTTAAACAATGTTGGATGATGTAATTGATGGGTCATGAGTCATTGTGGAACAAAATAAAAATTGCGCGGATTGATTGATTGATTAATTTGCAAATTCTATTTAAATTTTTCTTTTCTTTCTTCCCCTTCCTTGCCCCTGACTGCAGAGCTCACTCTCACACTGTCTGGCACACTCGGTCGCACACACGCACACACACACACACACACACACACACACACACACACACACACACACACACACACACACACACACACACACACACACACACACACACACACACACACACACACACACACACACACACACACACACACACACACACACACACACACACACACACACACACACACACACACACACACACACACACACACACACACACACACACACACACTCCTGTCTGCAAGAGACTGAGAGACAAGCAGCTGGGTGCTGCGCTGTTTTAAGTGAGCATGGCCTATTGAATTGATTGATTGATTGATTGATTGCTAATTTTATTACTGTCTGCCTGGTTTCCAACTGGTTAAGTTTAGGCCCTCTTTCGAAGTTGGTTAAGGTTAGAGTTTGTCTTTAAAGCAGGGCGATAGACCACCAGCCCTGGTTCCAAACTCCTTCCAAACCAACTTTGAAAGAGGGCCTAAACTTAACCAGTTGGAAACAAGGCGGACAGTAATAAAATTAGCAATCAATCAATTCAATAACCCACGCTCACTTAAAACAGCGCACCTCCCAGCTGCTTCTATAGAAAGTAGGTTTAAAAAATAAAATAAAAAAATAGGGCGAAGAAAACTTTTTTTCCTATAGGGCAAAGAAAACTTTTTTTTAATTTGTTTTACCTACTTTCTATAGAAGCATCTAAGAATGAAGTTCTATAGAAAGTAGGTTAAAAACTAAAGAAAAGTTGGATGTGTTAGTTGGTTGGATGTCTTAGTTGAAAGACAGTTGGATGTGTTAGTTCGTTGGATGTCTTAGTTGAGAGACAGTTGGATGTGTTAGTTTGCTGGATGTTGCTGGATGTCTTACTGAGAACAGTTGGATGCACTTCCGAGCTGCTTCCACATGGAGGCAACTTCTCTTTTTTGTTGTTGTGGGAACAACTTTTTGTGGCGGATGGTTTTTTCAATAGATCTTCGATTAATGTGTGTTTATTGTATAGCAATAAGGTTGGATGAATGTGGCAGTTGTATAAAAGCATTACACCACTTGCAGTCGTGATTTGTGAAAAATAAACCATGCCTAGGGGGGTCTAACGACCACCCCTAGGCATGGTTTATTTTTCACAAACCACTCCTGCGCGTGATGTAATGCTTAAGTATTTCATAACATTTAATGTAAATGAACTTCCTTTAAGCGTGGCTTTGGCTTCGTCAGGGAAAGGCCTGTCCCTCATTGGCCTCTGTGGTTGGTTGTTAATCACACATGAGAGGCTAAGTAGAGAAACGTGGCAGAACGTTTCAATAAGGTATGAAAACGGCTTATTTTGTTAATATTTTTTAATGTAAATTATATTATCAGACGTGCACCACAACTGTGAACGTTTGTGTTAAAAATTACATATTTATGTGCATTTGACTGCGAATGCTGATCACCTGCAACTTGCAAGTTACCCACCGTAACTTTAATGTTTTTTCTTTCCAGCTGGTATGGTTTGAGCTGTTTAACAAAGCGTGTTAAAAGTGAAAAGAGAAACGTTGTTTCTAACGATGTGTTGTGTTACAATGTGTCACAGTACGAGCATCTGCAGACGGTGATTAAGGACTTCCAGCCCTTCAGAGACCTCTGGACCACCACCTCTGATTGGCTGCATTGGCAGGAGGCCTGGCACAACGACCCGCTGGAGTCCATTGACCCCGAGCAGCTGGAGCGTAGCATGAGCGAGGCTTACAAGACCATGCACATGTGTGACAAACAGTTCAAGGACGTCCCTGGTTAGTGACAAATACATGATTACATTCAACACCTTTAGAGGATCTTTACCTGTGATTCATATGTTCCTACTGTGTTCATACCGTTTCCCTCTCATCCTTCATCATCTCCAGCCTGTCAGATTGTGGCGAATGATATCAGGATGAAGATAGACAACTTCCGCCCCCACCTCCCCCTCATCCAGAGCCTGACGAACCCTGCGTTGAGGCTCCGCCACTGGGAGACGCTTTCGGAGCGCATCCAGGTTGACATGAAGCCCCAGGCTGAACTGAACTTCTCACGCTGCCTGGAGCTGGGCTTGCAGAACCATGTGGACCAGGTGGCCGAGGTGGCTGAGGCAGCAGGGAAGGAGTACGCCATCGAACAGGTACCACACTGGTTCAAGAGACCGGTGCTCCGTGGTGTGATGTAAACCAGGAAAACACACCTATATTCTGATTCCCAATGAAGAAAGTTCCATAAAGCTTGTTTTTCACCCACAGATCAAACTCTTATAGAATGCATGTGACTATATCCCACATTTTATGGTGTAAAAATATATTTTATGCTTTTATCACCCAAATATTTATACACTTATATTTAAATGCATAGTTCAGACTATTTAACTGTACAATACATATCAAATGTAGCAATTCTCTGTAAATATAATTTATTGTCAGTGTATATTTTCTTATATGTTAGTAAGGGTTATTTTATCTTAATCATGGAATATTCCATGTGCTTGTTTTCTGACAGATAGTGTTAGATGTCTGTTATTAGACAGGGTTTACACACCCATCCACCAGGACAAACCTTTGTATGTACCTGTACATGTATTTTGAATCGTTTACAATACATTTTAAACATTCATCTTTCAAACTCAACATTGTAATCTTTCACTCTCTCTCCCCCCTCTCCCCCCTCTCTCTCTCCAGGCTCTGGATAAGATGGAGGCTGAATGGTCGACGGTGATGCTGGATGTTTCTCCCTACAAGGAGACAGGCAGCTACATCCTGAAGAGTACAGATGAGGCCGTCCAGCTCCTGGATGATCACATAGTCATGACCCAGGGCATGGTCTTCTCTCCTTACAAGAAGCATTTTGACAAGCGCATCACTACGTGGGAAAGCACGCTCAGGCTGACTCAGGTAGATGCACACACACACTTCTCAGGGCAACTCGACATAACTTGAATGGCTAGAAAGGTTCGTTCCTGGTTTAATATGGGTCATTTGCTTCGGTTCACGGTAAATGGTGCATTTTTATATAGCGCTTTTATCCAAAGCGCTTTACAATTTGTTCCTCACATTTTTACCCATTCACTGACACATTCACACACCGACGGTGGAGGCAACCATGTAAGGTGCCAACCTGCACATCGGGAGCAATTTGGGGTTAAGTGTCTTGCTCAAGGACACTTCGACACGCTGCCCGGGAGGGGCGGGAATCGAACCGGGAACCTTCCGATTACCAGACGACTGCTCTACCTGTTGAGCCACTGTCGCCCCTAAGATGGCTTCTATAGAACTTTGATATTGTTGTCATTGGAATGAACCGGTTTATGTGTGTTTTGTGTATTAGTGTTACAACCAAGCATATATGACTTGCCCTAAGGCCTCAACAGTCAGGAATATGGCTTGTTTCCCGGTAGGCCTTGGTTGTAAAATGGTGGACAACAAGAAGTCTGACACGTCTTTAGCAAAAACAACAATATTTATTTCCTATAACAAAAATGGAGAGCTGGGTGCACAAAATAGAGCAAAAATGGTGAGAGCACAGGTGAGAGAGCAGCAGCAGTGACGATGCCCCCAGTCTGCTTTATAGGGTGTGGAGCCTCGTCACCACACCTGTGTTCAATTACACAAAAGAAGCAAGTGTGTTAATTACAACAAAGAACATGTGTCAATTACAATCCACCAATTAGTGACACCACACTCACACCACAATGTGAATGCATAACCAAAAGACAGTAAGTACACCATCCACCATGTGAACGTACACAACACCCCCACACCGAAATGTATGTTCTCCTTCTAACCGTTATAGCCCAAAAAAACACCACCAAGAGGATGAACATAAATAATAAGGGGATACTTACCAACCTTATCTATACCAAAGATTATGCAACTACACAATACTACCATATGTGTAGTGCCTGTACCGTGTCGAGTGCGAGTCTTATTACAGAGACACTCAACTGTACACCAAAAATATTGTGACCCATAAATTGCTATGGGCCACTACCACTAGAGCGACAATGGGCTGGCCCCTGTCGAACACAACCTTCAACCTTGTCGAATGCTCCCCACTCTGGAACATTCAACAATGTTGTTTAACATAAACAACATTTCCCCGGCTCTCGGGCAAGTGAGCCCTCTCCAAAACGTGTACTGCTGGAATCGGATCGAGTGGAGCTGGTGGAAACACCCGATCTGGTCTCCCCACCACCTGTTCAACTACACCCCACTCATCCTCCACTGAGGCGTAAGGCCTAGAACTGCATCTATGCACCAACAAATCATCCTGTATTAACCAACATTGTTTCAGGTCAACACCTCTCTCTACCGATGACAGTGACAGTGAACAGTGAGGCAGAGACAGTGAACTGGAATCAACACCAGAGACAAGCTCAATGCGCTCACCAGGAAAACAAAAATAATAACATTTCTCTGGTACCACCACAGAGCCCATCTCCCCCTTTCCTGGCCTCACCAGTTCAGGAGACAGTAATCCATGCTTTTCCAGAGTAATAATAATAATAATAATAATAATAATAATAATAATAATAATAATAATAATAATAATAATAATAATAATAATAATAATAATAATAATAAACTCTTTGTATAGCACCTTTCATACAGAAACTGCAGCTCAAAGTGCTTCACAACAGAAAAAAGACAGGCATAAAATGAGCACATAAAGTGCAGACATATAAAATCACAGTTTTTTACATTAGGATCTAACATCCCAACAGGCCACCTTGTTTATGGTTTGATTCAGTTTTAAATAGACAATAATAAAAAGAGTAAGATAAAATAGACAGTAAAATAGTGTAATGGTGCAGTGCAATAAAATTGTAGAATAGATAAAAAAGAATATATATTTTACAGTGCAGAGTAGGATGTACCACCTCAGGCATGTCATCACCACCTCTGGAACACAGTAACACATTATTCACAGAAACACTTACGGCATCATTAACACATTGGGTGCCAACAACGAGAGATCTCGTTATTGGCCGCCATGCGTTCGTTGCCAATAACGAGATTTCTCGTTATTTAATCGTTATTTCTTTTATTAGCGATATCAATTCATTTTTCATCCGTCCAGCCTGACATCATCATTGGGAATGGCTCTGAGCTCGAAAACGGCAAATACCGCCCCCTATCGTCTCCCGGATGGTAATGCACATCATTGGATTGGATTGAGTGAAAAAGTGCATCAGAAAAAAAGTCTGGTCCGGGGTTTTCCCATCTCTGGCAAGCAGTGTCTGTTACTAGATTCCCTGCCAAGGCTTGGAGCAGCTTTTATGCGTTTCGGACTATAACATTGGATCAATAAACGCGATCAATATTTGGAATGGCGATCAGGAATTGGATTCATCTTTTTGCAGAACATCTGATCTGAGGTAAGGAATCTATGTTACCAGTTTTGGGTTAATCAGAGTTGTTTTTCTCAGATTTATTTCACAACGTGTGTGTGTGTGGCGTTAGGCGCAGAGCGTGCCACGAATAAATTATTTTTCAGCCCGCTTTTGTATCGTGCATAAGAATACAAATACTCTCAATAATCTAGCGTTTATTTGAAAACGATAATAAATCAGCCGGAAAATGACAACGTGTTTTGTGTATTCCAGTAAAATTACTAGAGCTCTCCGAAACTATACTCTATACTATAACTATACTAATAAAACGGAAATGTACTGATGAAAAAACAATCAGTTTCGTACATGTTGACTGCAAGCAAGTCATTGATAAGTGACGGGTGTATTGTATGACACAATTTAGATATAGTTTATGCGTTCGCAAATGTGCTCGTCCTCCCATTGATTAATGTGGTGGCATCCAAGCGATAAATCGTGATATCCGGCTGGCAACCAATGTGTTAACATCCAAAATGGTGGCACACACATTGACTCAATCCTGATAATTTCTTTTGCCATACATTAGGCTAGGCTGTGCAGGTTGCTGCTTTTATTTTATATTTTCTTATTAACCTTTATTTACCCAGGGTAGGTTCGCTGAGCGGATGCTCTTTTTCAGGAACGCCCTGCTTCACATTCACACAGTTCCATTCACACCTGGGAGCTGCCCAGTACAACCACAGTCTGCCACCGTTGGCCACTGAGCAACTCCACTGGAGCAGTTGGGGGTTAAGTGCATTGCTCAAGGACACTTGAGCGGTTGGTGTTAAGGGGATAGGAGAGAGTTATTAATTCACTTCCCCAGCCCAGATTTTTTCCTGCTGGTTTGAGGGATCGAACCAGCGACCTTCCGGTCACAAACCCGCTTCTCTAACCATTAGGCCACCCGCTGCACCCGCTGCTGTTGGGATCCATGTACAGGCCACTGGTAACTAGGTTGACTACTTTCTGGACTAGCAAATGAGCCCGACTGGGAAGAATACCCAGTGCCTGTTAGAGTGTCAGTGTGGTCATGTGAGTCAATACCAGAACTACTAAGTTATTTACTGGGATCATAACTGCTCACCAGTGATTCATCATGAACATTAGAGCTACTGTAGGAAGGCTGGTAGCTTAACTCTGGCCCTGTAGCATCATTAATCAAAATGGTGCCACATGAAATGAGCAACATTACTCAAAATGGTGCCACATGAATTAGCATCATCTGAATCATTCTCATCCTCCAACTCGTTCATGACCATAGCTACTGTACAGGCTGCGACAACCTCAGGACACTGACTCGCCAGACCATCCACCTGCGCATCTGGCACGCATATCACCTCTGGTTTCACCAGCACCTTCCCTTCAGCTAGGTAATTTCCCAGGAGCAACGTCACCCGCTCCATAGGGATTTTGTCAGCCGCCACTCCGATTAGCACTGGGCCTGACACCAGGGCACATTCAAGAAAAACATTATGCAGAGGTACACTCATTGTGTGCATTACAAAAGCCTCAATTACGATTGATTGAAAAGTTTATTAACAGATTGCAGAATTGTTAAGGGGATGCAGATCAGAGAAGGACTTTCGTCTTGTTTACATCAGGGTCCCCCATTTCCAATTCATCATACAACACCTGCATCCAACTCGGAGTTGTGCGTAAAGGGCAGGACACTACTCCGGATAAAAGATTGGGATGCGCCAGTATCACGGAGAATTGTCACAGGCACTTTAGGACCTCCCTCTGTCAATGAAACAAACCCCTTAACTCCTGAAAGGTGTGTAAAGGTCATCCACCTCTTTGCATTCTAGTGGAGACAGAACAACAGGTTTATTTATCAACATTACTGGTCTGGGTGAGTTAGGCGGGCGCTTCTCTGGGTGCAAACAATAGCAATTTTCCATCACGTGTCCCACTTTCTCACAATTATGGCACTTCCGGTTATCTTCGTTTACCCATGGCCCATTAAACTTACCACTACCCCCAGCACTGGAGACCGTAGGCCTATTAGTACTCTATCTCGGCCTCCCCATCACGCACAGGCTCTGTCTATCAAAAAACGTCTTCGGTCAAAACATATTCATCGGCCAGGACCGCCGCTGTCGAACAGGTCCTGACTTTCCTTTCATTTAAGCAATAGCATCAGATACACCATATACTTTGAATTCTTCCAATAAGATTAGGTCTCTAAACTCATCCTTCGTGGTGACATGTTCCGCTGCACACCACCGGTCAAATAGCAACTCCTTTTCCCTGACAAACTCTACAAAAGACTGAGAGCTTTGTTTTTTTAAATTACGAAACATTTGGCAGTAGGTCTCAGGGACTAACTCATAAGCTTTAAGGATAGCTGCCTTGACTAAATCATAATCCTTATTATTAGGATACATTGATGCATAAACTGTCTGTGCTTTCCCTCTTAAAGCACTCTGCATCAGAATCGTCCATTTATCTGCCGGCCACCCGGCAGATAACATCCTTTTCCCAAAAAAAACGGGAACCATTCTCTTCTGTCTAGCCATGTCAAATCATGGCTCTCTTGGCACTTGCACAGCATTACCCAAATTACGCAGCGCCATCTCACGGTGCTGCCTGGGCACGTACCTTACGTGCCACTTCAAGTGCTTCTACACTATCACGCTCTGCCTTGGCAGCAGCCGCTTTCTCCTCGCGCTCTGCCCTGGCAGTAGCCGCTTTCTCACGTGCGCATTCAGTGGCGCGTCCTTCACGTGCCACCTCCATCTCTCGCAAGCTCTTCATCTCGCTCCCGCGACCTTAACCTAAAGCTCTCCACATCGAGTGTATGTTGCTCTGCATGCGCCTTGATACCTACATCTCCTTCACCCAGAGATTTACTGGCAGCTACACCAAAACACTGCTTTATCCAGCTCCTCAATCAACCGATTTAGCAAATTCTCTTTCTTTTGGCCTGCATCGAGCTCTATCGAATAATAAACAGCTACTTGCATTAATTCATCCTTGGTACATTTCATCACCTTCTCTCTTGTTGGTTCCTTAACAAAGTCATCCATGTCTAACGCCATTATTACTACACAGTAATTGACGAGATACGCTTTAGATACAATATAATTAACTGCTCTACTCAAATGATGTAGCACAAACTCAATTGTTCAATATCCCATTTACCAGCCGTCCTTAAGACCTGCTGTTCAAATGCCAACTCCCTGTATCCACACATTTTAATGTTAGCACTGGAATCAAATCACACGGCATAACATACTGGTGCGCACACGTGGACGCACTGGTCATACACTAAATATCGCCAGACCTCGGCACAGTAGACTAACGCTACCTAATATTAGTATAGACCTGAGTTGAACTCAATATCAACACTATGGACTACAAACGCATACAGATCAATGATACACCCTGAATATCGCCAAACCCGGCACAGCAGACAATGCCACTTGATATTAGTATAGATCTCTGCTGAGTTGAACCACACAACAAAGATATCCCTTGTGGATTAATTTACTTTTAGACATTTATTCCAAAACGCTAGAACAAACTCCAGCAACAAACAATGTGAGGCTAAACCTCTTGTGTTAACTCAAACACGCAAACAGAAAACACTGCGCTTCCTGGTCATGCGCAAGATTCAAACAGGTGTTCATTATAATTTGATAAGACCATCAAATAGCTTCTAATTTTAAACTGCAGTCTACCAAAGACTGTTAGACCACCACATGTCTACCATAACAAAAAACGTACATCAGTTACTAACTAACTAACGTACATTTACCTGGCCCCCTAACCTACCTATACTAAAAGCTATTCACTGTAGACCTGACTTTCTTCAACCACACCTGCTACCAACCAAAGATCATGTCGACCATACACCCATCAAGCATAATGGTACTAATCATTTCAATGACTGCCCCAGGGTTAAGCACAGGATGCTGACAAAAAGCCAGAAAATTATGAAATTACCTATCTGTGGTGTCGTCTAAACTAACTACTTTAAAGCATACAAGACAGTCAAATCAAATAAATTACAAAATAAGAGCATACTCACCCGTTTGAAGACCGGACTCTAATTCACTCTATCCCCCATGTTACAAACAAGCATATATGACTTGCCCTAAGGCCTCAACAGTCACAGGAATATGGCTTGTTTCCCGGTAGGCCTTGGTTGTAAAATGGTGGACAACTAGAAGTCTTTAGCAAAAATAACTTTTATTTCCTATTTAAATAACAAAAATGGAGAGCTGGGTGCACCAGCCTCCTTGGTTCAGGATACAACAATATCAAATGACAGTGGACAAAAAACAAAATAGAGCAAAGAGCAAAAATGGTGAGAGCACAGGTGAGAGAGCAGCAGCAGTGACGATGCCCCCAGTCTGCTTTATAGGGTGTGGAGCCTCGTCACCACACCACACCTGCTGATAAACTGGAGACACAAATGGCACAAAACGACACAAGAGGATTATGGCAGGGACTGAAGACAATAACTGACTATAAAGTCAGCGCCCCCTCAATGGGGAGCGACGACGCCTCCCTCGCGGACAAGCTCAACATCTTCTACGCTCGGTTTGGTGTAGACAGTGGCGCTGCTGGCTCTCCGGCTAGTGACGTCACTGGCGCGCCGGCTGTTGTGGAGGGGGGGGGCAACCGCGAGGGGGGGGGGACGCTCTCTCGTTGTCGGAACACAGTGTGAGAAGAGCATTTATGCAGGTGAACACCAGGAAGGCTGCTGGCCCAGATGGCATAACAGGACGTATACTCAAGACCTGTGCCAACCAGCTGGCCCCTGTGTTCACCGCCATATTTAATCAATCACTGGCGGAGTCAGTGGTCCCTGCCTGCTTCAAGATGTCTACCATCATCCCTGTGCCAAAGAAACCCTCCCCAGCATGTCCAAATGACTACAGACCGGTGGCACTCACCTCTGTGGTCATGAAATGTTTCGAGAGGCTGGTCAAGGACCACATTTGTGCCTCCCTCCCCAGTGATATGGACCCTATGCAATTTGCATACAGGACAAACAGGTCCACCGACGACGCGGTCTCCCAGGTACTGCACAGCACCCTCTCGCACCTTGACCGTCAGAAGGGGGGCTATGTGAGACTGTTGTTCATTGACTACAGCTCAGCGTTCAACACCATAGTCCCCACCAGACTGGTGGACAAGCTGATCGAGCTAGGTCTGAGCTCCGCCCTGAGCGCCTGGGTACTGGACTTTCTGAGCGAAAGACCCCAGGCGGTCAGGGTGGGGGGTCAGACCTCCAACACCATCACCCTGAGCATCGGGTCCCCCCAGGGCTGTGTTCTGAGCCCCCTGCTGTACTCACTCTACACACACGACTGTGTGGCCAAGTTCAGCTCCAACTCCATAGTGAAGTTCGCAGATGACACGGTGGTGGTGGGGCTGATCTCGGACAACGACGAGAAGGCCTACCGGGAGGAGGTTGAGGTACTGGAACGCTGGTGCCAGGACAACAGCCTGCTCCTGAACATTGGCAAAACCAAGGAGCTGATCGTGGATTATAGGAGAGGACAGCAGGAGACACACACACCACTGATGATAAACGGGGCTACCGTGGACAGGGTGAGCAGCTTCAAGTACCTGGGGGTCCACATCTCAGAGGACCTGACATGGTCAACACACATAGAAACAGTAGTAAAGAAGGCGAAACAGCGTCTCTACCACCTGAGACAGTTAAGGAAGTTCAGAGTATCGGGGAAGATACTCCAGTCCTTCTACTCAGGAGCTGTAGAGAGCATCCTGACCGGAAACATCACTGCCTGGTATGGAAACAGCACGGCACAGGACAAGAAGGCCCTACAGAGAGTGGTGCGCTCAGCCGAGCGTACCACGGGTATTGCACTACCCCCCCTGCAGGTTCTATACAACAAGAGGTGCAAATCCAGAGCCTGCAGGATAATGAAAGACCCTCACCACCCCAATAACAGCCTGTTTCAGCTGCTGAGGTCAGGCAGACGCCTGCGAACCCCAGCTACTAGGACAGAGCGGCTTAGGCTCAGCTTCTTCCCCCAGGCCATCAGAGCCATGAACAATGAACATTGAGTGCTCAGAACATTGAACTGTCCACACACAAGCACACATGAACACACACACGACACGCACACTGTGCACGCTCACACACGAGCAGCCACTTAACACTTTAACATGAGCGGGCACACACTCATGTCGCACACACGCACACTTATGGCCAAAGGAAAGGACACTTTAAATTAGAATAACAGGAACAGTGTATTGCACTACCAAAGCTAACTAGCATGTCCCACATGCTCTGTAAATAACTATGTACAGATACCGAGAAAATTTTTGTCACTCCATGTTACCTGCTACCTGTTACTGCACAATGTTGTTTTCTTCTTTTGATTCTATTATATGTACCACTGTATTGCACATCGTTGCGGGCAAGACCACCCGCATTTCATTGTATACCTGTATGCCGTGACAATTAAAACTCTTGACTTGACTTGACTTGTGTTCAATTACACAAAAGCAAGTGTGTCAATTACAACAAAGAACATGTGTCAATTACAATCCACCAATTAGTGACACCACACTCACACCACAATGTGAATGTATCACCAAAAGACAGTAAGTAGACCCTCCACCATGTGAAAGTACACAACAATTAGACTAGATTGAATGTTCATTACGACACATGACACCTTTGCCATGACATCAGTTTTCTGATCACGTGCCAAACCGACACTTAATTGCCATGAGAACATTTGCAAACAATGTATGGCAGCCGTTGTAAAGTGTGCCAGGCATCTAATGACCATTCAAGAATAATGTAGATTCCGAATTGTGAGTAAATGGATGCTGTATGGGCAACACCTTCCATTGTATCATTGTTCAGGGCTCTACAGTTTTCCTACGGAGCACAATGCTCCTAAATTTTCATATTCTGGAGCACAGGAAGGGAATTCAGGAGCACGATTTATGAAGGTCATCGGAAATGTCCACGCACTTTTATTTTTACCCGGTATAGCACAAATGTGACCGAGCCCAGCAGCTCGTGGCACAAGTCTCCCCCGGTCATTTTTCAGATTTTTTTTTTAATATTTGAAGAAGATATGCTTATTTGAATCTAGTTAAACCTCAAGTCTCAGAGCAGAGAAAAACTGAGAAAATCCAATCTAAAATATGGCTGCATTTTTAACACCTGGGCAGTCAGGTACTAGGTGTCACAAACTGCCTTTTTTAAACAAACGTTTTTACTATTTAGAGATACTATAACTGTTACAGTAAATATGTTCTTAAACATTCAAACTGATAATATGAAGAAAAAAACGGAGTTGCAGTTTTCCGCGATCTGATTGGCCACTGACGTTTCTCTCAGCGCCAATCGTGTGACGCCTGGTTCTATCACTGGTTAAGCTTCTTTCGAAGTTGGTTAAGGTTAGAGTTTGTCTTAGAGCAGGGCGATAGACCACCAGCCCTGATTCCAAACTCTAACCTTAACCAACTTCGAAAGAGTCGCCAAGCTTAACCAGTGATAGAACTAGGCGTTAGCTAGCTAGCAGGCTGTTAGAGGCAGAAATAGGCGTCACGCAATTGGCGCTGAGAGAAACGTCAGTGGCCAATCAGATCGCAGAACCCGAGCGCGGAACTGCAACTCCATTGGTAAAAGACATGCGGCCCGGTCACTTATTAATGTGTTTCTAGAGAGCGCTTTGATCGCCATGGTGTGGTACCTGCTAACGTTGCTCTGCTGCCCCCTGCTGGCCGTGACAGGAGGTGATTGAGGAGTGGCTGATGTGCCAGCGGTCCTACCTCTACCTGGAGCCCATCTTCAGCTCTCCAGACATCAACCAGCAGCTGCCTGTGGAGGCCAAGAAGTACCAGACCATAGACCGCACCTGGAGGAAACTGATGAAGAGCGCCTCCAACAACTGCCAGGTCAGCATCACCACGCAGAGCACCAGGAGAACCTCTCATTCACCCCAAGCTTCAGCTCTTTACCTGATAACTTACTTAATAGCACATTATGAGGTTATTGGAGCTATAGCTATAAGCAGTGTTGGACACAGCTTGACGCAGCTCCATTTCTGAGTTCAAGCTGTTTAAGATGGATTTCAGTTCATAGGAATAAAGAGCACCATATGTTGTGGGTGTGTATATGTATATGTTAGGCCGCTGTTTCCTGTTTAAGGATTTGGCCTAACAAAATTAATAGTTGGTTTCAGGTTGCCGACCGACCCTGCCGATTTAGGTGCGACCCAATATATTTTATGAGTTTTTTTTTTTTAATTATTAAAAAAATAAAAAATTTTATTTTTTATTTTTTTTAAGAATAAAGTTTCATATAAATCTTAGTCAAACATTTAGTATTATGGATATTAAACATGCTGGCAGAGTACATGCATCCATGTTGTTGTGAACATTTTAATTAAATAAAGAAATTCCCTATCCATAGTCGTGGGAAAGAATAAAATAAAAAAATAAAATAAAATAAATTCCCTACCTACCCATGGCCAAACTGACAACCAACCTGAAACCAACTATTAATTTTGTTATTGTATACTATAGTCGACTGATTGGCAGAAATTTGACGATAGTCGACTACCCCCCGAACCCCCCGAATGCAAAAAAAATAAAAATGGGGGATCATTCCATTTGGGCTGTGGGGGGTGCTTAATATCTGAAGAAGTCGACTGAAGGCTTCTTGTCCCCTGCGAAAGCATGCAATTGGTCCACTGATGGTGGTGTGTGTGCGTGTGTGCTTTCTGTCTCTGTAGGTGATAGCCTTGTGTCCAGATCAGCACCTGCTCGACAGTCTGAAGGAGTGTAACAAGCTGCTGGAACAGGTTCAGAAGGGTCTGAGTGTTTACCTGGAGACCAAGAGAGGCTCCTTCCCCAGGTAAGTAGCCTGGTTAGCTACCCTCCTTACCCAGGTTAGCCTGGTAAGCCTGGTTAGCCTCCTTCCCCTGGTTAGGGTAACGTATTTCTTCCTGCACTGATAGGAATTAAATTGAGAAGAGAGCTGTGTCCGTATGTGTCACAATCACAATTAATGTAGCGATTGTAATAATATTAAATAATAGTAAATATTATTTTGTTGAATAAAATTGCCCTGTGATTTTCATCAGTATCATACAGCCCTATCAATACCATTCATTCAAATAATAATAATAATAATAATAATAATAATTCATTACATTTATATATCGCTTTTCTAGACACTCAAAGCGCTCCCCACAATGTAGGGTGGAAATGGCCTCCTTCACCACCACTGGTAGCACCCAACCTTGGGCTACACAGGCTCAATGGCTACCATACACTGGCACCAGGCACACATCACACTACACAATGGCTGAACGGCTCAGGAGACAGGGATTGATATCAGCCAATTAAGGGGAAGGGATGATTAGGTGGCCTTGATGTCAGAGACCTGATTTGGAATTTGGCCAGGAACGTTGGGGAACCCCTTTAACGACAGAATTCAGTAAGGACCTCGGTTTAGCGTCTCATCCGAAGGACGGCACTCGCAGCTGTACGGTGTCCCTATCACTGTAACAGGGGCATTGTTACTGACTAGTCCAGAGGACAGAGTGCCCCCTGCTGGACAACAACACCACTTTCCGACAGCGGCCTTGACCGGGGCTTGAACCGGTGATCTTCCGATCATGAGTCCGGAGCGCTACTCATGTAGCCACGCTACTCATTAAAGCCACCCTGTGGCCATGATAGTTAACTGCACCTTATTTAAACATGCCAGACAACAAGACATAGATTTCTTGAAGTACGATAACTCACTGTTTTACATTGAAGTAAAGATAACTCACTGTTTTACATTGAAGTAAGATAACTCACTGTTTTACATTGAAGTAAGACAACTCACTGTTTTACATTGAAGTAAGATAACTGGTGGCACTGGTTGTTCTCGACCAGAAGAGCTCATCTGGCAGCTTCACTGTGTTTCATGCTGTTAGGAGGGTTTTCTCTTGTTCAGCTCAGCATCGGCCCGACTGTGATTCAGCTGAAGTTACATGGTGCATGTTTTATGAGAGATTGTTTCATGTAAACAACAGATTGTTTTTTCCTCCTTACCACAGACATCCTCTAGTTCTTCCTCCAGAACATGCCTGTAATTCATTGATCCATTCTTGGTCCTTTTGCCTGTAGGTTTTACTTCTTGTCAGATGATGAACTGCTGGAGATTCTGTCCCAGACCAAGGATCCCACCGCCGTACAGCCTCACTTGCGCAAGTGCTTTGAGAACATTGCTCGGGTTTGTCCTCTCATCTTCTACGTCTGCTCTTACACTCCCTAAGGAAAGCAACAACAACTGCCTCACAAATACAGCAACTGTTGCAGTTTAGAACTTTCATTTGGATACCATTTGGATTATATCATGGACCTAGACTATGGACCTTTGTTCTGTAACTGTCCTATATGTGTTGGTTCTGGCTGAATAATAAGGTAGTGAATGTAGAGGGGAAACACAGGGTATAATGATGTGGGTTAAAGTCTCTGCTACTGTGGGTAAAGGCCCTGAGATCATAAATCACTAAAGATAATATGGTTTATGTTTTTGGGAGATTTTTTATTGTTTTTACTACCGGGCAGTCCGGTAGAGAGAGAGAGAGAGAGAGAGGAAGAATGGGAGACAGAGCGGGGGGAAGACATTCGTCTGGGAATCAAACCCAGGTCGGCCGCTTCGCGACGCAGCGCGTTACATGGTTCGCCACTTGGGCGCCCAAGATAATATGGGTTAAAGGCCCTGAGATCATAAATCACTAAAGATAGGGCGGCTGAGTGGCGCAGTGGGCAAGGCGCTCGCCACTAACGCAGGATATGCTGGTATCGAGCCCAGCTCTGCGTTGCTACCGGCTTTGCCGGCCGTCATACTAACACAATTGGCAGTGTTAGAGAGTGGGAAAGCCGGTGGGTGGGGATTGGACATTGTGGACAGCGACTCCTACAGGTCGGTTGGGTGACGCCGGTACGACGGAAACAGGAAGTATCGGGGGCAACATGAGCCTCCCACGCGTTACTCCTCGCCACTGAGAGTTCGAGCTATTGCGGTTAAAAGATGCGACAGGCTGCCGGAGGGGACACGTGATGCAAGGCTTCTATCCTCACTACAGCCGACCAGTGGGAGGCATAGTCTAGCAACGTTCAAGACAGGGGAGGGAAGAATTGGAAACACAAAATTGGGATGGGAGAAAAATAGAAAATGGGGATAAAAACAAACAAAAAATGGATAAAAAAAAAATAAAACACTAAAGATAATATGGGTTAAAGGCCCTGTGATCATAAATCACTAAAGATAATATGGGTTAAAGGCCCTGTGATCAAAAATCACTAAAGCAAATTGAATGTGCATAATATGCTTCATGTTTTGATTTGTGACTACTGTCTTTAATGGGAATGTGGGTGGTTTGAGCTACAGATGTGTATCAGTGATAATCAAACCGTAAACAAAGAGGCCTATTGGGATATTAGATCCTAATGTGAAGAACTGTGTGATTTGGTGTTCTGTGCCTTGACTTTGTCTGTTTTACTGCTTATTTTACTGCTTTATTTACTTATTTTATGACTGCACTTACTTGTGCTCATCTTATGCCAATTTTGTATGCTTGTCTTTTTTTGCTACTGTGAAGCACTTTGAGCTGCAATTCTTGTATGAAAGGTGCTATACAAATAAAGTGTATTATTATTATTATTATTATTATTATTATTATTATTATTATTATTATTATTATTATTATTATTATTATTATTATTATTATTATTATTATTATTATTATTATTATTATTATTATTATTATTATTATTATTATTATTATTATTATTATTATTATTATTATTATTATTATTATTATTATTATTATTATTATTATTATTATTATTATTATTATTATTATTATTATTATTATTATTATTATTATTATTATTATTATTATTATTATTATTATTATTATTATTATTATTATTGTGTCCCTTGTTGTTTTGACAGCTCGAGTTCCAGCCGGACCTTCTGATCACACACATGTTCTCTGGGGAGGGAGAGGAGGTGAAGATGCTTAACCCGGTGAACCCCAGTGGTAACGTGGAGGACTGGCTGAGGGAGGTGGAGACGTCCATGAAGGACAGCCTGAGGGACAACATCAATCGCTCCCTCCAAGTCTACCCAGAGGTCTGGGCCCACAAAAAAACCTTATCTTAAACTAAAGTATTAAGCTGACATTGAGTCTTAAAATAAATCCCAATCTCGTACAGAGTGGGTGTTGAGTCGTTTCACATGGTGTGTTTGTCCCTCCTCTCCCTCAGCAACCTCGTACAGAGTGGGTGTTGGCGTGGCCAGGCCAGGTGGTGATCGCCGGCTGTCAGACCTTCTGGACCACTGAAGTGGCTGAGTCACTGGTTCAAGGGGACCTGGCCAGCCTCTACCCCCGGCTCCAGTCACAGGTACAGAGGAGACCACAGCTTGTTCACGCCCCTAAGATAACCCATTGATAATACTAAGTTGTGATACTTATGAAAGGACATTGCATTGTAACTGATTTATGTGTGATTTTTCTAAACCACGGTACGGTACGCACCTCGGTTTTGAAGTCACGGGTTCAGTACGGGTTTTCGGTACAGTGGGGGAACGTTTGGCTTTCCATGTTCCACTCAGGGGTGATGTAGTGTGCAGTAACTAATTTTACTTGTAGGGCTATCAACGAATATTCTATATTGAAATTAGGGCTGACCCCTATTAGTCGATTAGTCGACTAATCGGTCGAAAGGAGCCGTAGTCGACTAACCAACCTCTTAGTCGAATAGTAAAAAAATTTAATTAAAAAAATTATAATATTTTTTTTATTTGATTTTTTATCATTCTTTCCAAAAGAAAAGAGGCCTAGAAGCGTGGCTAACGCTAATGGCACGCGTACCAGAGGCTAACTGCCTACGAAAACAGGCACAGAGGCACTGAAAGAGGATTTCACCCATCTAATGAACACACTAGACTAGACAAATATCAAGATGTATCCATCAGTGGACCAATTGCATGCTTTTGCAGAGGACAAGAAGCCTTCAGTCGACTCCTTCAGACATTAAGCACCCCCCACAGCCCAAATGGAATGAATATTATATAATTAAATATTATACTTTTTTAATTTTTTTTTGTTAACCAATAGTCGACTAACGGCAAATTTTGGCCAATCATAGTCGACCATCCAAATCCATAGTCGGGGACAGCCCTAATTGAAATTAATAATAATATTTGTTTTATTATAATAATTATATTAGATTGTCGTTAGTGGTTAACATACCGTTGTATTAGTTCGGTACACAGCCGTACTGAACCTAAGGTCCAGTACTGAAATGGTTCGGTACGGATACGTGTACCTTTACACCCCTATAAAATACACAAGATGGCATGTGGTGTACTGTAAAGACGGTGAGAACTAGAGTGCAAACGGTTATTGCAAAGCTCTGATATCCTTAACTCATTGGACGCCAGACCCGAGATAAGTCAGGTTAACTCGCCATGTGTTGGACACCAGACCCGAGATATGTCGGGTTTTGGTCGTTATTTCTTTTATTCGATATTTCTATTCATTACAGGCACACAGACTCAGGGTTAACATGGGGAATCATCCTGAGAATGCCAAAGTGCAATACCGGCCGCATCCTCCCAGGTGGCAGTATCGAACACCCTTTGAAACCTTATATCTTGGCCTGTGCAATGGTCAAATGTCTCCGGGCGCAGTTTTCTGGGTCGGGCGAGTCGAGCGGTTCTCCCGATTGCATTGAAGCACGTCAAATACCCCCGTTCCATATGTTGTGGTGGGTTATGTCGTGGACCATCAGATGGACCAGATGGCGATCAAACAATTGCAATATTATTTTTGGAATACTCCCGATCACAGGTAAGGGCTATCTGACGTCAATTCTAGCTTGATTGTGCAATGTTTTTATACCGTTCTAGCTGATCAGCGTTTTTTGTGTTCAATACGAATGCCGTTACTGGCAATCAAATAATCAGAAACGCCCCCCCCCCCCCCCCCCCTTTCATGCATTCATGATGAAACATAATACCTATTATATACATTTGATTTGGGAATAGTAGTGTGTCCAGGCAAGAAACGCCAAAGCTTATAGTAGAATTCACATATAAGGCTATAACTCAGTCTTTCGGGAATTACCCCAGACCACTCTGAAATTATACTTATATTCACCACGGGATAACGCTAGAACGTATGCATGGAAACATTTTCTTTTTTTTGCATCTTGGCCGGAAGAAAGTCACTGTCAAATGACCATGGTATTGTCCCCATAGCTATAATATAGAATATAGATATACAGTAGCTCTACAAACAAGGTGACGCACTCCTATCTTTAAGTGTGGCATAGCTACAACGGGACCCGGCTAATCCCTTGCGCTGAATGAGTTAAGGCTTGAGTTAAGCTTCAAAGTCAGACTCATAAACATTGAAAACAAAATACAGAATTCTCTGAAGGCCAAATATGCCTTTGTTGATCAAGATATTAAACTGTTTGCTTACATTATGTACAAACTGTTCTACTCTATTGACTGACTGCTTATTCTGTGTGAGTGAACGTGTTTGCTTACATTATGTACAAACTGTTCTACTCATGTCTGTCCTCTTGTTTAGCTGGAGGATCTGGTGGAGCTGGTGAGAGGACCTCTATCTATGATACAGAGGGCTGTGCTCTCTGCTCTCATCGTCACAGAGGTCCATGCTAAAGACGTGGTAGCTAGACTGGTGGATGAGAACATCACCAGCGACAAGGACTTTGAGTGGATCAGCCAGCTCAGGTTTGACTCGAGCCTTTACATTGTCACTGAGCACAGAGTTCTCTTACCGTACACACCGTCACTGTGAAATGTCCTACCCCTTCTAGACCACCTGGAAAATACTCTTCCATTCATGCAATGAGGAAATATAAGGACAAATATTGCAAATTAGTTTAGGCTATACATATTATGGTGTGTGGCATCATGCTATTTGTTGAATGGTTAAAGGGGCACTTCACCAAAAATGCTATTTTGCACATAATCTCACATACATCCAAAATACCCTATACAGTTTTGCAGACATTCATTTAGTTTGACAGTTATTGAGAGTAAATTAGTTAGAATATGGCCACCACCACCAGTGATGTAATCGGGGACATTGACTCCTTGTGTTGTGTTAATTACAGCTTGATGAAATGATAAGGTAGCAGTCCCTATAAGACAAAAGGTGTTTGTTACGAAGGATCAGATTAAACCGAATATATATATTTATTGATTGATATATATTGCATAATATTTGTATATCGTCTGATATCCCTTGTGTATTCTTTGTACATATACACGGAATATCCCTTTAACCTAGTACAGACCATAATATTTCGTTCTCCTATTGGACAGCGGTCCCTTAGGCGCCACTGCCATACCCCCAAGGTCTAGTTCAAAGTCACCGCCAAAGACTTGCCTGGACATGAACGGCTCTGCGCAAGAATACGAGACAGGAATAAGGCTGGTACTAGTTTGTTCGCCTAACGTATAAATATGGCGCAGGTGAATACAGAAGTAGTTCGAGTTACCCAAGTGAAGCCTCACCCACGATACAACGTGCGGTGAAGTATGGCCTGTTTGGCCCCAAATAGAGCATTGAGACCGCGTGCGAATTGATAGCTGAAGTATCAGAGTTTAACGCTGTACCGTCGAGTTCGACCTATTCTATTAATTCAGTAATAGTCTATTTATGTATAGTGTATCGTGCGGCTACCGTTCTACAGTGACCAGCTTCACCAACGTTTCCTCGTACCAGCTAGTGTGCTTATCCAGGCTGGGTAGCTTAACCTGGCGCCTGCACCCGAGGAGCCCTAGACGAGGACCGTGTGGACATGTACACTGGATAACCTACCCGACGACTACATAGCCCTTTTCGGCTGGATTATATTTGCTTTGGTCCTGTATCTGATGGAGCGGAGAATCGTCTACACCCACAACTGTGTGGGATTTACCCTGTGAGGAGCATCGTCGAGCCCGCCTCTAAGACGCCTGAGGCTGGCTAGCTTTCTTCCATGCTGCACCGCATACCGGAGAATAGCTGCTGCTTTCGTCTGCCGATCAAGGGAGTAATGTACCGTCTCCCCGTAGCTGGAGCTTATTGATTCCCCGGTGATCCAGACTTTGCATTCGAACATTTCCTCTCCCCTTGCTGGCCTACAACCGGAGGGACCCTACCAGTATCTCCCGCTGCCTTACTAGTGTACCATAGATATAATTCCTAAGATACAGGTGGTATTCATTATCTCCTGCGTAATATGATAATGGACTTACGTTATTGATTTACTCACGCACATTCTTTCGCCTTATAAGCGCGACCCTACGGAAAGTATTGTTATATACTATCATTGCTGCTAATAAATATTATTATAACCCAGTTTTGTGTGGAACCGTGTTATTGTGGAGGTGTTCATATCATATACCTGTGTACTGTATGGCCAGTAGTAATGTACATAAGACAGTAGTGGTTTAATGATACCATACTTATTAATACAGTCAGGGAATTGTACCCCTCAGTTACAATTGGTCCTTCGAGCCGGAGGGTAATTAGCGTAATATTAATATAATATTAATATTAACATGGCCGATGATGAACACTCCACAAACGGTTCTCCTAAACTAGATCGCCCGCAGCGCAGACAGCAGCCACCTCTTTCCCTAGAGGACTACGCTGACAGTCTACTACCTAGCTTTATAAAGAAGGTTGCGCGGAGGTCTGGATGCGCGCCTGGAGTGAAGAGCGCGTCTGCTGCGCGGAGGTCTGGATGCGCGCCTGGAGTGAAGAGCGCGTCTGCTGCGCGGAGGTCTGGATGCGCGTCTGGGCGTCTGCTGCGCGGAGGTCTGGATGCGCGTCTGGACGTCTGCTGCGCGGAGGTCTGAAGTGGAACACTGGGATACCTCCCGTAGAGGATTAGAGAGCGTAGTAACAATGTCTCCATCCAGGCAAACGGCGACAGGTGGCCAAAGCTTGCACCCCGTCTCACGCCGGAGATAAGACAGCAGACAGAAACAGAACTCCCGTAAGAGCCTATAGACAGAGGACCTCCCGAAGGAGTTAGGTGATAGAGATATGATACGGAATGATACGGCACGACCCGACAAGGGACAGAGGGGAAGAGCGAGGTACTTAAAGCCCACAGGGGAACTAATTAGAATAAACATCAGGTGCGTGAAGGTAATTGATACTTGAACTAAAAGTGTGTGTTCGGCACCAGACCAATCAAACACATAATGACAGGTAGTACAAGGGTGTGGCTGCTGAAGAGAAAACGAGAGTAACGAACGCGAGGGTGGGGGCTAGTGAGGTGAGTGCAATTGATTAACAGAAACTAAAGGAACAGAGCGAGTAGGCTTAAAGGAACAGAGCGAGTAGGTGAGCAATGGACAAAACCTCACACCTTCTCCTGTCTCAGAGTTTATCATCTAATTTTCTCAATAGAATAGTCTTGTAAATGTTTTCCCCTTTGCTATTCCTGGAAGTAATTCGAACTTAAAACAGTTTATTAGATAGCTTAGCCTTTTAGCACCGGGAGCATATAATGCGAGCTGCTTACTGCACGGCCGCCATCTTGAAGTCTCCGTCCCCGACTAATTTACTTTCAATAACTGTCAAACTAAATTAATGTGTGCAAAATTGTTAAGAGTTTTTGGATGTGTTTGAGATTATGTGCAAAATAAATCAGCCTTCCTTTTTGGTGAAGTTTCTGTCCCTATTTAAATAAACATTAAATACAATTAAGCTAAACTAAACTAAAATGTACAGAACATTAAGAAAATGTCATGGAAACATTGAACAAGTCCTTTTTTAGGTTAAATCTCTCAAATTGGGATTCATGAGCATAACTGTAATATGTTCTACTACATTTCATATTCACGAATCGAGTATATCAAAAAGTAGGGTAGCCGGACCAGCACTCTCAGGTTCAATGTTTTTAATGGCAGCCTGAATAGGAAACAGACATGTTTCGGACTATGTCCTTCTTCAGTGATATGGCTAGTGTGACGGATCATACTGGTCTGCGTTGTGTTTGATGTTAAATGTTAATGTCCCGAGGGGGAGTCGAACAGGGGGCTCCCACGTCCGCGGGCGACGACACAGGCCGCTGCACTAAGAAGTGAATTCACTCCTAACTACCGTACCTATGCGTCTATTAACCCTGTTATGAGGAAGTGAGTTTAACTTACCAGCCCGCACTGCCACAGTCACTCGTCAACACACCTGTTTCCGTGACTGTGGACATACCCACAGGCTTCCCCGTTACACTAGCATATTCACGAATCGATCAATAATGTACCAGCAAATGATTTTGTAAAAAAGATTTTGTAAAAAAGAATAGGCAACTTGTAACTGATACCGACTGCGGATACCTCTTACATACTGTCATTTTGAAATATTGAAAGTAGAAAAATTATATTGTTTTCAGATATTACTGGTCCAAAAATGACTTGTACATCAGAGCAGTGAATGCAGAGTTCTTGTATGGATATGAATACCTGGGTAACACAGGACGTCTGGTCATCACGCCACTCACTGACAGGTCAGCCTTTGATATCCACATATTCATACTGTTTTAGCTTCGTGTTGCATTAACGCCACACTCTCTTGGATGAAAACATGGATGTCACATGACGCAGGACTGTTTTTCTTTATCCTAGTCGAGCTCTCAATAAAACACTGCTGATGTAAATGTAAACATTTTCTATCTCATCCAGGTGCTACTTGACCTTGACGGGGGCCCTGCACCTGAAGCTTGGAGGGGCCCCTGCAGGGCCTGCAGGCACAGGGAAGACTGAGACCACCAAGGACCTGGGCAAGGCTCTGGCCATCCAGACTGTGGTGTTCAACTGCTCCGACCAGCTGGACTTCATCGCCATGGGCAAGTTCCTCAAGGGACTGGCCAGGTGAGCGAGTCAGACCTCCCAGCTGGAAAATTTCATGTCACGTACCGCTGAGTGTGTTCACATGCACACGGTATTCCAGATACAGTACTGGCTCATATCCTGGTAAAGGTCATACTGGGGATGATAATTATATTTCCAGTATGTGTCTTCACACCCCAGTTAAAGATATTCCTGTATATATACTTGTATATATCTGAATACTAATAATAATATAATTCTATTTAGTGTGCATGTGAACTTTATTCTTCTTTGAATGTGAAACAGGGGAGTCATTTCAGAGATAGTATTTATTCAACCAGGGAGTATTTATTCATTTCAGGAAACCATTTCAGGGAGTCATTTCAGGGAGTCATTTCAGGATGGTATTTATTCAACCCGAGAGTATTTGTATTCATTTCAGGGAGTCGTTTCAGGGAATCATTCCAGGGAGTCGTTTCAGGGTGTCATTTCGGGGATGGTATTTAAGATAAGATAAGATATTCCTTTATTGATCCCCTTGGGGAAATTCAGGCCGCATGGGGAGGGGGAGGGGAGGTACAGGTAGTAGAATACATGGTACAGGTCATAGAATTATAGTACAGTGGAGAAATACAAAAAAAGAAATTTAATAAAGAAAAAAGGCAGTGTATAGCGATATAATTAACTCTGGACATGTGCATATGGGCAATATGCACATATGTATGCCCTCTCAGTTATATTTATCCTACAATAAATATAGTTACAATATATAATCTAATAATAATAATTTATTCAACCACACTTGTCTTTCATTTTACCTTCCAGCTCGGGGGCTTGGGCGTGTTTTGATGAGTTTAACCGTATCGATGTAGAGGTGCTGTCTGTGGTGGCTCAACAGATGAGCTGTATCCAGGTGGCCCAACAGCAAAGGGTGAGGCCAGGCATATAGACACAGTGATGATGAACAAGAATGTTTGTGAGTGAACATATGAGATGTACGTAGTATTGTTCAGTTGAATTACTGTGTGTGTGTGTGTGTGTGTGTGTGTGAGTGCGTGCGTGCGTGAGTGCGCGCGCGCGCGCGTGTGTGTGTGTGTGTGTGTGTGTGTGTGTGTGTGTGTGTGTGTGTGTGTGTGTGTGTGTGTCTAGGCGAAGCGCTTTATGTTTGAAGGACAAGAGATCCCCCTGGTTCCGTCCTGTGCGGTTTTCATCACCATGAACCCTGGTTACGCCGGTCGCACGGAACTACCTGACAATCTCAAGGTTTTCACAAAATTTTACTATATATTATCACTGTTGTCACGTGAAAAACCTCATTACTCCATTTTTATTTACCATTTATTTCCAATATGTTATTTCCATGGAAAGTCCAATGAATAGCTGTGAACTATTAAGATTAAGTAGGAATGAAACTTGCGATGTAATCAGGTACTGTATAAAGTCTGGAGCTGCTCCATAGACAATGAATGGGGAGACTGATTTTGTGGACCCACAGAATCTTTGTTTGAGTTTTTATACTCAAATAGTCTTTATTCTATGGTAGTGTTTTCACTTCTGAAACAGAAAATGGATCCGTATACACAGACTTATCTCAGTGTCACTGTTACCATCTTAAACAACTGTGGACCGGTAAGATTAGAAACAGGGCGGTAGTTGCCTGGGTCTAATTTGCTGCATTTTTTGTGCAGGGGGGTTTTGAAGTCTTTGGGGACGTATCCCTGTTTTATGGAGAGGTTTAGGATGGATAAAATAAATTAAATGCCTAGCCCTGTTATTCAATAATGTTTCAAGCTCACTGTGATAAACTCTAGCCTCCCCAACAACTTCCTCTTTGCACTGTTGCGGTCAGGCAAGCTGTATATTTTTTGTGACAAATAAAACAAAACTTGACCCCCGGAACCGTGGTGAAAACAGAACTCTACTGTACAGTTGGCCACCTGAAGGTAATATCTAAGTATGATTTTGAGTTTGACACGTGTCATGACAGACTGGGGTTCTTCACCTCTCTTTCCAAACAGGCCCTGTTCCGGCCCATGGCTATGATGGTGCCCGACTATGCTATGATAGCTGAGATCTCCCTCTACTCGTTTGGCTTCAGCGCGGCCCAAGTTCTCTCCAAGAAGATCACGACCACCTTCAAACTATCTTCAGAGCAGCTCAGTTCCCAGGTAAACTCTTGACACGTGTTCGATTCACCTCAACCTGACTAAAAGGTTGTATCACGTGCTATCGGTGACATGCTCTTTTTGTATTTGTGGCAGGATCACTATGATTTTGGCATGAGGGCTGTGAAGACTGTAATCTCTGCCGCTGGGAACCTGAAGAGAGAAAACCTTGCCATGGACGAGGTTTGTGTATCTGCACCCTGTGACAGCTTCTGACAGTGTTGTTATGCACATGCCACTCATATACCAGTATGTATTCTTTCATGGTCTCTCCTCCTGCCTTCAGGAGCTGATCTGCCTGCGGGCGATTCGAGACGTAAATGTGCCCAAGTTCCTCCAGGATGACCTGAAGCTCTTCAACGGCATCGTGATGGATCTGTTCCCCGAGATCAAAGAGCAGCCCATCGACTATGGTACTCTGGAGGAGTCTATACGCAGCGTCTGTGCCAGGATGCACCTCAAAGACGTGGACGGTTAGTGTGTAGAAAAGGTTTTGTAGTAGGCAAGTTGAAGACAAAGGATGAGATGGCAATATGTTGATCATGTAATGTTCTTCTACTTGGCAGGATATATTACTAAGTGTATTCAGCTGTATGAGACCACGGTGGTGAGACATGGGCTGATGCTGGTTGGACCCACTGGCTCAGGAAAAACCAAGGTGATCATTGCATGGAGGATGTTATGTGAAAACCAGATTAGACTTTTTGATCATTTGTTGAAGGATCTCATGGTCATGTATTGATTAACTTCCATAGAGCCTGCTGTATGAAACCCATTGTATGATTTTAAAAAGTGTTTTTCTTTCTGAAAAGTTAACTCTGTAGATACATGGTAGTCCTCCAACAGCCCTGTTTGAGGTTTCAATGTGGGTCATGGTGTTGATGATTTGAATGAGGCTATCATGTGTAACTCTTTGCTACATGACCTCTCAGTGTTATGAGATCATGGTGTTGATGATTTGAATGAGGGTATCACATGTAACTCTTTGCTATGTGACAACCTCTCAGTGTTATCAGATCCTGGCAGCGGCCATTACATTTTTAAAGGGCCAGGTGTCTGTTAGCGGTGGAGTGTATGAGGCGATCCACACATTCGTCCTCAACCCAAAGTCTATCACCATGGGACAGCTCTACGGGGAGTTTGACCTGCTCACACATGAGTGGTAAGTCATGTTTTGTCCTCTGAAGATAACACACAAGAATCACGGGGCATATTTTACTGTATAACGGAGTCAAATACTGGGCACACTGAGTTGGTGTTAAATACAGTATACTCTTATATTCTATTTCTATTCTATTCTATTCTATTATAACGTTGCAGCCAAACATACACTTTGATTGCACAAAATGGCACACATTCGCACATGCAAACTCAGGCCTCCTCCCTGTTGCGACCTGTAGGACAGATGGGATCCTGTCATGTCTCATCCGTGGAGGGGCAGTTATGATGGACCAGGATAAGAGGTGGTACATGTTTGACGGACCAGTGGATGCTGTGTGGATTGAGAACATGAACACTGTGCTGGACGACAACAAGAAGCTCTGTCTCAGCTCTGGAGAAATCATCAAGCTCTCTGAGGTAAGGGGATCTTTTTTATTCTTCACAGCTCTGTTTTCCTGTACATTTTCTCTGTCCTGTCTTCTGGGTTTTATACCAAGCCAGGGCACTAATCTACAGCACGCTACCTACAGTCTGACTCTGGCCACAGTGGCTATTTCACCAGCCGGGGCAGCTGGGTAGTGTAGAGGTCTAAGCACTCGCCTACCACCGCAGAGACCCGGGTTCAATACCCGGTAGCGGTACCTTCGGCTTGGTCAGTCGCCCCTACGAACATAATTGTCACTCTTCGCCGGTGGGGTATGAGTCCTGGTCGTTGCAACAGTGACTCCTACTGGTTGGTCGGGGCGCCTGTTAAGCAGGGAGGACATTTCCATCAGCCAACTTTATTGATTACTAGCCAAAGCAGTTTTTAGAATAGACAAGGCGATCTGCCAAAGTGTCTATTATTGTAGAATTGACAGATTTACCACATGCGGGAACGTTTAGATGGCATGACTGTGGTAGAGGTGTGTAGAATCCAAATGCAGATTTAGACACAAGGAGAGGCAGTGGAGGGTGAGAGAGACGAGGCACGAGTCGACGTTGTAAATAAGCTTTACTTGAACGTAGCAAACAAGTAACGTTACGTAACGTTAGAATTGGCAGTAAACAAAAGCGAACTTCAAACTCAAAAACAAACCTCAGCAATGCTGGAAAACGTGGGCAAGCAATACATGAACGGACTCAAGTCAAGTCAAGTCAAGTCAAGTCAAGAGTTTTATTTGTCATGGCATACAAGTAGGGGTGGACGGTATAAACGGTATAAACGGTATGAATTTGCGCTACGGTATGGATTTTGACTATACCTTCATACCTTGTGACCGGTATAGAGCAGCTAGTCACAGCAGTAGCAATGCCGTTAACGTTATTTGACGATTCACTCGCTGTTTGCAGTGGTCGTTGCATAGTGTTTAATTGTACTGAGTTTTTCTCCACTTGTTCACGGACCTTGCCATAATAGTTTTGTCATTTCAATTTGGCTAAGGAGGCTGAGAGGAGACTTGCTTTAGCACAGCAACAGGGCTAACGTTAGCCGCTAAGCTAGCCCCTTTCGTGACTGATGCAAGGCTTGCATCACAGTCACGAAAGGGGCTACCGCTAAGCTAACTCATGTTAGCCACTAAACTAACGTTCTAACGTGACTCTGCGGCACAGTTCCATTAGTGAGGAGGGGGGGGTATATTGACAAGGCTTGACAACGAAAGGTTATCCTATAACCTAGTTATATGAATAATGAATACTGGCTGAGCGTCTCGCTCTTCGCCATAATGAGATATCTCTTATCTCCAACACCTACTGTGCTCATGAACAAAACAAATGCACCCATGCACCTGACCAGGCCACGCCCCGGCATCCTCCTATAAAACGCCGGACATGGTCACACTCCCCCTTCCTCGGAAAAAAAGTTTCCAACATTGAAAACTCAACCAAGGGACCTCAGGGCGCTAAGAGCGAGACGCTCAGCCAGTATTCATATAACTAGGTTATAGGATAACCTTTTGTTATATAGCATTACTGGCAATCGCGTCTCGCTATTCGCCATAATGAGATATGGGGCAGAGCAGACGCATGGCCCGACAAGTGTACCCCCTGAGGACCCGCAAGCCCTACTACCAGGGGGGAGGGGAGTCCCATCCACCCGCCCATCCTAGTGAAGGGGGGGTGGCAGTCAACTCTACCAAAGTGCGAAAAAGAGGGAACCAGAGACCCCTAAAAACGCACAGTACAGGCGGGACCACGTGTGACACATCACCCCGTGGCACACACCCACACACCCCTGCTAACCCACCGAGAGGCGCGACGCAGGCGAGGTCCCAGACCTCAGAACCGCCTGGGAGACAGAACCCCCAGTCATGTCCATGAGGTAAAACTTAACGAAGGGACCCGGGGAGCACCAGGAGGCCGCAGCACAGATGTCCTCCACCGAGGCCCCCCCTAACAAGGCGGCAGAGGCTGCCACTCCACGAGTGGAGTGCGCCCTGACACCCCCAGGGGGGGCCTGTCCAGCCAACGTGTAGCAAAGGGCAATGCCCTCGCACAACCAATGTGACAGGCGCTGCTTGGACAGTGCCTTACCAGTGCGAGGGCCACCGTAACAAACAAAAAGTTGATCGGTAGCCCTGAGATCCCGAGTCCGACTGAGGTAAACCCCCAAAGCACGGACAGGACACGACAGATGAAGGCTCGCCTCTAACCCACTAGCGTGAGGAGGCGGATGAAATCACAATATCACAATATCCCTGGAGCGAAAAGAGCGGATATTATTTGGCACGAAGACTGGATTAGGCCTAGAGTCGCACCGCTATTGGCACGAATAGACAAGCACTCAGGCCGCACCGAGAGAGCACACAGCTCACCCACGCGCTTAGCGGAGGTGATGGCCAGTAGGAACGCAGTCTTGAAAGACAGCTGCTCCAACGACGCCTGCTCAAGAGGCTCAAACGGGGCCTCAGACAACCGGCCGAGGACCAGTTGGAGGTCCCACTCGGAGACAGAGAACGTTCCACCAGCTTGAGACGCCGAGCGCCAAGCAGGAATGTCCCACGAGAGGGTGGCTGAACAACGTTCCGCCCCCACACTCTACCATACGCCACTCCCTAGCGTAAGCCGTGGCAGAGGACGGAGCGTGCGCGTACCGGATAGCGTTAACCACAGAATAGTCAAGACGCATCCCCACCAGATTCACACTGTCAGCAGCCAAGCCTAGAGGCTGCCCCAGAACAGGAAGGCAGAACAGAGTTCCACGTGCCTGAGAGAGGGCCCGCGGTGACCACGGAACAGGCCACGGCGGGGCCACACAGAGCTGAATCAGGGCCGGGGACCACACAGCTGAGCCCCGGCCTGGCACGACCAGGACCAAGTCCCACGCTCCCGACGTACCCACCCCAACAGCTGAGCTATCAGGTGTAACACCCCTTCCTGACAGGGAGCGACGCGAGCGAGCGTGATTGCGAAAATTATTAAAATGTATTCGTTTCAATCAGACTATCCTGACCTACCGCGAGCGACAGCGAACTGAGCGGCGATGCCGCTCCCCCCTCAAATATTCGCTCACTGTCTCTCTAGTTGAGCGATTACGCGGCCGAGTCCTGCCCCTAAACACTTTTTATTGGTCTAGAATCGCAGGCTGCTTTGCCCCTGTGCTTCCAGGTAAATACTGACACACACTCGGACAAGCGGCGCGTCATATCAGGACAGTGTCGTGCGCGATTTCGTCTCCAGTTCGCTCGCTCGCTGCCTGTCAGGAACCGGTGTAAGGGGGGGAAAGCGTACAGAATCCCGGACGGCCACGGAATCGGTCCCAGACCTGCCCGACTATGTCTGGACCATTTCCATACTGGAAAAAACCACCTCTGCATCCTCTCCATGAAGAGGAGGCCAATAGGGACCCCAGCAGCAGGCGCATCACGGACAGCGCCATAACCGTCCTAGGACGGAACCTCCCGAGTGCACCGAGAACCAATCACTCGCCGCCGCTCCGAGAGGGATGCCCATATAGACCTTGAGCTTAGAAAAAGCCCAAGTACTCCACCCGTTGACTGGGAAGAGGAGAACTCTACTTCCAGTCTACAGCTAAACCCAGGCTGGTGAGACACCACCTGCCTGGTATGAGACCTGGCGATCTACCCTGACCGGCCAAGGACCAGAACATCGTCCAGGGCAGAATACACTTCGTAACCCCTGACGACGCAGAGGCACCAGTGTGGTCTACACGCACTTGGTGAATATGCGGGGAGCCAGAGAATAGCCGAACGGCAGCCTCTGGTACTCGTACGCTAAGCCCTGCAAAGGAAGCGTAGGTAAGCCCTAGGATGGAAGATCGGGATGCGAATACGCATCCTACAGGTCTATGGAGGAGAACCAGGTCCCCACCTGACAACGTCTAACAGGTGGGAGACGGTCAAAATTCTGAACCTTCCATGGGACAGGTCCAGTATAGGTCTGACACCCCCCCCCCCCCGATTTCTTGCCACGCATCGCGTCCTCCTTTGGGACCACGACGATGGATTGGATCTCGTCGGCCAGAGCTGTCACTGCTGTTGACCCCGACAATAGGGTCTGTACCAAATCTGAAAACGGGTGGGGTTGTGTAAACACAAGTCCCCGCCTCAGCGTTCTCTCCATCCACCTCGACATATGGCACTGCTGTAGCCACCACTTGGCGCCGCCACTTGGCGCTGGTCCGCCAGAAACCGTAGATAGGCGGCCCGGTCCCACCCGCTGTGCGTTGCCAACCCTGGACTCGCCAACCGCATGAGCAGGGCGTCTCGTGGAGCTGGGATACCGCACCCCGACACTACCAACGAGGCAATCGCACCCAAGGGGGGACCCCGACAGAAAAGGCCGGTTTGATACGGGGGAAGCTGACATCTGACAAACATGGCCGCTGGTCGAGGGCCTCGCCACAGCTGCTGGCGAGGCTGCGCCCTCACCTCTGGTTGCGCGGTGTGAGGTGGTGTGGGGCCTAGGTCAAATACCGCCCGCGCTCCTGCGGAAAGACCAAAGTCCCTCTGCGGAGAGGGGAGCCCTGAGGAGGGAAAAAACGTCTCCCCCTCAAGGGGAGACTGATCCAACCAAGATGTCTGTAAACAAGCGTTGACAGCATCCTAGCCTTCCCTGCGGTTATAGCTTGCGGCTAGGTCAAAGCTAATAACCTCAAAACCTCATGCGATGTTTCGACGTTGGCTGGCCCTAAGGCCCCGCCACCCGACACCATTTGACAGAAAAAACAGCAATTCGAACAATGTTACTAGTCGCTGCTAATTCTATACCGTGGCGGTATAGGCTTAACAGCCCACCAGCCACCTGCCGAGCCGACTCGCCTCATGGCGTCTGCCAGGCGGGACACGTTCCACCATGTCAGAGGCAAAGGACTGATGCCACCTGCTTCACAAGCACGGAGCACCAGTGGTGGCTGCAACTACTAGTGAAAGCACTGCCTCACTAGTAGGAATGCTTCTGAGATGTGGACCCCCAGGTACTTGAAGCTGCTCACCCTGTCTACGATAGCCCCGTTTATCCACAGTGGTGTGTGTCCCCTGCTGTGTTCTCCTAAAATCCACAATCAGCTCCTTGGTTTTACCAATGTTCAGGAGCAGGCTGTTGTCCTGACACCAGCGTTCCAGTGCATCAACCTCCTCCCGGTAGGCCTTCTCGTCGTTGTCAGAGATCAGCCCCACCACCACCATGTCGTCCGCAAACTTCACTATGGAGTTGGCGCTGAACTTGGCCACACAATCATGTGTGTATAGTGAATACAGCAGGGGGCTCAGAACACAGCCCTGGGGGGACCCGATACTCAGGGTGATGGTGTTGGAGGTCTGACCCCCCACTCTGAGACTGCCTGGGGCCTTTCACTTAGAAAGTCCAGTATCCAGGCGCTCACAGGGAAATACAGGAAGCTTCATGGGGGGTACACAAGGTAGACAGCACACAGGGACAACGGTAACAGGAGTAATGACCTAGCAAGGAATGCTGGGCAGACAACACTTACATACATAGACTAATTAGAGACATGAGGGTGATTGGTAAATTAGACACAGCTGGGTGGAACAACTGGGTGGAACAATTACTAGGGTTAATATACTGAAACATGACAAGACCAAACAGCACATAGATACAGACACAAGGGAGACAAAACTAGACTAGACAATGGGGCACAGCACAGACAACAGATGAACAAACAACAGATTGGTGATGACAGACAGGAAATTATTAAATACAAGACAACAAAGATGTACACACTGAACTAGGCCACCTGGTGGTTGAAATACATAGTTCAGGAGTGGGAAATGTCCATAGACAGATTGGAGTTGTGAAGCAGGACCGGGGGGGAACGTTACAGCTACAAACAGTCTGACTCTGGCCACAGTGGCTATTTCACCAGCCGGGGCAGCTGGGTAGTGTAGAGGTCTAAGCACTCGCCTACCACCGCAGAGACCCGGGTTCAATACCCGGTAGCGGTACCTCCGGCTTGGTCAGTCGCCCCTACGAACCTAATTGTCAGTGTTCGCCGGTGGGGTATGAGTCCTGGTCGTTGCAACAGTGACTCCTACTGGTTGGTCGAGCGCCTGTTAAGCAGGCAGGACATTTCCACCAGCCAACTTTATTGATTACTAGCCAAAGCAGTTTTTAGAATAGACAAGGCAATCTGCCAAAGTGTCTATTATTGTAGAATTGACAGATTTACCACATGCCACATCTGAAAACTGACCAGCATTCGGTCGGTAGCTTGTGCAAATTTCATTACCTGTGTTGTGGAATATTTTAAATGGGTCAAGACAGTGAACTGTAGAAATTCAGATGAGTCAAATTGTATAAAAATAGAACATAGTTTATTTCTGTTTCTGTGGCCACAGAAAAAGTATCCTCAATTTACAATCAGAGAGTCTAAAGTCTAAACATGAGCATCTGACCAGAAAGTGAGAAAGAGCTCTGGTCAGACTTACATTAAATACATAGTTTGACATGACGTCAAAATATGACAAATTAATAACAGCTATGACAAGAAAGGTAAACAAAGATGAGATTAGGGGTTTTGTCGTATCTGTCACAATATTGATATGAAGACAAGAAAAATAACAAGATGTGATTTACTTGGACATGTCATGTCAAGCTGGCCTGACCTTTAAGTTGTTTTAAGAACACTGTCAGACTGTTGCCTAGTGTCTTGCCTAGTTAAACTAAAAGCTTTGTACAGAGAAATATGTATTTATAACAGAGCTATGTACATGATAATATTTTCGACCACACCTGTATGGAGCATTTGCATGTTGTGTGTGGTTCCTCCTGCAGACTGACCATGATGTTCGAGGTGCATGTTGTGTGTGGTTCCTCCTGCAGACTGACCATGATGTTCGAGGTGCATGTTGTGTGTGGTTCCTCCTGCAGACTATGATCATTATGTTTGAGGTGCATGTTGTGTGTGGTTCCTCCTGCAGACTATGACCATGATGTTCGAGGTGGAGGACCTGTCGGTGGCCTCTCCAGCCACTGTGTCTCGCTGTGGGATGGTGTACCTGGAGCCCAGCATCCTGGGGCTCACACCCTTCACTGAATGCTGGCTGAAGCAGGTCCCTGTCCTCCTGAAGCCCTACACAGAGCAGCTGGACTCCCTGTTCACCAGGTTCCTACAGGTAACTGAGAACCACAGTAAGGGGAATGCATGGAAGGTTTAGGGAGAAAATGAAATGGACATGGAGTCAAAAACCAACAGGGGGAACCACTGTAAGATACTGTAGATCAGTGGCGGCCGGTGTGAACTACATTTGGGTGGGCACGGGGGGGGGGGTGAAGGGGGGGGGGGGCAAGCGGACAGCTGACCAAGCGGACACTGACTCGACAACGTTTCCAACGTTAAGTCGAGTTAATTCATACTACACTAGTACACGTATGATCAATCCAATAATGAACACATATATATATATTGTCATTTTAAACAAGTTACCATTCATTCATTCATCCATTATGCATCACCCACGGCGAAATTAACAACAACAACATCACGCTGTGTTGAGAGAGCGAGAGAGAGAGCGAGAGAGAGAGAGCGAGAGAGCGAGAGAGAGAGAGAGAGAGAGAGAGAGAGAGAGAGAGAGAGAGAGAGAGAGAGAGAGAGAGAGAGAGAGAGAGAGAGAGAGAGAGAGAGAGAGAGAGAGAGAGAGAGAGAGAGAGAGAGAGAGAGAGAGAGAGAGAGAGAGAGAGAGAGAGACCGCATTAACTCACTGTTTAGTTGAAACGTGGTTCAGGAGGGCTTGATAAAGTGTATATGTCCACTGTCCCACAGTCCCAGACTGTTGATGTATATCCACTGTCCAGACTGCATCCAGCTAGGCAAATAGCTTCTTGTTAGCACAACACAAGTACTGATGAGCTGTGTCTTACTGTCTTTGCCCATTTCCGCGTCAAACAGCCTGCAAACTACCTGGCGTTCTATCACCCTGCTCTAAGACAAACTAACCTTAACCAACTTTGAAAGAGTGCCTAAGCTTAACCGTCGAAAGAACTTGCCGTCACGCTCTAAGACAAACTCTAACCATAACCTACTTCGAAGAGTGGCTAAGCTTAACCAGTGTAGAAACTGGCGTCGGCCAATCAGAGAGCGTCTCCGAGAAATGCGGCTACGGAAAGTATAGACGCTGCTTGCTTAGATGATATAGATCGCTTGAAAACGCGCCCGGCTTCCATCATAATACATCATATTTCAACGCACAGCGCGTTACGCACTGATTGGCTGCGACGGATACAGCGATCGCGATGAAACCAGCACGCCCACTGTAAGCGCTATTGCGTCTAGCCCGAGAGAAATGCGGCTACGGAAAGTATAGACGCGGTATTATTCTCTATCAGACAGTCACTTCCTGTTAATGAAAACAATTATTTATATTTGATATATTAACGTTATATTGTGCATTGGAAACACAAACATACTTAAAATGAGTAAATATTATTCATTTTAAACATGTTTATTTTATTTATAGGGCTCTAAAAAAATTAAAAAAAAAAATTCTTCTTCTTTTAACCAGGGAGGGCGGCGCTCTAGCGCCCACTATCGGCCGGCCGCCACTGCTGTAGATCCATCCAGTAGCTGTATTGTTCTATGGTTTCTGCGTTGTGTTCCTCTATAGGACTCCATCTCCTTTGTGCGTCAGTCAGTGAGGGAGGTGATCTCCTCTGTGGACAGTAACCTGACCTGCAGCCTCCTCAGACTCATGGACTGTTTCTTCAGCCCCTTCATCCCCAGGGAGGTCTGTCTCCACTTCTCTGTCTCTCACTTTGGTCCACCATAAACATTTTCGAGCAGGTGCATCTCCAGTTCAGTGGCGACCAACCTCTTCCAACGTTAGCTACCTCGCTGTTAGCGCCGGTCTTCAGGCTTTTTATTATTGTATCCCTCTTTTTATTGATATTCTGAATAGTTCAAATTAAATAAGGCCTGGACACTGAGTCAAAAAGTTACCTTGGTTAAAGGTATGATTTCTACACTATGTTTTTAACATAGTGAAAGAAAGACAGGAGTGGTGGTGACGGTGAGTTCCTAGAACAGCCAGGATTAAACTGATGACCTATTAGAGACATTACATAGTGAAGAATGAAAGTAATATTGCTTTAAAAACACTTTCTTTTTCTTTTAAAAAGTAATTTCCTGTGTTGTTTTATAAGGATGCAAAGCCACCAGCCCAGGAGACGCTCAACCGTCTGAAGGAGCTAATTGAGCCCTGGTTCATCTTCTCTTTGGTTTGGAGCGTAGGAGCCACTGGAGATGCTGACAGCTGGCATCGTTTCAGTGCCTGGCTCAGGGGGAAAATGGCAGAGGAGAAGGTCAGGGTCACTGGTTTAGAGCTGCTGGTTTACATTCACATTTGGGTTTAGCTGGTGCACCTGTGCCCCTTTGTCACAGCCGATACCCACTTTAAGTACTAAACATACTTATCCATTTGACTAAACATACCACTAAACATACTCGTCCATTAGACTAAACATACTCGTCCATTAGACTAAACATACCACTAAACATACTTATCCATTAGACTAAACATACCACTAAACATACTTGTCCATTAGACTAAACATACCACTAAACATACTCGTCCATTAGACTAAACATACCACTAAACACATACTCGTCCATTAGACTAAACATACCACTAAACACATACTCGTCCATTAGAGTAAACATACCACTAAACATACTTATCCATTAGACTAAACATACCACTAAACATACTCGTCCATTAGACTAAACATACCACTAAACATACTCGTCCATTAGACTAAACATACCACTAAACATACTTGTCCATTAGACTAAACATACCACTAAACATACTCATCCATTAGACTAAACATACCACTAAACATACTCGTCCATTAGACTAAACATACCACTAAACACATACTCGTCCATTAGAGTAAACATACCACTAAACATACTCATCCATTAGACTAAACATACCACTAAACACATACTCGTCCATTAGACTAAACATACCACTAAACATACTCGTCCATTAGACTAAACATACCACTAAACACATACTCGTCCATTAGACTAAACATACCACTAAACATACTTGTCCATTAGACTAAACATACCACTAAACATACTCGTCCATTAGACTAAACATACCACTAAACATACTCGTCCATTAGACTAAACATACCACTAAACACATACTCGTCCATTAGACTAAACATACCACTAAACATACTCGTTCATTAGACTAAACATACCACTAAACATACTTGTCCATTAGACTAAACATACCACTAAACATACTCGTCCATTAGACTAAACATACCACTAAACACATACTCGTCCATTGGACTAAACATACCACTAAACATACTTATCCATTAGACTAAACATACCACTAAACATACTTGTCCATTAGACTAAACATACCACTAAACATACGTGTCCATTAGACTAAACATACCACTAAACACATACTCGTCCATTAGACTAAACATACCACTAAACACATACTCGTTCATTAGACTAAACATACCACTAAACATACTCGTCCATTAGACTAAACATACCACTAAACATACTCGTCCATTAGACTAAACATACCACTAAACATACTCATCCATTAGACTAAACATACCACTGAACACTATATTCCGTCACTTAGAATGATAGGATGAGTTAATGTATGAATATTAATGAGCTATGATCCATTGTTCTTCATCAGAGAGACCTTCCATTTGTGAGAAAGGCATAATTTCAAGTCACTTTGCTTTCATTTATTATGTGCTACAAGTGGCTCTTGGTGTTGAATATTAGTACTGGGAAAACTCTTAAAGGATAACTCCACTATTTTGGGAAATTAGCTTATTTAACATCTTCCCTGGAGTTAGACAAGAAGATGCATACCTTTTTTGTCTCTGTGCGTGCATTTTAGCTTTGGGAATAGATGCTCCGTTAGCATAGCTTAGCTTCATCACTGGAAGTGGGGGAGGACAGTAGCCTTACAGTGCCTTACAGTGTATTGCAAGGTCTGATATTGACCAAACTTGATATGCATGACCTTGGTGGGCTCTAGGTCAACTCCTGAAAAGGGGGTCAATGTCAGACCTTGCAATCAAAAGTTAGGGGCGCACTGAAATTATGGCAAGGGTTATTAGCCCCCTAACTTTTGATTGCAAAGTCTGACATTGACCCCCTTTTCAGGAGTTGACCTAGAGCCCACCAAGGTCATGCATATCAAGTTTGGTCAATGTCAGACCTTGCAATACACTGTAAGGCACTGTAAGGCTACTGTCCTCCCCCACTTCCAGTGATGAAGCTAAGCTATGCTAACGGAGCATCTATTCCCAAAGCTAAAATGCACGCACAGAGACAAAAAAGGTATGCATCTTCTTGTCTAACTCCAGGGAAGATGTTAAATAAGCTAATTTCCCAAAATAGTGGAGTTATCCTTTAAGATACAGATGTCCTATTTTAGATAAATATCAGCCCAATATCTAGTACTAGTATCAATATTGGTTCATCCTTAGCTGACACACTTCTACAGAGTAGCGATATATATATATAATTTTATAATGTTTTAATTCTGTTGTGTTTCTACTAAATGTGTTTGTCTTCCAGATTAATGTGTGTTTTCCAGAGGAGGGTCTTGTTTATGACTATGGGCTTGATGACGCAGGGATCAATGCACCGGTGAGCAGATTAATGCTTCAAATACAGACTCAGCAAAGAAACTGATCCCACCGGTTATCAGTCCAGTGCCTCTCAGAAACAGCATAGTATTATTTCTGTTGCATTTAGGATGTGCATAACGGTTATTTTGATTGACAGCTTTTTTTTTATCTTCCTGAGTGGTCTGCCATGCACATAATCTGCCCATTTCATCCATAATCATCCCCCTCTCTCTCAACATGACAATACATCAACATGCAGTGCTTATTGTGCGTATATGCTTAGTGATCATCAACACTACTCAGAGAATGGCAATACAACATTTTCATACCATTTCATTAATTTGTTTGAAACAACCCATAAAACAGCCATGGGGCCATCAGTCTCTTTCTGCTTCATAATGTTATTCCCAGGGTCTTTCTTGGGCAGTATTGTATGTCCTTTGATAATCGCCTGACAAAAGGATTCGTCTGGCTTGCAGGACTCGTTTGAAAAGCTCAACAAATCTTTTTTACATTTCAACAGTTTTGCTTACTTCACACAGTTTAGGCTAACGTTACTTCACATGCACTCAATTAATTTCCCCCATTGACAGTTTACTCTTATGCCCCCTTAACGAGTTAGCAGTTATAATGCTAAGCAGGAAATGTTTGCATCAAGTTCAAGGCCATATCATTCAAAATTTTTAATATTTAAAAAAAAAATTTCTTTTCAGGAAGAGAAGTAAGAGCATAACCTCAATATATCTGTAAAAGATTACAACTATTTCCGAATTTTAACCACTTATCTTCCCGTTTGTTTGATAGTAAATCCCTTTTTATGAAAAAAAACCCGCAGAAATCTGCATTTAGTTCATATTTATACAAGTTTTCAACCCCATATTACAGCGTGGAAAACATTCACCAAGTCCGCGTGAAAAAGAATCTGTCTTTATATTTACAAATGAATGACTAATTCGGTCAGAAATAGCGTAACTAATAACGTTAGTAAGCACTGCTTATTGCTTATTATACCCACAGGGTTACAGTAAACGGTTCTCCCGGTACATTCTGAAGACACACCGCTGTCTGTTGAAGCACCATGGCTCTGCAGTAATGTGAGAGCAGAGCCGTGCGAGGGGGGCGGCACCTTGGCACAGCTCAGCCACTGTGACACGAGGAGGAAGGAGGAGAAGGGAGTCGCTATCTGATATCACCCTCTTGGACCAATAGGGAGCAGAATGGCCCGGTTCTTTGGCTGGCTACATCAGCCATAATGCAATTGCGCCACCGTGTGTCATAATTCGGTAACAGACTTCCTGGAACATCCACTGGCTCACGGCAGTATGAAAAGAGCGTTTATTTGATAATTACAGCGACAATTTAATGAATGAGTGCAAATTAAAAATCAGCGTTTTAACATGGGAGTCAATGGGAAGAAAAAAACCCACTAGGTTAATTGGCAAGGTAAGGCCTATAACTTTTTGTTTTATAGGTATTTTAATGATGATCGTTTTACATATTGGATATATATATAGACAATGACCAAACTGACCCAATTTCATGACATAATAATCAACACAGCCATCGTTGTACACAGAAACACAAAGAAATATAGGCAAAAAACACAAAATTGTTGCTAAGGGGGCAGAATACACAAACATGCGCTGTTAGTACTACACAGAAGCACACGCATGCCCACTTGCCCAGTGTAGTGAAAGGTCTTGAGATATGAATTTGCAGGAGAGCTAGTAGACAGAAATCTTTCAGTCTAAATGTAGAGAATGTCTCATGTGTTCACCACCAAAAAATGTGTACTCATTCACCCTATAAAAATAAATGAATAAATACAGAACAATAATTTTTTTTTTTTTATTAACCATTAAGAATATCTGGTTAATTGAAAAACTATAATTGGATATCCTTCCACAGGCCTAGTTGCATTGACTAATGTTTTGACACTTCATCAGTGTCAAGGCTTTGATTTGACAAAGTAGCATCAACATGTTCACCAGAAATAAGGCCTTCAACTGTCTTTGTGCTTCAGGGATCCTGTTCCTGTCGATTTCCTCATACATCGATCTTTTACATAGATATAGAAGGTCCTCTGACTCCCATGGAGTCATCACGTGACGCACAGGATACTCAATAAGTTCATACGTTTACTCTCTATGCATCTCTGTGGTGCTTGTGTGTTACCTTATGGCCATCCCGTGGTGGTTATAGGATGAGACAGGTTGCAGGCTTATAATGTATCTTCTCAATGATTCTATGTTATAGCTATATGCTCGTTCTCTAATGTATAGTGGAATAGCTTACTCTGCTCGTTGTATTTTCCGTTAAAGTAACAGTTCATTCAAATATGGTCCGTTGGAAATCACGTGGAGGCGGAGACAGCGCTGCGGGTGAAAACGGTTCTGACCGTTGTTTTATTGGAATATCCAACAGCTTAAAATTATCTGGTTCACAGCATCAATTATTTTCTATCTCTAATCAGCTTTTCCCGGAGGGCTTCTTAGTGGCGTCTCTTATTCTCGAACTGGTGGGGTGGATTCTCCGTCTCTGCTTCTCCGTTCTCTCTGCGTCTCGGTGTCTCCGTGTCTCTGTCTCACCTCCATCATTCAACCTGTAGGTTTTATAGAGAAGAGAGAACCCCCCCCCGCCCTTGCGCCATCCAGTGCCGTCACCCCAGAGAGCCTGCTTTCCTATTGGCTAGAAGGTCTCCCCTCTCAGTGATTTGGGTCTTGCGAAACAGCGTTACAAGGTGACCTTACAGAGGGGATATGAACTAGTTTCCTTTTAGAATGATTTACCCAAGTGTCCCTGAATGCGACCCTCATACAGATGGAAATATAGTACCCACTCAACCTAACAGTGGGTATCACAGAATGGCCTGTTTGGTCTGCTTAGCTAAAGTAAACAGAACTCGGGTGTTGGCCTTCAGGCCGTCACTTCTTGACTTAAAAGTTAGTTATTGGGCGCACCATCCCTGTTCATTGTGGAGGAAGATGTGTCATCTGTTTGCCATTTGATCTGTTCTTTTATCTTTATGGCACTCTGGGCCTTTCCTATAACTGCTAAGTGAAGGCTGAAGGGGTGCACTGTTAGCTTTTTGACTGAGTTCTCCTGTGGCTTTTTCCATCAACCGCTAGATGATTTTAATCCTTCCTGTAATGCTTATATGGGTCATTTTGATCCATTTCGACTGAGGCCAGTTAACAGCCTTCTTGTTGACTCAAATGTATGGTTAACCTAACAGGTGATTTGGCATGGCTGTGAGTCTCTATTTTTCTAAGAGAAAATAACCTAGTTCTTTGCTATTTCATATATGTGCATAATTTCTATTGTTTAATTTACAGGTTTTATTTAGATAAATATACGACACTTACCATCTGACCAAAGTGGTTGACACGAGTGACCGGCCGACATTGCCATTGCTAGCTCTCGTTAACGGGGCAGAAAATACAGACAACACAGACAGCCCAGACTTACAGATTACCTTTTTTTGAGACATCTTCCCCTGGGCTGTTGTACACTCTAGGTCCAGTGGGTCTGTTGGATGCAATCTGCCCCCAATGTGATCATCACCTCGGCGACCAACTACTCTGACATCATCGTGCCCACCCCTGACACTGTGCGGATGTCCTTCCTTATGGACATGCTGCTGTCCAATAAGAAGCCGGTAAGTGGAGGCACCCTGTGGACCAGTAGCTGAAAGGCCCATAACATGATTGCACTGCAGCATATATAATCATACAAAACACCAATCAGTTAAAACAGTTACCGGTTATCAGGTATATAAACCTTAAGTGTCCAAGAGGAATAGTATTCAGTTTTAGGTGTGCTGCACTAATACTGAATGTATTACTAATTTCTAAGTGTGTGTGTGTGTGTGTGTGTGTGTGTGTGTGTGTGTGTGTGTGTGTGTGTGTGTGTGTGTGTGTGTGTGTGTGTGTGTGTGTGTGTGGACCATTCTGTCTCTCACTCTGTGTTCAAAAATGTTGCCATAGATGAGTGCATTGTTATCTTTACTCTGAAAGCGAGATTACAGGTCTTACCATCTAAACTGAATCTCTCCATCTGGTTTCCAGGCAGTCATACTCCTCACTGTATTCATCATGACAATAACCAAATAGCTGAAACCATGTCCCACATCTTAAATGGTTGCCATGTATACAGGGGCCTCTACATATGTAGGCATGACAGAATAGTAGATCTGATAGCGAAAGATATCTCTCTTATTTTTAGGTCCTCCATCACACTGTATAAGCATTCTACTGTGGGAGGTGTCCATTCTTGAGGTTGGCTGTACTTTTGATTATAGCTTAGAAGAAGCCTTCCTAACCAAAATGCTGAAATACCAACAGCTACAGCAGACCATCTCACAGCTAGGCTACAGATGTAAACTCCTAGTTTTTATCTTTGGCAGCCGCCCTAGGGCATGTGCACAAGTTGGTTGTGAGGGGCCTACAAATAGCCGGTCTCCCCAAAAGGAAGGCCAAGCAGTTAGCCAGGTACTGCTCAGTATCAGCAATTATACGTAGGAAGCCGCTCAATTTGGAGGAGGCGCTGTTACCTTTACCCATGATTCTGCCGCCCATGCACCTTGTACCAGACTGTTCTTCATGATTTTCTGATTGCACTCGCATTGTTTATGTCCTTTGTATGAGGCTTCCTTGTACTTCTGTTTATGTGGACATAAATAAACATTTCAAATGTGTGTGTGTTCAAGTTCAAGTTTTGTTTTATTTGTCACACATAAGGTACATGATGTACATTACAGTGAAATGCTTGGTTCTGTATGAGCCTCCTGAGATTGCTTCATACAGTAAAAATATATATAAATCATATTTAAATATATATACTGTATATAAAGTACAAATGCAAGCAAAATGCAAAATATTTGGTAGAGATGTAGTGCAAATCTTTTAGTAATAAATAGATCAAATACATAAAAATTTGTTAAAAAGTGTTTAAAGTGTCTAAAGTGAATTAATGTTTAAGGTGATGTTTGTGTGTGTGTGTGTGTTAGGGGTGTAAAGGTGTGTGTGTGTGCGTGTGTGCTTGTGCGTGCGTGTGTGCGTGTGCGTGTGTGTGCGTGTGTGTGCGTGTGCGTGTGTGTGCGCGTGTGTGTGTGTGTGAGAGTGAGTGAGTGAGTGAGTGAGTGAGTGAGTGAGTGAGTGAGTGAGTGAGTGTGGGTGCGCACATTATTCCAGGTAAAGCCTTTCCATAGGATGATTGTTAATCGCCTTGTTTGTATTGGACAGGTGCTGTGTGTCGGGCCGACTGGCACCGGGAAGACGCTGACCATGGCAGACAAGCTGCTGAACAACATGCCTGCTGAGTACATCACGCACTTCCTCATGTTCTCTGCCCGCACCTCAGCCAATCAGACGCAGGATTACATTGACAGCAAACTAGGCAAAAGGTACAGTAGCCTACTTCCATGTTGCGATGGGAATTTCAACTCATTTCACTAGTTTCATCATACCTACAGTATCAGTTCCCGCCGAAATCAATTGTCACAAAACGAGGCCTGTTTCTGTGGCAGGCGTAAGGGGGTGTTTGCACCCTCGCTGGGGAACTACTTCGTCTTCTTCATCGACGACCTGAATATGCCCATGCTGGAGACCTACGGGGCCCAGCCGCCCATCGAGCTGCTACGGCAGTGGATGGACCACGGAGGCTGGTACGACAGGAGTCAGATCGGTGAGAGATGACTGTGTTACACTGAATATTACGATCCTCGTTATTATTTACTGTAATGAAAGAAATCAAAATACCCCTGATTGCTTTTATTTTTTGTAAATATTAGACTATTTGCAGTGGTGGTACTGTTTGCCCTTATTGTAAGTTACATTGTAGATAGGGTAAATGGTAAATGGTGCATTTATATAGCGCTTTTATCCAAAGGGCTTTACAATTTGTTCCTCACATTTGACCCATTCACTCACACGTTCACACACCGACGGCGGAGGCAACCATGCGAGATGCCGACCTGCTCATCTGGAGCAATTAGGGGTTAAGTGTCTCGCTCAAGGACACTTCGACATGCTGCCCGGGACACAACTGCTCTATCTCCCCGAGCCACTGTCGCATCAGTCACCGTAAATGCCTACATTTTGTCTTCAGCTCATCCGATCTGCTGACGCGCTGTTTCTCCCCGTTGTGTCTCACACAAGGTACCTTCAAGCGCCTGGTGGACATCAACTTTGCGTGTGCCATGGGTCCCCCCGGAGGAGGCCGGAACCCCGTCACCCAGCGCTTCACTCGCCACTTCAACACCCTGTCCTTCACCGAGATGGCGGACGCCAGCAAGAAACGGATCTTCTCCACCATTCTGGCCAACTGGATGAGTGAGTCGAGCGTGTCTCGTCTGACCGGGCATAGATATATATAGAACACTAGATAGCTTAAGGCGGAGTCACCAGCGTCGCTGAACCGCCGCCATCTTGCCCCAGTCAGCCTTGAGTGAGGGTGAGTGATATGCACAGACAAAAATACTCATAACTCGCTGAAATATTCATGGATTTACAAACGGTTTGGTTTATTACAAGCATTATTAACGTGTCTATGATTCAAGCGGTTTGTAAAAAAACATCTTTACATTTTTTTTTTATAAGTATGCAGTATCATAACTACATCTTTGATGTTTATAGCAAACCAACCCATTTGAAAATGGTTAAAGAATTGAGCAATCTGGTTATTTAAATAGTACATGCACCATAGACATTAATGTTATCAGTAGCTGAGCTGCCTGTGGCAAGATGGCCGCCCTACGACGACGTCGCTCTCCATTGGCCGGCAGCGCGGGTAAGCTATCTAGTGTTCTATATATATCTATGTAACCGGGTGCAGGAGGACTGGAGAACCGTGTTTCAGGCTGGAAGGTCTTAAACGAGCTTTAGAGTCACTTTTATTTTCTGACTGAGTTCTTCACTTTGTCTTTCAGATGGAAATATGAGTAAAAGGCAACCAGGCAGTAAGTCAAGAGAGAAGCAGCGCATGGGAAGACGAGGGAGAAGCATGTGATACGTGTCACTTCACCATAACATGTTCCCCACCATAGTATACAGTGTTACAGGTGACTCTGACATTCTCTCTCTCTCTCTCTCTCTCTCTCTCTCTCTCTCTCTCTCTCTCTCTCTCTCTCTCTCTCTCTCTCTCTCGCTCTCTCTCTTTTCTACCAGGACCCGTGCCAGCCATCCAGCCACTGAATGAGCTTCTGGTAGATGCCACTATCAAAGTGTACTCCACCATCACCTCCCAGCTACTGCCAACACCAGCCAAGTCCCACTACACCTTCAACCTGAGGGACCTCTCCAAGGTGTTCCAGGGCGTCCTCATGGCTGAGGCCGGCATGATAGAGGTAGGATCACATTTAAAGGGGTGTGTTGGTGATATAAAGCCTTTTTTCATCTCATCATGTTTGCTTAGCTTATTTAAATGCCTGAGTCACCATCTCAGTATGTTTATTGGTTGTGGTGAGAGACATACTGTATAGTGCATGTATGAAAACCCCTGTCTCAGACTGTAGGTATAACATGTATGAAAGCTCTTTGGGGACAAGAGACACCCACTGGCTATAGGAACAACCTTGACAAAGTCCTGTTTGTTGTGATGTGGTGTTCAGGATGAGTTCCAGCTGCTGCGGCTGTGGTACCACGAGAGCTGCCGGGTGTTCCAGGACCGCCTGGTGAGTGTCGAGGACAGGGACTGGTTTGACAGACTCCTGCAGGACCGCATCAAGGAGTTTGACTGCAGCTTTGAGGACGTGGTGCCCCAACAGCCCATCCTGTACGGAGATTTCATGAACCCCGGAGCCGACATCAAAGTCTACACACTCATCGAGGACCGAGAAAAGGTAGGAGGGTAATACTAACAAACTGGCCTGTGTCTGATACATTTGCAATATAATAGATTCCCACTGGCCATGGGATTTCTGAAATATCATGGAATCTTGAGGGCTGTATTCCAGATCCTCGAAATTCTAAAATATCAGGACATTTTAACATTAACATTACATATCTCTTGTTGTGGAATTAACACAACATTATATGCATACTTTTGACAATAAATAAAATCAGAATTTGTTCTTAAATTGGAAAACTGATACCGATATTTTCCGATATCACATTTTAATGCCGATATCGGCCGATAATATTGGTAGGCCGATAATATCGGACATCCCTAATTATTAGTGACTTGATCTCTGTGTTTTTCTTCCTGTGTTACGTGCTGCAGCTGGTCAGAGTGATGGAGGAGTACATGAACGAATACAACGTGGAGAGCAGCAGCACGATGAAGCTGGTGCTCTTCATGGATGCCATCCAGCACGTGTGTCGCATCAGCCGCATCCTGCGCCAGCCTCTGGGCAACGCCCTGCTCTTGGGAGTGGGTGGCAGCGGGCGTCAGTCTCTCACCAAGCTGGCCTCACATATGTGAGACTTGCACACCTCTAAACACACGCTCCTATGCCAGCTCGTTAGGTTTCTTTTATACTAGTGCAGTGCCCATTCAGAATGCGTGCCCGTTCAGAACGGGCTAATGGCTCCTGGTATGGCTGCTTTCAGCATTCTCTAAATCTGTGGTATGGTTGTTTGCAGTGATCTCTAAAACTGTGGTATGTTGTTTGCAGTGTTTTCTAAAACTGTGGTATGGTTGTTTGCAGTGATCTCTAAAACTGTGGTATGTTGTTTGCAGTGTTTTCTAAAACTGTGGTATGTTTGCAGTGTTTTCTAAAACCGTGGTATGGTTGTTTGCAGTGTTCTCTAAAACTGGTATGGTTGTTACCTTTCGTTCTTGTATCTCGTTCTGCTCTATGGGAAGTATACCTAGGTATACCACGTTACTTGAAAGATTCCACTACATGCACTTTGCACTTGCCCGGCCACGCCCCTGTCTGCCTACATGTATATATGCGAGGGGTGTGACCGTACATCCGCCTTCCAGTTTCTTTCATTCTAGGAAGTGTTTGCTACAGGCACACGGCAAGCAAGTGATTAGTTAGGTTTTAGATTTGTTTTTTGTGTTGCTTTTTTTTATGCGGTCGGCCGGGAAGGAGTTTTTTCTCTACCGAGGGCCAGGTCACTGCCAGCTCGAGGGCTCGTGTACATTTCCGGGGGGAAATGGCGGGGAAGATCAAGCGTCGACAGGGGGGTTTCACGCCCGTTATGTGGGCCATCAGGAGCTGTGCGTTCGCGTATCATACAGATCGTCTTGGTGGTGCCTCCTGTGGTGTTTTTGATCAAAACATGTACCTATCCCCCTCTCCTTTGAAGAGGAGCGGCAGCGTGGAAGGACACAGGACTCCTCCTGGTCCCGCCGGACCGGATCAGTTCAACCCGGTGTCCGCCGGGTCACAGATATATGTTCTGTTAACCCGAAGGGCCCTGGGCTTTTCCGGGGGGAAAATTCCAGGGCGGGCCGGACACTACAGGGGCTGATGTCATGAATGTTGTGTGTGTCATAAATGTCACTATGAGTTGAAAATGGGTGACGGGGTTCCGGCCTCCTCCGGGGGGACCCATGGCACACGCAAAGTTGATGTCCACCAGGCGCTTGAAGGTACCTTGTGAGACACAACGGGGAGAAACAGCGCGTCAGCAGATCGGATGAGCTGAAGACAAAATGTAGGCATTTACGGTGACTGATGCGACAGTGGCTCGGGGAGATAGAGCAGTTGTGTCCCAGGCAGCGTGTCGAAGTGTCCTTGAGCAAGACACTTAACCCCTAATTGCTCCAGATGAGCAGGTCGGCATCTTGCATGGTCGCCTCCGCCGTCGGTGTGTGAATGTGTGAGTGAATGGGACAAACGACTTCCTCTGGTCTGCATCCCCTTAACAGTTGTGGATACTGTGATACTGTGAATAATGTATATTTCAGTGGATACCGTGATACTGTGAATAATGTATACTCAGTAGATAGTAAATTATAACACTATACCTCATGCATACTGCACCTTATGTGACGCTGTGAATAATGTGAATATTCCTCAGCTAGTCAGATAGTAAATTATATTGACCATATTGATCAAATTGTTTACACTGCCTGTGTTGTTTTTTACTACCTGTATACTGTGTTGTTTTACTACCTGTACCCCCCCCCCCCTCCCCCCCATGCTGCTATGATGCCTGAATTTCCCCAAGGGGATCAATAAAGGAATATCTTATCTTATCTTATCTTATTGGGCCGTACTGTATTGTACCCTTTCTGCAAACTGTAAGTAAGGTTTCTTTCACGCATTCATTCACCCCTCCCTCCCCGCTCGGCTGTTTATTAGCAGTCACCCCCTCTAAGCGCTCCTGTGTAGTTCCCGGTCCTCCAGGCGCAGGTCGAGCCTTGCGCTTGTTACCTGTCGGCCTGGGTTAACCCATTTTGAACCTGAAACGCCTTAAATGCTTTGTATAGCTTGTATATATGTGCAGCTGTGTTTCCCGGATTCAATGGGTTAAGGGAGCAACCTTTCTGTTTTTTGGGGTGGTTGTCTCCCCGGAATGTCGATAGCGGAGTCAACTCTCTGTCAGGGTTCGGCCCCAGCTCCACGAGAGGATGCCCCCGCATATTTTATGACATCTGCCAATTGTGTCAAACTCTTTTCTCTGAACCCCGACCCCGTGAGGTTATGACCCCACGGGATTGTGACATTTTGCACGGCATGCCTAACACCCTCCCCTTCCCCCCCGTCGGGGTACTGTTTTTACAGTCAGCCCCTCTAGGCGCTCCTGTGTAGTTCACAGTCCTCCAGGCGCAGGTCGAGCTTTGCTCTTGTTACCTGTCGGCCTGGGTTAAGGGATCAACCTCCCCTCTTGTAGTGCTTGTCTCCCCGGTATGCCAGCTGACCCCACAGGATTATTGGGTGCTGCCCCCTTTTTCCGCACAGTCGGTGTCCTGCCCCCCCCCCCCCCCCCCCCCCCCCCCTCACTAGGAAGGGTGGGGGGGCCCGGACCCTCCCCGGTGGTCTGATCGTAGTAGGGGACCTCAGCGGGTGCATTTGTCGGGCTCTCCACGTCCTGCTCCAGTCCTGTGTCCCATAGAGCAGAGCGAGATACAAGAACGAAATGTAACGAAGGTTATCCTATAACCCTAATTACATGAGTTCTTGTGAGCATTCTGCTCGCACTCACTGAGGACCCCTGACTGTCTGAAGGTCAAGACTCGGGAAGGCGGGTGTACGGTTACACCCCTCACACATGTAGGCTGACAGGGGCGTGGCCGGGCAAGTGCAAAGTGCATGTAGTGGAATCTTTCAGGTAACGTGGTATACCTAGGTATACTTCCCATAGAGCAGAACGCTCACAAGAACTCATGTAACTAGGGTTATAGGATAACCTTCGTTTGCAATGATCTCTAAAACCTTGGTATGGTTGTTTGAGAACTGCTCCCCTGATTTACTTCACACTCAACACTGCACTCCCATGTGTCCTCAGCAAAACACGTGCCAAGTGTGAAGTGGATCAGATGAACGGTTCCCAAGATATGCGAAAGACAGACATACATACATTCCTTTCTTTATAGTTAGATGTGATTGTATTCTGTTAATGAATTAACTAATAGTAACTGACAATTACACAATACGACAATATAACTTTCTATAATCTTGAATAAGATGTTTCTTGTTGTTGTTGATCTATATGTGTGTTTCTGTGTTTCTGTTCTCAGGTCAGACTGCGAGTGTTTCCAGATTGAGTTGTCTAAGAATTACGGCACGGCAGAGTGGAGGGAGGACATCAAGATGATCATGCTGAAAGCTGGCCTGCAGAACAAACAAATCACCTTCCTCTTCGTGGACACACAGGTCCTCATGTTACCTACTGTATTTTCTCCTCAACACATCTATCAGGGGTCCATTCCTCACGTTACCTACTGTATTCTCTCCTCAGCACATTTAGCAGGGGTCCATACCTAAATGTAAACGGGTGTATCCAATTTAAAAAGCTAATTCCTCCCTGAAATGTACTAGTTACTGTAATTGTACAGTTACAGCTGTAATATTATTCTGTAGTGTGCTTTGCTTTACTTTTGTGCCAGTAATCATTTAGTAAAAGTAGGTGTCTCTTCATTCCATGGTGGATCAAATCATAGTTACACAATGAAACTCTCACTCTCCACATTTTGTCCTCTCCTCCCAGATCAAGAGTGAGTCATTCCTGGAGGACATAAACGGCATCCTGAGCTCTGGCGACGTTCCCAACCTGTATGCAGCGGATGAGCAGGAGCGCATCCTGGCAGCCATGAAGCCTGTAGTGCAGGACCTGGGCCAGCAGCCCACCAAGACCAACCTCATGGCTGCTTACATTAAGAGGGTCCGCTGCAACATCCACACCGTACTCTGCATGAGGTGAGCTCCGGGGAAACCTATCTGTACTGTGGTGGATTATGATTTATCAATTATATCGCAGACAGATCTTCTGATCAAAATAGGTTTAATAGTAAAAACAATTCATACAAAGTACATGTAGGTTAAATGAGCTTTGGCTGAAAGGAGTGCTCATCATGGCCGGCTAGGAGACACTAAAGAAGAGAATGATCTTAAGTAGAGAGAGGGGGTAGCCCCTGGCCTCTCACCATCTCACAATCAAAAAACACCTACGGGAGACTGCAATTCGAAACTGGCCCCTGTAAATGTCCTAACACAACCCCTCCAATGTACAGTAAAAATTACCAAGTATGGTCTTGTCAATATTCCAATGTACAGTTTTGCTTGTACAGTTGTACAGTGTCCCCCACCCACCCCTCCTACCCAACCCCCCCCCCCCACCCACCCAACCACCTCCAATGTACAGTACCCCCCCCACCTACCCAACCTCCTCCAATGTACAGTTTCTACGTCAAATGTATATACTTTTTTTCTGGACTCTTTTCGTATCACAAACAGTACTGTATTTGCAAATCTGGTATGTCATAAATGTATAGATGTAGCAGTACTGTCTATCTGTAGTATGTCATATATGTCATATATGTTACGATGAATTGAAAATGGGGGACCCTGATGTAAACAAGACGAAAGTCTTTCTCTGGTCTGCATCCCCTTAACAATTGTATGTATTGAGCTGTACTGTACTGTACCCATTCTGCAATCTGTTAATAAAGTTTTCAATCAATCAATCAATCAATCAATCAATCAACCTAGGTGTGAACTAAGCTATTGTTTGGGGCAACCAAAAGGATTCCTCCACAATACAAACCACAGGGAAGCAAAGTAATTTTGGACTTTCTCAACGCTTCCATCAGTAAAGTTCTGCCTCTTGCAAGTTCATATCCAAACAAAGACATGACTTCCCCCTTTAGCAATATAAAAATTTTCTTGACATTCGTCTGCTGCCCCGTAGTGCAGAATGACCTCTACTGGAGGGGGCTGGCATTTTAAAGTTGTTGACAATTATTATTACACAACATATATGTTTGACAAATTACTGACATTTTGGCTTTGAACATTTTCTGAACATGTCCTCTCTATTTGGATACAGATATATGTTCAGTGTTCAGTTGGTGAGTCAGTGTTAACCATTTCTGCTACTACGTGGGCTTTGGTGGCTCCTTGAAGGAGCTGGGCCAGTCGGGGAAGTTTGATTTGAACTTGCAAGATGCAGAAACTCCTCTCCTCTCCTCTCCTCTCCTCTCCTCTCCTCTCCTCTCCTCTCCTCTCCTCTCCTCTCCTCTCCTCTCTTCTCTTCTCTTCTCTTCTCTTCTCTTCTCTTCTCTTCTCTTCTCTTCTCTCTCTCTCCTCTCCTCTCCTCTCCTCTCCTCTCCTCTCCTCTCCTCTCCTCTCCTCTCCTCTCCTCTCCTCTCTCTCTTCTCTTCTCTTCTCTTCTCTTCTCTTCTCTTCTCTTCTCTTCTCTTCTCTTCTCTTCTCTTCTCTTCTCTTCTCTTCTCTTCTCTTCTCTTCTCTTCTCTCCAACAGAGTCCATTCTCTTCGGTTCAAATAACAAACTCAGCAAGACTGACGGCTTCTCAGTTACAGTGGGTGACAATATTGTCACAAGGAAAGATGAAATTACATACCTGGGTTCCATCCTAGAGGCAAATCTTTGACAAAATGGCATCCAATGTAATAACAAAAAGTCAACCAATGAACTCGATTCTTGTACCGGATCTCCTCTCTGGTAAACAAGAATACCCTGAAGACTCTGGCAGGAGCACTCATTCAAGGGTACTACGACTATGCTTGCACCTCATGGTACCAAAGCACCTCAAAGGCGCTAAAAACAAAATTACAAACATCACAAAACAAACTGGTCAGACTACTGCTTGACCTTACTCCTAGAACCCACCTCACCCCTGCCCACTTTGACAACCTAGGATGGCTTAGAGAGTACAGCAACTTGCAATGGGCCTGGTCTACAAGATACACTACACCACTAAGGTGCCCATGTACATGTCAAAATACTCCCCAAAGGTCAGTGAATACCACGACCACAACACCAGAGGGAGCTCCACAAATCATGTTAAACCCAGATTCGGCTCAAACAAGGGACTAAACACGTTTCGCAATTATGCCACATCAATGTGGAACGCCCTACCCAAAGCTGTAAAGGAATGTGAATCCCTACCTGGCTGCAATTAGAAACTGGTAAATGTCAAAATCCCCCCGCCGCGGGCGGCCGGGTAACGCAGCGGACTAAGCATCTGTCTACCACCACAGAGACAGTGGGATCGAATCCAGCTGTGGTGCCTCCGGCTTGGTCGACCGTCCATACTGACACAATTGGCAGTGTCAGCGGGTGTGAAGCCGGCGAGGGTGGTCCTGGTCGTTGTAAAACAGCGACTCCTACAGTTCGGTCGGGGCGCCTGCACAGCAAGGGAAGGATCTGGGAGAGGTAGTGTGATCCTTCCACATGTTACACTCCCCCAGTGAGAGTCCATGCTACCAGGTCAAAAGAAGTGGGGATTGGCTACACATGTGTCGGAGGAAGCATGTGATAGTCTCCGCCCTCCCAGACCGACGGTAGGGGGCAGAGCACGCAACGACCAGGTAGGGTATTGGGAATTGGCATAACGACTAACATTGGGATGGGGGACAAATGGAAAAAGGAGGCGGAAAAAAGAAAGTAAAAAAATTCAAATTAAAAAACCCGCCCCACCCAACCCCCTCCATTCTTTCCCTTTGGATGTATATATTTTTATGATCTCTTTTTCTTAGACAGTACTGTATATTTGTATGTCTTGTATGTCATAAATGTCTTGATGAATTGAAAATGGAGGATCCTTATGTAAACAAGACGAAAGTATTTTTCTGGTCTGCATCCTCTTAGCAGTTGTTTGTATTGAGCCGTACTGTATTGTACCCATTCTGCAATCTGTTAATAAAGTTATCAATCAATCAATCAATCAATCAATCAATCAATCAATCAATCAATCAATCAATCAATCAATCAATCAATCCTCCCCTAATCTAACCCTAAATCTCATTAACTTCACCCATACTCTCCCTCTCTGTTCTCCTCCAGTCCTATAGGTGAGGTGTTCCGTGCGCGACTGAGGCAGTTCCCCTCCCTGGTGACGTGTTGTACTATAGACTGGTTCAGTCCTTGGCCACAGGAGGCCCTTCAGTCTGTAGCTGCCTCCTTCCTCAACGAGCTGCCTGAGCTGGAGGCTGGGGAAACAGCCATGACGGGACTGGTGAGCACACTGAGGACATGCACACAACACTAACCAGACCCAGGTTTCATTAAAGCATGTACAGCTGTACACTTTAAAGGTTTGAAGTAATGTGATTTCCCCAATACCTCGGGTTCACACAGAGTTATTGGATGGCTGAGTTGTAGTTTACTTACAGACGGCATGTGAAGACGGGACAAACACACCACTGTGAAGCAGGACATGTGACGCAGGACAAACACACCACTGTGTCTGGGTCAACTTCTTCAGTGACTTTTTGACACATGTTCATATTTAAAGGCGCTATGCGTAGATAACATTCAGCCACTAGTTGTCGCACTAGAGGTCACACTAGAGCACCAGCAATATCCAATCAGGTGCATTCCACGTGGGGAAATGAGAAGTAGGGAGGGGATACATTTTTTATTTAACCAGGCAGGTCTTAAGCCTGACGGGTCCGCTACCGGACCCAAGCCATAAATCCATCTCTACAGACTATGAATTAATGTTGCGTTTTCTTTTTCAATTGTTGCCAAGAGTAAAGATCCTAACCTTGTCAAAACAGCAGTCATAGTGTATATTTTCAGCAATACGTTTGTTTATCAATAGGTTAAAGTGTTATTAGTGAAATATTAGTTTTTGGAATGTATTCAGAAATTAGCGAATATCTGCCATTTAGAATGAATGTCGCCATTTAGTTTGTAGTCATATGAGGAGAAGAGACCCAGAGCTTTCGAATGGCGTTGGAATTTCGAAAAACGACACTACCCAGCTCAAGCCAGCTCCTGTCAATCATATGACTTGTGAAATTTCTTTTAAATGTATCTTATTTTTCGGGATTATCTACCACAAACCTGAACGTTATTTGCATAAATTAGAACGCAGTTTGTTTATCTACCTTTCTGTGAATGTTTAGCAAAAATCGGCATTGCAATCTGATGAAAAATGGCGGAGCAATTTCCATTATAAAAAAGTAGCTGCACTTACAGTAGATTTCATTCACGGTTTGTGGATCACGCCTGGTGTGTAAGGGCTGCGTGTAGTCTTTTACCAACAAACTTGCAGTTCCGCGTTCGGGTTCTGCGATCTGATTGGCCACTGACGTACGCCCAAACAGCGCGTTACTCTAGTTCTGCCTCTAACCTCTAACAGCCTGCAGCCTGCTAGCATTATCCAATTCATATCAATCGAAATAACGTATTGTTTTCATCTCTCTATATTAACGTGATTCCATCAACACAACATAAATGTTCAAAACACGACAAGACAGTTTGCATCACTTCCCACGGTTCTCGGCACTTATTCTACCGGTAGTGCGGTAGTTGTTGCCACGGTATTGGGTCTTTGGGTGAATACTTCATTGGCGGGGAAGAAGAACACTGATAGCGGTGTGTGGACCGTCCTGCGAGCCCCAGGCCACCGTTCCGTAAACCCCAGGCCACCGTCCCGCGAGCCCCAGACCACCGTCCCGCGAGCCCCAGGCCACCATCCCGCGAGCCCCAGGCCACCGCCCCGCGGCCTCAGGCCACCGTCCCGCGGCCTCAGGCCACCGTCCCGCGAGCCCCAGTCCACCGCCCTGCAAGCCCCAGACCACCGCCCTACGAGCCCCAGACCACCGCCCCACGAGCCCCAGACCACCGCCCCGCGAGCCCCAGACCACCGCTCCGTGAGCCCCAGACCACCGCCCCGCGAGCCCCAGGCCTCCGTCCCGCAAGACTTGTTTCCCGTGAGCCTAAAATTCTACCTGGTCTCGTCCCGTGGGGCTCACGGGACGGTGGCCTAGGGCTCGCAGGACGGTCCACACACCGCTATCAGTGTTCTTCTTCCCCGCCAATGAAGTATTCACCCAAAAACCCAATACCATGGCAACAACTACCGCACTACCGGTAGAATAAGTGCTGAGAACCGTGGGAAGTGATGCAAACTGTCTTGTTGTGTTTTGAACATTTATGTTGTGTTGATGGAATCACGTTAATATAGAGAGATGAAAACAATACGTTATTTCGATTGATATGAATTGGATAATGCTAGCAGGCTGCAGGCTGTTAGAGGTTAGAGGCAGAACTAGCGTAACGCGCTGTTTGGGCGTAGAGAGAGCGTACGTCAGTGGCCAATCAGATCGCAGAACCCGAACGCGGAACTGCAAGTTTGTTGGTAAAAGTCTACACGCGTAAGGGCTGCATGTGTGTGTGGGTCACGAGCAGATAATAGGGACTCTAAGTTATCCGTGTATGAATAACAGAGTTTATATTGAAAACATAAAACACTAAACCTCCACCAAGGGAGTTTATGTGCAAAGGACAGTTCCAAAAGAACACAAGAAAACACTATCATAAAGGGTTCAGCCTCTATAAAATAAAGTGTAAAATAAGCCAGTAGCCCAAAACAAGAAGGATAAATTCTGAATCAGAGATCAGCACTACACTTCAATATAATAAGCGTGACCAAAAGGATAGCCAACACTAGGAAATTAATCAGCAGTTGACACTGCGAGATCCAAACTTAAATAGACTCAGCATTGCCATAGGCACAGTTGCACTGAATCAGGTGCAATCAAGCCCACACACCTGCCGACCCATGAGGCAATTAACCACAGAGACCAGGGATTGACAGCTATCCCTCACAGGAGATGAAATAGACAGCTGTCCCTCACAGAAAGGCAAAAACATGACGTGGTGATACTAAATCCAGATTGAACTCTGCCATTGGAAAGAGGAGATTTGGCCCGATCCATAGATGTGTGACTTGGCTATAATAAGGTCATTTATAGGCCTGATATTCTATATTCTATAATACTACTATTTCAAATTGCATGTGTCCGGATGGCAGAATTCAGTACTGTATCTACAAAACCTTCTGTTTAATCATCTTCCCTTTATTCATTTTCTTAGATTTTTTTGTACAAGTGATCTCAAGAAGGTGCTGAAAGAACTCAGTGGCAGTTTGTCAGGTCTAGTAATTTTTTGCATGGTGTTATTCACCATCAAAGATTACAAAGAAGAAATATATTAATTGAATTGATATTCTCCTTTGGTATATTACAATTTACTCAAGCCTAGTAACAGACACAATATTTCGGACATTGGGAATATATTCCCTGAGATCCCTCGATACCAAGAACATGCTAATGGGCCTTGTAGAAGTGGAGCAATCTTCCATTTACTTAGGTATGTATTTTTAGGTGGATTTTCAGAAAATAGGGCTCGGGTTTAAGAGGTTAAGAACAAATTCTTATTTTCAATGACGGCGTGGCGGCCTCTATCCCTTCTACAACGGCGCTCAGTTTCCGGGTTCCTCTGATTGGCCACGACGCCCACGTGACCCTACGCTAGCCCGCCCCCTTCCTGCCGTGCCGCGCTTGCCGCGCTCCCTCAGCTTATAACGAATCATTAAAAAAATATCCCTCAGCTTATAACGAATCATTAAAGAAAATATACAGTTAACTGGAATATGTTGTTTCTTTACACATATGTTGGATTATGTTAACTGGAATATGTTGTTTCTTTACACATATGTTGGATTATGTAATTGGTTTGTCATGACAAACCAATAAAAATCGCGAATTAACCGGTGGCCACAACAACACACAGTACTGGTGGTGGTGGAGGACCGGGGAGCTCCGCGTCTCGGAGCGGCAGGGGGAGAGGAGGCAGCCGGGGAGGTGGCCGGGGAGGTTGAGGGGGAAGACGGACGCCTGTCTGCAAGAAAGTGGTCTATGACGACCAGGAGAGTGAAGAGGAGGAGGACGACGCGGTCAGCTTGCGATCAGAGGAGGACGAGTACTGTGTGTTGTTGTGGCCACCGGTTAATTCGCGATTTTTTATTGGAAACAACACAACAACACACAGTACTCATCCTCCTCTGATCGCAAGCTGACCGCGTCGTCCTCCTACTCTTCACTCTCGTGGTCGTTGTAGACCACTTTCTTGCAGACAGGCGTCCGTCTTCCCCCTCGACCTCCCCTGCCGCCTCCCCGGCTGCCTCCTCTCCCCCTGCCGCCCCGAGACGCGGAGCCCCCCGGTCCTAATGATTCGTTATAAATTGAGGAAGCTGAGGGAGGGTGGAAGCTGAGGGAGCGCGGCGCGGCAAGCGTGGCGCGGCAGGAAGGGGGCGGGCTAGCGTAGGGTCACGTGGGCGTCGTGGCCAATCAGAGGAACCCGGAACCTGAGCGCCGTTGTAGAAGGGATAGAGGCGGCCTGGCGAGATGAAAAAAGGTCTCCTTGAAGGGTAACCGGGAAGCGTGAACACTTAAGGCAACTAACATGCACTTCCGCGTTTCTCTGATTGGCCAGCGCTCTCCTTCGTGAATACCAGCCGCTCTACGCTCGTTCCCTACGCCGGAGAAACTTTTAGAAAAACACAAAGCCGCCATCTTTAATGCATTCGTGCTCCCCCCTACATAATAACCACGCAGGTTAATCAGCAAAGGTTAATAATAATAACCATGCAGGTTAATTAGCAACGCTCGCACAATACCTAGGTTAATAATAAGTAGGCAATTGGCACAAGTGTAAATTATACATTCGTCACTCACTTTTTTTTTTTTAAACAATGTTTTTATTGCAATTTTTTTTCTCTTACACAAACATACATAATACAGAAAATAGCACATGACAAAAATAAAAAGACACCCTCCAATCCACTCCCTTCCCTAATTATAATACAAATGACATTTCCGCAGAAATACTACAATAGAAATAATTATTGTTAATGTTAATTTATAAAGGGGAACTATCCTATAAACGGCATTCCTCAGTGTCCAGTACCTTTCCCCAGCTCTATAGATTCACATCAACAGTATCCACGTATCCAACTCTCAATGTCCGAGATTTCTCACCCGCCTAAGTGGCAGCCTCAAGGCCAGATTAAGACTTCAGAGGCCCCTGGGCCAGATTCTTGTGAAGGCCCCCCCACACACACATACACGTGCACGCACGCACAGTGGCGTTTTTATATGTCACTTTAAAAAATATATAGAATATTTAGAAGTCGTGGGCTCTGAGAGCCAAGCTAAAAGGACTTTGATCACCCCTGCCCACTTTGACAACCTAGGATGGCTTAGAGTAGACGACAGAGTACAGCAACTTGCAATGGGCCTGGTCTACAAGATACACTACGCGACCAAGGTACCCATGTACATGTCAAAATACTTCCCAAAGGTCAGTGAATACCACGATCACAACACCAGAGGGAGCTCCACAAATCATGTTAAACCCAGATTCGGCTCAAACAAGGGACTAAACACGTTTCGCAATTATGCCACATCAATGTGGAACGCCCTACCCACAGCTGTAGAGGAATGTGAATCACTACCCACTTTCAAAAACACTCAAAGAACACCTGACGGGGTGAAAAAAGTAGAGATAGTTGGTATGCTTTGCCGAAGTAACGCCCTCTTTGTCCCTTTCCTCTTTAGATTTTAACTTAGCAGCTCCGCTTTCCCACCGTTTAACTTTTTTATCCATGTTTTTTGAGTGTCATATGATCATACAGTACTACTCGAGTCTTAGCCTACTTGATCAACTTGCAAGTGTAATTCTCGCGATCAATGGTCACCTGACCTGACCTGACAGTGACCCCTGGACCTGGCAAGACCACCCGCATTTCATTGTATACTTGTATGCCGTGACAAATAAAACTCTTGACTTGACGTCAGTGTCACGTAGACTCAACGTCTCTCACCCCTCATTATCAAACAATCAATCATATTTTTATTTGCAATACAAAAAATGTAATAAAAATAGATAGAGAAGAGATGAGATGATACTATTAGTCACTAGATGCTGTGAAAGTAAACGCTGAATGAGGATCTGATTATATATATATTTTTTTCGTATCTCTTTTATTTTTTTTACTAGTGTGTAGTGGAGGCCTTTAGTCGTGTTATTTCTAAACCTAGCCGCATTTCTGGCAAGACGCTCTCTGATTGGCCGACGCCTGTTTCTACACTGGTTAAGCTTAGGCACTCTTTCGAAGTTGGTTACGGTTAGAGTTTGTCTTAGAGCGTAACGGCAAGTTCTTTCGACGGTTAAGCTTAGGCACTCTTTCGAAGTTGGTTAAGGTTAGAGTTTGTCTTAGAGCATGGCGATAGAACGCCAGGTAGTTTGCAGGCTGTTCGACGCGGAAATGGGCAAAGACACAGCTCGTCACGCGATTGGGCAAACATGTCAGTGGCCAATCAGAGAGCGTCTGCCAGAAATGCGGCTAGGTTTAGAACTAACGCCCCCTAGTCACTAGGGGGAGCTCGATGATATCCGCTATCAGCACCGGCGGGTCTCTGCTGTCTGTCATGAATAATGATCCCAATCTGCCTTATTCGTGTCGGGGCTGTGTCTTATTTTACCAACGGATTTCCAGTTCCGCGTTCGCGTTCTGCGATCTGATTGGCCACTGGCGTTTCTTAGGCGACTCTTTCGAAGTTGGTTAAGGTTAGAGTATGGAATCAGGGCTGGTGTTCTATCGCCCTGCTCTAAGACAAACTAACCTTAACCAACTTCGAAAGAGTGCCTAAGCTTAACCGGTGAAAGAAAGAGGCGTCACACGATTGGCGCTACCAGAATTCAGTATTCAGTATTCAGGCGTCGGGGCTGGGATGTGGAGATGCAAGTTTTGACTTTTTATTGCTGTTTTTACCTCAAACGGAAAACCTCAAACTCTTATGAAGAGGAGAAAAAATACTCAAGATTAGCCACTTGCAGACGGCAGGGTGTGACGTACTGTATATTTTAGTTGATGAAATATTTTTGTTGACTAAATATTTTAGTTGATGAAATATGTTTTCATTTCAGTGTCACAGTATGACATCGATCTCCAAAATAAGAAAAAAATTAAAAATTAAATGTGGGGCCTCTAGTGACGAGGGGCCTCCAAAAGGCCTCTAGTGACGAGGGGCCTACAAAAGGCCTTGAGTGACGAGGGGTCTCCAAAATTAAAAAAAAAAAGGAAAAAAATAATAATAATAATTTGGGCCTCTAGTGAATCCAATAAAAATAAAAATCCGGCCCTGGGCAGCCTGTGTGGCATTTGGCACCCGTCCACACAGTGGTAGGAGCCCAGCCTTAAAATGTCCCAAGATCCTGAGATAGGACCATGTTGCTTTTCAGTACCTGATTAGAAATATAGAACAATGATCCTCTTTTTTTTTTTTTTTTAAACCTTTCCGAGGTGTTCCATAGACTCACTGGAACTGTGCAAAAGTCCCCACATAGTGAAAGAAACATCCAAATAGCTCTCCTTTAAATTACCTACCAGAAACCACGGAAATATCAGCATAAAAATGAAAATACAATAAAAAACAAACTAATAAAATACATAAAATAAAATAAATTAAAAAATAAAAAATAAAATAAAGATAAAAATAAACAACTGTTCTTCGGCTTCTCTACCTCCACCCACATTTATTTTTTTTCTCTTTTTTCCTTCTCTTTTTTCCCCTAAACCTTCCTCCCATTTTCCCTTTCCTTTCCCTTACCGTTCATGTTTCCTATCTCTCTCCTTTAGATTCTTACATTTTCCAGGAAATGTATAAACGATGACCAAGTCCTTTCAAATTGTTCTGTTTTTCCCTTCTGTATGTATGTTAGTTTCTCCATTGCTAAGTTCTCTGACACTTCCTTTAACCATTGTTTAGCCCCTGGTCTCTGTATCTCCTTCCAGTTTAGAGCTATCACTCTCTTGGCCTGTAGCAAACAAAAATTAATCAATTTCCTCTTTCTAATATAAGCTGGGAACTTCTCCGGGTATAAGTGTAGTATACATAACTTAGGATCGGTCGGGATTTCTATCTCTGTCATCTCCGATATGAGTTCCAATATCTCCTTCCAATATTCCTGTATCTTCTCACATTCCCACATACAGTGGTACAGGGTCCCTATCTCTACCCCACACCTAGTACATTCATCCGGGATCACGGGATAAAACTTGTGTAATTTCTCTGGTGTCATATATACTCTATGTATCCACTTATATTGTAGGAGTTTACATCTGGTATTGATTGAAAGTGTCTGTGACATCTCACATGCTTGTTCCCAGTCCTCTTCTGCTATTTCTACCCCCATGTCCCTCTCCCATGCCCGCAAACTGCTCAAAGAGCTCTCATCCGATCCTGATAACAACACATCATAAAACTTGGATAACTGTCCTCTTCCCACCATATTGTTCCTAGTAAGTCTTTCTATTATGGATGTGGGTGGTTCCTTTGTGCCCCTGTTCTTTGAGACTACGTAGCTCCTGATTTGAAAGTATTTAAATCTATGTGATCTTGGGATTTCAAATGTGCTTACTATCTGTTCGAAGGTCATCAATTCCCCCTCTTTGTATAAGTCTTTAATCTTACCCAAACCCCTTTCTGCCCAATTTTTTAATCCCCCATCATTCCTTCTCGGTTTAAATTCCTCATTCCCCCAAATTGGTGTATACCCCGATAATTTATCTCTTCTACCTAAGTGTAAATGCGCCTTGTGCCAGATCCTTACTGTATTTTTGAGGAACGGGTTCTTTGTACTTTTTATCAACAAGCTACTCTGTCATGAATATATATATATGCGTCTAGTGTTATCTTTGTCTCTTCTTTTTCTATCTCCATCCAAGCCAGTATATCTGTCTGTTGAAAGTAAAACGTTGCTGTCCTGAGCTGTGCCGCCCAGTAATAAAGCTTCATATCTGGAAGTCTAAGCCCTCCTCTGTCATACGGGAGGTAAAGGAGTGTCAGTCTCAACCTGGGTTTTTTATTGTTCCATATGAAACGTGTGAACATTGTTTTCAATCTCCGAAAGAAGGTTTCAGGCAAGGGCATTGGGATTGACTGGAATAGGTATAGGAATTTAGGCAATATAGTCATTTTAATAACATTCACTCTGCCTATCATTGATATTGGTAATTTGCTCCATCTTTCAAGGCTATTTTCTACATCTGTCATTATTGGATCGTAATTACTCTGTACTAAGTCTTTAATCTCCGGGGTTATCTTTATCCCCAAATATGTAAACCCCTTGGGGGAGCTCGCAAACTGCGTGTGCACCGGTGCTTTCTCCCTTTCTCTTTCATTTAGTAACATAAGTGCGCTTTTATTTTTATTCGTCTTATATCCTGAAAATACTCCAAATTTCTCTAGTATATCGTTCGCATTTTTAATTGAGGTATCCAATTTAGTTAAGTATAGTATTATATCGTCCGCGAAAAGCGATAGGCAATGCTCCATACCCCCTATTCTCATCCCCGTGATTCCTGGGTCCTGTCTAATCGTCATCGCTAATGGTTCGATTGCAAACAGAAATAGCAACGGAGAAATCGGACATCCCTGTCTGGTAGATCTCTGTAGTTTAAACGGTGTAGATATTTGGTTGTTCGTAGTTATTTCGACCATTGGGTCTGTGTATAGAATCCTGATCCATTTTATATATCCTTCTCCAAACCCGAACCTTTTAAGTGTTTCAAACAGATATCCCCACTCAATCCTGTCAAATGCCTTTTCGGCGTCTAATGACAGAACTGCGTGGTCTTTTTCGTTTTTCTTAGTGTGAAGAACATTTAGTAATCTCCTAATGTTATGAAACCCCTGTCTTCCCAATACAAATCCGTTCTGGTAATTTTTTATCAGATGTGGAATCGACTCCTCTATGCGCCTAGCTAGTGCCTTACATACATTTTTCGTATCACAGGACATGAGGGACACAGGACGATATGAAGTTGTGTCCGAGGGTGGTTTACCCGGTTTCTTAAGTACCGAAATCATCGCCGATCTTAAGGATGGAGGCAAAGTCCCCTCTTTTCATTGAACATTTCCAGTAGGTGGGGCAGCAGTTTCCCTGCGAATCTCTTGTATATTTCTGTTGGTATCCCATCTGGGCCCGCCACCTTCCCACTATTCATAACCGTAAGCGCCTCGTTTAATTCTTCTATCGTTAGCTCTTGGTCAAACTGTTTCTGTTCCTCTTCCGTTATTTTTGGGAATTCTAACTTGTCCAGGAATTCCTTTTGTTGCTCTGTGTCTTTCGGGTATTCCGATTTATATAACCTTTCATAATATTCCTTAAAGTGGAAATGAAGCAGTGAGCATAAATACATATTCATAGCATCACATTAGTATTTAGATAAGCCACAGAAGAAGTCACGTTATAAAAATAAGCAGTTTCTAAGAAAAAACGATTTGTTGTGTACATTTCTGAAGCATTTAGCATTATGGGCGCGGCCATTTTGTTGCTGACGTCATACCGTGGCTTGGGTGTATACACTCTGGTTAGCTGCCTATATTGAATGGGTCGGTCAGCAAATAAAATGTTGCCTACAAAACAACGGGACCGCGGTGGTTCTGTTTGTATTGCTCCTGGCTGTTCAAACTAATTTTACCATGTGAGAGAGAGGAAAGTTGGTTAATTTCCACAAACTACCAGTGAAAAAAACAGTGTTGTTGACATGTTGGCTCGGGCTGCCTGCACCCAGACGGCGCGACCAGCCTGTTGTACAGGGAAGGAGGATCTGCAGCGAACACTTCATTGCCTCGGATTATGTTGTTGGGGTGGGATGTTTGTCCAGAAGACCACTAATCAGCTGAAGCCGGACGCGGTTCCCTCGGTCTTCGACAGACAGACCGGCGTTAGCTCTCGGGGCCCGGCGTTAGCTCTCGCTAGCTAGCGTTAGCAACCGGAGCGTCGCGGAGCATTCAGCCTGCAGGCTACACAGCTTGTGTAGCCAGCAGGCTGAATGCTCCGCGACGCTGGTTGAAGTGGGTCTAGGTAGCCAGCAGGCTGAATGCTCCGCGACGCTGGTTGAAGTGGGTCTAGGTAGCCAGCAGGCTGAATGCTCCGCGACGCTCCGGTTGCTAACGCTAGCTAGCGAGAGCTAACGCCTGGCCCCGGCTGGTGCCAACTAGCTCCCGAGAGCTCACGCCGGTCTGTCTGTCGAAGACCGAGGGAACCGCGTCCGGCTTCAGCTGATTAGTGGTCTTCTGGACAAACATCCCACCCCAACAACATAATCCGAGGCAATGAAGTGTTCGCTGCAGATCCTCCTTCCCTGTCCAACAGGCTGGTCGCGCCGTCTGGGTGCAGGCAGCCCGAGCCAACATGTCAACAACACTGTTTTTTTCACTGGTAGTTTGTGGAAATTAACCAACTTTCCTCTCTCTCACATGGTAAAATTAGTTTGAACAGCCAGGAGCAATACAAACAGAACCACCGCGGTCCCGTTGTTTTCTAGGCAACATTTTATTTGCTGACCGACCCATTCAATATAGGCACCTAACCAGAGTGTATACACCCAAGCCACGGTATGACGTCAGCCATGACGTCAGCAACAAAATGGCGGCGCCCATGTTGAAAACAGGGATATTATATTATATTTTTCAGACAAATAAGATAGATTTCACATTTGATTATAGAACCCTGTCTTACACAAGGTACACAACAAACAAACTAGGATCACATTGCTCACTGCTTCATCTCCACTTTAAAGGCGTTATTTATTTCTATTGGGTCATTCGTTTCAAGTCCATTCCCTAATTTGATCGTATTTATCATTCTTTCCGCTTGTGCCTTTCTAATTCTCCACGCTAGTATCTTGCCTGCTTTTTCCCCTTGGTCGTAGTATGATTGTTTTAGCCACTGTAAGTTCGATGTTATCTTTGTAGTGGATAGATGTTTGTACTGGGCCTTTAATACCCGCAGTTCTCTCTGTTTTGCTGGGTCTTCTCCTCTATATAGCTGTTTTTCCACTTCTTTCACCTGTTTTTCTATGTCCTCCATTTGTTTATAGTGTTCTTTAGATTTATGTTTAGTATAGCTTATCATTTCTCCCCTTATATACGCCTTAAATGCCTCCCATCTCACCGTTGCACTTGTCTGGTCTGTATTTATGGAGAAGTACATGTCTATTTTTTCACCTATAAAAGTCATACATTTCGGGTTGTTGAGCCATTTGGTTTGGAGTCTAAATCTAGGGGGTGCCTTCGCTATTTCCGGCATGTTCATACTTAACGTCATTGGAGAATGGTCAGACAGTAATCTACTGTCATATTCACTTCCTGTAAATTTAGATATCAAGCTCGTCGAAACTAAAAAAAAATCTATTCTAGAGAACGTTGGCCTACTTAGTAATTTAGAAGCGCACGAATATTCCCTCTTGCCTTGGTTTAGTTTTCTCCATATCTCCACCAAGTTGAGGTCTCTCATAAACTTATCCATTACTTTCCTTGTTCTTCCGTGGGAGGTATCCCCTCCCTCTGACTTATCTATTTCCGGTCTCCTCACGCAGTTAAAGTCTCCCCCCATGATGAACTGGCCCGTGAGAGTTGCCATTTTCATAAACAGTTGTTGAAAAAACAGCGGGTTATCATTGTTTGGTCCATATATATTTACTAGGTTCACCTGCATGGAGACTATAGTACCGCTTAATATTATAAATCTCCCTCCCGGGTCTACAATTTTATTTCTTAAAGTAAATGGTATCGACTTGTCTATTAGTATCATCACTCCTCTAGCTTGTGAGTTGAATGGGGCCGAGTAGACCTGTCCTTGCCATCTATTCTCAACTCTCTTGACATCTTCCCCAGTGCTGTGTGTTTCCTGTAAATAAACTATTTTCGCTCCTGATCTTTTTATCTTCCCTAGAATCTGTTTTAGCTTAATAATGTGGCTCATTCCCCTCACGTTCCAGCTCATATATTTTATTTCGTTCCTACTCATCCTTATGTCCTATGTTGCCCACTCTCTTCTTGCCCCCCTCCCCCCTCTCTCCTCCATGTTTTGTGATGTGGTGTTCCAGCCGAAGTGTCCTGTAATAATAAATAAAAAAAGAGAAAAAACACAGATATCCCCAGACCCCACATATAAAGCTAACGTCCCCCCCTATTGGGCGTGGACTTCTGACCCTCCTCTTTTCCGACTTCCTACAGGATGCATCTTACCTGCCTTTCTCTCTCTCCTGCCGCTCTTCCCTCCTAGTATGCTCTAACCCCATGCTCCCTTTTTCTCATTTCTGTTATTTAACGTCTAACTTGACTAAACTATCTTCAACTTGAGTCTGTATCATTACTCTCCCCCTTCCTCCTCCCGTAACCATCTCGAGGAGTCCTCTATTTCAGCCTCCAAACTTCTAGGTCTCCATCACTTTAAAACATTGGAACATTGAAACAAAACTCGAAACAAAACAAAACCAAGTCCGCCACCTACCGGGCATCAACCATATCTAATACCTGTTAAGAAAGGGGATATGGCCTACGAAAACCCCTAAGCTATACCCATTACCCGTCTTTTGTAGAGTTAAACCAGAACTTGTTGCGTTTCTATGTAATATACTCTTCCCCTTCCTCCACAGATCCTAACTATCCACTCCTCATCACTCCTATGTTGGGTCCTTGACCTCTCCGTTGTATTCCTATATAGCTATCCCCTTTTTCTGTCTGTGTGTGTCCAGTACTTATACTGAACGGTAGAGGTCGCCAGGCCTTCTAACTTATACACTTTTCCCTCTCTATTAGTTTCCCTTATCTATACCAAAAATTGCAGTGTTTTTATGAAATATACATTTTCCCTTCATCCCCATTTCCTAACTATCCACTCCTCCTTCTGTCTATGTTTGGCCCTCGGCCTCTCCATATTACCTTTAACTAACTATAACTACTTAACTATAACCGCCCAGTCCACATATTGAAAAATAGAAATTACCCTTTCCCCCAGAATATACCATTCCCCTGCTTCAGCTGTTCTCAGAATCCCCCCCCCCCCCTTCCCTCCTTTAAGTCGGGTCCTTGAACCTCTTATTCCTACATAAAGCCCCCATACACATATTATATTCATATCAATTATCTGGTAAGAAGGGGGGCCCGCCATATATACCCATGCCTTTTCCCTTGTATATCAAGCATGGGGGAATGTCTCTTAGAGATTTCCCTCAGAAATTACAATCCATAATGTCTCTGTACCCGTACTGCCTATACATTGAACCATTGAAATTGCCCGATTTTATAGATTATTTCCCTTACCCCCCTCCCTTCCCTAATATACCATTCTTATCTACCCGTGTCATCCTACTGTGTCGGTCCCTCCTGTTGCTTTTCCTCTGATCCTTGCCCCGCAGGTGACTGTCCCCGTCGCGCTGGGTCTGTCCCCACCGTCATACCACAGGCTCGTCGTGCTTGTTCGGGAGTCTTACACAGAGTAGTCCTTCCTTCCCATGTCACCTTCAGGATGGCTCCTCGTACAAAGCATGTCTGTCCTTTCCCCCGAAAGCAGTAGTCTCTCACTTCCCTGTATTCCTCCCGTTTCTTGACCAGGGACGGGGCGAGGTCTTGGTATATCCTCACTTGTAATCCTTTGTGTGTCAAAACTCGTTTCTTCTTTGCGATGTCTAGTATGGTTTCTTTGTCCCGTTGGTTGGAGAATACCACTATGAGTGGCCTCCTCCCGGTTCCGTTTTCACCTTTCTTTTTCCTTCTTGCGGGGGCTCCTCTGTACACCGCCTCCAGCTTGGGATTTTTAGTGAAGACTCCTGCCCCCGCTAACCCCCCGAACATCTTTGAGTAGTATTCTGTCATCGTCCCTCTCGGTCCTTTCGGGTCCTGTTCCTCTGGTATGCTGATCACTCTCAGATTCTTCTGTTTAGCATAGTTGATCATATTCTCCATATTCTCTCCCATCTCTTTACTATCAGTTCGGAGCCTCTGGCACTCCTTCTCCCAATGATCTTGGTCCGTAGCTCTGCTGTCCAACGAGGCCTCTCTTTCCGTGTATCTTCTCTCCTGTTCCCTCATCCTCGCTTCTAGGTTAGCCACGGTAGCCTCACATGTCTCCATCTTTTCCTCCAACCCGTCTTTTATCTTTCTTTCCCAACTTGCCCATAAAGTTTCGTTTTGTTTCTCCAGCTTTTCCTCCAACCGCGCAAATTCCCCCATTAACTGCTGGTTCCTCTTTTCCGCTTCTTCCTTCAACAGTGCGCGCATGGCATCCATTGTTTGTTGGTTTCTCTTCTCTGCTTCTTCTGATAAGAGTTCTCTCAAGAGCGAGCGCATGTTTTCCATTGTCATAGCCGTCTTTCCTTCTCCCTCTCCCGTCTCCGCACCCGCTGTTATCTCTTCCTTGTGTATCTCTTTGCTAGCGCTTAGTTCAGCCCTACTCGCCATCTGTACCCTGGCGTCTACTGCCGTTAGCTTCTTGCTAATCGTTCCTAGGCCCAAAGCCTCCGGTATATGGGTCTGTGTGCCTGGTGGAGCGTCTGTTTATCTCCGACTCCTTATCGCCTTTTCCTTCCGATTCAGAGTTCTCCATTTCATCTTCCCGACAGAGTAGTCTTGAAATTGTCTTCCCCTTCGTTTTTCTCGGGGGGTATTCAGAATTCAACCGTGTTTTCAGATAGTTTAGTCAATTACCACCGGGAGCATGTGGTGCGAGTTGTCTACTGCACGGCCGCCATCTTGAAGTCCCCTTCGTCACTCACTTTTAACATCGACGCACTTAGCTCAACTCGTTCACCAGCTTGCTGTGGAGCCTATGGTCACAAGTTTGAATCACTTCAATTTTTTTTATTTTATTTTTTTTACGTTTAATTAATTTATCATCTCTCTATATAAACGTAACTAGCTATTCATATCAATCGAAATAACGTTCATCTCCGTGAGCCTTCAGAGCTGCTCTTATTTGTAAATAGAAGAAAAAAGAGTTTTTCATTGTTCAAGAGTGGATATGTTGCAGGAAAAAGAATTGAAGTGATTCAAACTTGTGACCATAGGCTCCACAGCAAGCTGGCGAACGAGTTGAGCTAAGTGCATCGATGATAAAACTGAGTGATGAATGTGCAACATCCCTATATACTATATACTCATGTACCATGTTCTACAGTAAGTGGGGAGTGTAAACGCTTATAGTTAAAGACAGTAGAGCTTGCGTTCTACAGTAAGTGGGGAGTGTAAACGCTTATAGTTAAAGACAGTAGAGCTTGCGTTCTATAGTAAGTGGGGAGTGTAAACGCTTATAGTTAAAGACAGTAGAGCTTGCGTTCTACAGTAAGTGGGGAGTGTAAACGCTTATAGTTAAAGACAGTAGAGCTTGCGTTCTACAGTAAGTGGGGAGTGTAAACGCTTATAGTTAAAGACAGTAGAGCTTGCGTAATTTCGATAGGGCTTTGAAACGTTGCGTTATATAACGTTACAATGTACAGTTGTGGGGAGTGTAAACAGTGATTCGCACCCCCTCAATGTACAGTGATTCAAACCCCCTCAATGTACAGTTTCTGACAGCTGGGCTGCGTTGTCGCGCGAAATAACGCTATGAATAAAACGCGAAATAACATTATATAACGTTGCGTTATATAACGTTACACTGTACAGTTTCTGACAGCTGGGCTGTGTTGTCACGCAAAATAACGTTATGAGTGAATCTGGTAGTTGTTTTGATAAATATGTTGTTTTGATAAATATGTATTCTACGGATTCGAACATAACATTACATTTCCGCGAGCAGCCTATTTCCGCGAGCAGCCTCGCTTGGCGTTTGAGTGCCGTCAAAACGAAAATGCGCATGCGCGCGTTACCGGCGTAGGGGGAAAACGAGCCGTAGCGTCACGTGGGGTCAGTTGGCCAATCAGAGCAATGCGGAAGCACATGTTAGTTGCCTTAAGTGTTCACGCAACCAGGAAAGGGGACAAATTTAATAGAAAATTAAAATAAATAGAAAGGAGACAGATACAGGTAAGGGAAATAATTAAAACATACCTCAAACAACCAAATAAAATTACAAAGAGGCATACATGAAGCAGAACAGTTAAAAGGCTGGGTGACAGTTGCAGGTGTGTGTAATTTGTAAACAACTCTCGATAGAGTCCTGACAAGTAGTGATGGGGATCAATTTGTAAATTTTCAAAGTCTTTTGCATCTTGTTCCAACTGCTGGGAGCAGCAAATTGGAAGGAGAATTGACTGAAGGAAGTGTTGACATGGGGAACATCTAGCGAGATATGGTGAGCAGCTCTGGTGTTATAGGGAATAGATGACAATTTAAATAAGGAGGGGTCAGACTAGGACTAGGGAGCATTTAGCACAGTGAGTAAAGCAGGAGCGACATGCACGCAACATGTAAACAACAACATTTATTTTGGACAAACATTTTTTAAATGATAAATGAATTAATCAATTATTGAAAAATAAATAAACTAGGTCTCATTTTCATTGTTTTCGACTTTGAAATATGTATTTTTCTGAAACAAACCAAGCTGTATAATACATAATCTATAATTAGTGATCTGTAGTATAGTATGAATACATTTAACGCATGAGGGGTCAAATCTAATCAAATCGAGACCTCAAAATAGAAATTTGTACTGAATCTGAAAATGTGTGCATTGTTCATTAACGTGTGTGTAATACAACACATGCGCTCCTCTCTGAATGTGGGGTGTCCCCTCTTACCACCTCCTCCTGTCTCCTGTCACCTCCTGTCTCCTCTTGTCTCCTCCTGTCTCCTCTTGTCTCCTCCTGTCACCTCCTGTCTCCGCTTGTCTCCTCCTGTCTCCTCCTGTCTCCTCTTGTCTCCTGTCTCCTCTTGTCTCCTCCTGTCTCCTCCTGTCTCCTGTCACCTCCTGTCTCCTCTTGTCTCCTCCTGTCTCCTCCTGTCTCTTGTCTCCTCCTGTCTCCTCCTGTCTCCTGTCTCCTCCTGTCTCCTCCTGTTTCCTGTCTCCTCCTGTCTCCCTTCCTGTCTCCTCCTGTCTCCTCTTGTCTCCTCCTGTCTCCTCCTGTCTCCTGTCCCCTCCTGTCTCCTCCTGTCTCCTCCTGTCTCCTCCTGTCTCCTGTCCCTTCCTGTCTCCTCCTGTCACCTCCTGTCTCCTCTTGTCCCCTCCTGTCTCCTCCTGTCCCCTCCCGTCTCCTCCTGTCCCTTCCTGTCTCCTCCTGTCCCCTCCCGTCTCCTTCCGTCTCCTCTTGTCTCCTCCTGTCCCCTCCTGTCCCCTCCCGTCTCCTTCTGTCTCCTCCTGTCTCCTTCTGTCTCCTCTTGTCCCCTCCTGTCTCCTCCTGTCCCCTCCCGTCTCCTTCTGTCTCCTCTTGTCTCCTCCTGTCCCTTCCTGTCCCCCCCTGTCTCCTCCTGTCCCCTCATGTCTCCTCCTGTCCCCTCCCGTCTCCTTCTGTCTCCTCCTGTCTCCTCCTGTCCCCTCCTGTCTCTTGTCTCCTCATGTCTCCTCCTGTCCCTTCATGTCTCCTCCTGTCTCCTCCTGTCCCTTCCTGTCTCCTCCTGTCTCCTCTTGTCTCCTCCTGTCCCCTCCTGTCCCCTCCCGTCTCCTGTCTCCTCCTGTCTCCTCCTGTCTCCTCCTGTCTCTTGTCTCCTCCTGTCTCCTCCTGTCCCCTCCTGTCTCCTCCTGTCTCCTCCTGTCCCTTCCTGTCTCCTCCTGTCTCCTCCTGTCTCCTCCTGTCTCCTCCTGTCTCCTGTCCCCTCCTGTCTCCTCCTGTCTCCTGTCTCCTCCTGTCTCCTCTTGTCTCCTCCTGTCCCCTCCTGTCCCCTCCCGTCTCCTGTCTCCTCCTGTCTCCTCCTGTCTCCTCCTGTCTCTTGTCTCCTCCTGTCTCCTCCTGTCCCCTCCTGTCTCCTCCTGTCTCCTCCTGTCCCTTCCTGTCTCCTCCTGTCTCCTCCTGTCTCCTCCTGTCTCCTCCTGTCTCCTGTCCCCTCCTGTCTCCTCCTGTCTCCTGTCCCTTCCTGTATCCTCCTGTCTCCTCCTGTCCCCTCCTGTCCCCTCCTGTCCCCTCCTGTCTCCTCCTGTCTCCTGTCCCCTCCTGTCACCTCCTGTCTCCTCCTGTCCCTTCCTGTCCCCTCCTGTCTCCTGTCCCCTCCTGTCTCCTCCTGTCTCCTGTCCCCTCCTGTCTCCTCCTGTCTCCTGTCTCCTCCTGTCCCTTCCTGTCTCCTCCTGTCCCCTCCTGTCTCCTCCTGTCCCTTCCTGTCTCCTCCTGTCCCCTCCTGTCTCCTCCTGTCCCTTCCTGTCACCTCCTGTCTCCTCCTGTCCCCTCCTGTCTCCTCCTGTCTCCTGTCCCCTCCTGTCTCCTCCTGTCTCCTGTCCCCTCCTGTCTCCTCCTGTCTCATCATGTCACCTCCTGTCTCCTCCTGTCTCCTCCTGTCCCCTCCTGTCTCCTCCTGTCTCCTGTCCCCTCCTGTCTCCTCCTGTCTCCTGTCTCCTCCTGTCCCCTCCTGTCTCCTCCTGTCTCCTCCTGTCCCCTCCTGTCTCCTCCTGTCTCCTGTCCCCTCCTGTCACCTCCTGTCTCCTCCTGTCCCTTCCTGTCTCTTCCTGTCCCCCCCTGTCTCCTGTCTCCTGTCTCCTCCTGTCCCCCTGTCTCCTGTCTCCTGTCTCCTCCTGTCTCCTCTTGTCCCTTCCTGTCTCCTCCTGTCCCCCCCTGTCCCCTCCTGTCTCTTGTCTCCTCATGTCTCCTCCTGTCCCTTCATGTCTCTTGTCTCCTCCTGCCCCCCCCTGTCTCCTGTCTCCTGTCTCCTCCTGTCTCCTCTTGTCCCTTCCTGTCTCCTCCTGTCTCCTCCTGTCCCCTCTTGTCTCCTCATGTCTCCTCCTGTCCCTTCATGTCTCTTCATGTCCCTTCCTGTCTCCTCCTGTCTCCTCTTGTCTCCTCCTGTCCCCTCCTGTCCCCTCCCGTCTCCTGTCTCCTCCTGTCTCCTCCTGTCTCCTGTCTCTTGTCTCCTCCTGTCTCCTCCTGTCCCCTCCTGTCTCCTCCTGTCTCCTCCTGTCCCTTCCTGTATCCTCCTGTCTCCTCCTGTCTCCTCCTGTCTCTTCCTGTCTCCTGTCCCCTCCTGTCTCCTGTCTCCTCCTGTCCCTTCCTGTATCCTCCTGTCTCCTCCTGTCCCCTCCTGTCCCCTCCTGTCCCCTCCTGTCTCCTCCTGTCTCCTGTCCCCTCCTGTCACCTCCTGTCTCCTCCTGTCCCTTCCTGTCCCCTCCTGTCTCCTCCTGTCTCCTGTCCCCTCCTGTCTCCTCCTGTCTCCTGTCCCCTCCTGTCTCCTGTCTCCTGTCCCTTCCTGTCTCCTCCTGTCCCCTCCTGTCTCCTCCTGTCCCTTCCTGTCTCCTCCTGTCCCCTCCTGTCTCCTCCTGTCCCCTCCTGTCTCCTCCTGTCTCCTGTCCCCTCCTGTCTCCTCCTGTCTCCTGTCCCCTCCTGTCTCCTCCTGTCTCCTGTCTCCTCCTGTCTCCTCCTGTCTCCTCCTGTCCCCTCCTGTCACCTCCTGTCCCCTCCTGTCTCCTCCTGTCCCTTCCTGTCCCCTCCTGTCTCCTCCTGTCTCCTGTCCCCTCCTGTCTCCTCCTGTCTCCTCCTGTCCCCTCCTGTCACCTCCTGTCTCCTCCTGTCCCCTCCTGTCCCCTCCTGTCTCCTCCTGTCTCCTCCTGTCCCCTCCTGTCTCCTCCTGTCTCCTCCTGTCTCCTCCTGTCCCCTCCTGTCTCCTCCTGTCTCCTGTCCCCTCCTGTCACCTCCTGTCTCCTCCTGTCCCTTCCTTTCTCCTCCTGTCCCCCCTGTCTCCTGTCTCCTCCTGTCCCCCCCTGTCTCCTGTCTCCTGTCTCCTCTTGTCCCTTCCTGTCTCCTCCTGTCCCCCCCTGTCCCCTCCTGTCTCTTGTCTCCTCATGTCTCCTCCTGTCCCCCCCTGTCTCCTGTCTCCTCCTGTCTCCTCTTGTCCCTTCCTGTCTCCTGTCTCCTCCTGTCCCCTCCTGTCTCTTGTCTCCTCATGTCTCCTCCTGTCCCTTCATGTCTCCTCCTGTCTCCTCCTGTCCCTTCCTGTCTCCTCCTGTCTCCTCTTGTCTCCTCCTGTCCCCTCCTGTCCCCTCCCGTCTCCTGTCTCCTCCTGTCTCCTCCTGTCTCTTGTCTCCTCCTGTCTCCTCCTGTCCCCTCCTGTCTCCTCCTGTCTCCTCCTGTCCCTTCCTGTATCCTCCTGTCTCCTCCTGTCTCCTCCTGTCTCCTCCTGTCTCCTGTCCCCTCCTGTCTCCTCCTGTCTCCTCCTGTCCCTTCCTGTATCCTCCTGTCTCCTCCTGTCCCCTCCTGTCCCCTCCTGTCTCCTCCTGTCTCCTGTCACCTCCTGTCTCCTCCTGTCCCTTCCTGTCCCCTCCTGTCTCCTGTCTCCTGTCCCCTCCTGTCTCCTCCTGTCTCCTGTCCCCTCCTGTCTCCTCCTGTCTCCTGTCTCCTCCTGTCCCTTCCTGTCTCCTCCTGTCCCCTCCTGTCTCCTCCTGTCCCTTCCTGTCTCCTCCTGTCCCCTCCTGTCTCCTCCTGTCCCTTCCTGTCACCTCCTGTCTCCTCCTGTCCCCTCCTGTCTCCTCCTGTCTCCTGTCCCCTCCTGTCTCCTCCTGTCTCCTGTCCCCTCCTGTCTCCTGTCTCCTCCTGTCTCCTCCTGTCTCCTCCTGTCCCCTCCTGTCACCTCCTGTCTCCTCCTGTCTCCTCCTGTCCCCTCCTGTCTCCTCCTGTCTCCTCCTGTCCCCTCCTGTCTCCTCCTGTCTCCTCCTGTCCCCTCCTGTCTCCTCCTGTCTCCTGTCCCCTCCTGTCTCCTTCTGTCTCCTGTCTCCTCCTGTCTCCTCCTGTCCCCTCCTGTCACCTCCTGTCTCCTCCTGTCTCCTCCTGTCCCCTCCTGTCTCCTCCTGTCTCCTCCTTTCCCCTCCTGTCTCCTCCTGTCTCCTGTCTCCTCCTGTCCCCTCCTGTCTCCTCCTGTCTCCTCCTGTCCCCTCCTGTCTCCTCCTGTCTCCTGTCCCCTCCTGTCACCTCCTGTCTCCTCCTGTCCCTTCCTGTCTCCTCCTGTCCCCCCCTGTCTCCTGTCTCCTGTCTCCTCCTGTCCCCCCCTGTCTCCTGTCCTGTCTCCTCCTGTCTCCTCTTGTCCCTTCCTGTCTCCTCCTGTCCCCCCCTGTCCCCTCCTGTCTCTTGTCTCCTCATGTCTCCTCCTGTCCCTTCATGTCTCTTGTCTCCTCCTGTCCCCCCCTGTCTCCTGTCTCCTCCTGTCTCCTCTTGTCCCTTCCTGTCTCCTCCTGTCTCCTCCTGTCCCCTCCTGTCTCTTGTCTCCTCATGTCTCCTCCTGTCCCTTCATGTCTCCTCCTGTCTCCTCCTGTCCCTTCCTATCTCCTCCTGTCTCCTCTTGTCTCCTCCTGTCCCCTCCTGTCCCCTCCCGTCTCCTGTCTCCTCCTGTCTCCTCCTGTCTCCTCCTGTCTCTTGTCTCCTCCTGTCTCCTCCTGTCCCCTCCTGTCTCCTCCTGTCCCTTCCTGTATCCTCCTGTCTCCTCCTGTCTCCTCCTGTCCCTTCCTGTATCCTCCTGTCTCCTCCTGTCCCCTCCTGTCCCCTCCTGTCCCCTCCTGTCTCCTGTCCCCTCCTGTCACCTCCTGTCTCCTCCTGTCCCTTCCTGTCCCCTCCTGTCTCCTCCTGTCTCCTGTCCCCTCCTGTCTCCTCCTGTCTCCTGTCCCCTCCTGTCTCCTCCTGTCTCCTGTCTCCTCCTGTCCCTTCCTGTCTCCTCCTGTCCCCTCCTGTCTCCTCCTGTCCCCTCCGGTCCCCTCCTGTCCCCTCCTGTCTCCTCCTGTCTCCTGTCCCCTCCTGTCTCCTCCTGTCTCCTGTCTCCTCCTGTCTCCTCCTGTCTCCTCCTGTCCCCTCCTGTCACCTCCTGTCTCCTCCTGTCTCCTCCTGTCCCCTCCTGTCTCCTCCTGTCTCCTCCTGTCCCCTCCTGTCTCCTCCTGTCTCCTGTCCCCTCCTGTCTCCTCCTGTCTCCTCCTGTCTCCTCCTGTCCCCTCCTGTCACCTCCTGTCTCCTCCTGTCCCCTCCTGTCTCCTCCTGTCTCCTGTCCCCTCCTGTCACCTCCTGTCTCCTCCTGTCCCTTCCTGTCTCCTCCTGTCCCCCCCTGTCTCCTGTCTCCTGTCTCCTCCTGTCCCCCCCTGTCTCCTGTCTCATGTCTCCTCCTGTCTCCTCCTGTCCCTTCCTGTCTCCTCCTGTCCCCCCCTATCCCCCCCTGTGTCCTCCGGTCCCCTCCTGTCTCCTCCTGTCCCTTCCTGTCTCCTCCTGTCACCTCCTGTGTCCTCCTGTCCCCTCCTGTCCCTTCCTGTCTCCACCTGTCTCCTCCTGTCTCCTCCTGTCTCCTGTCCCCTCCTGTCACCTCCTGTCTCCTCCTGTCCCTTTCTGTCACCTCCTGTCTCCTCCTGTCCCCTCCTGTCGCCTCCTGTCTCCTGTCCCCTCCTGTCTCCTCCTGTCTCCTGTCCCCTCCTGTCTCCTCCTGTCTCCTGTCTCCTCCTGTCCCTTCCTGTCTCCTCCTGTCCCCTCCTGTCTCCTCCTGTCCCTTCCTGTCTCCTCCTGTCCCCTCCTGTCTCCTCCTGTCCCTTCCTGTCACATCCTGTCTCCTCCTGTCCCCTCCTGTCTCCTCCTGTCTCCTGTCCCCTCCTGTCTCCTCCTGTCTCCTGTCCCCTCCTGTCTCCTCCTGTCTCCTGTCTCCTCCTGTCTCCTCCTGTCTCCTCCTGTCCCCTCCTGTCTCCTCCTGTCTCCTGTCCCCTCCTGTCTCCTCCTGTCCCCTCCTGTCACCTATCTCCTCCTGTCCCCTCCTGTCTCCTCCTGTCTCCTGTCCCCTCCTGTCTCCTCCTGTCTCCTCCTGTCCCCTCCTGTCTCCTCCTGTCTCCTGTCCCCTCCTGTCTCCTCCTGTCTCCTCCTGTCCCTTCCTGTCTCCTCCTGTCCCCCCCTGTCTCCTGTCTCCTCCTGTCCCCCCCTGTCTCCTGTCGCCTGTCTCCTCCTGTCTCCTCTTGTCCCTTCCTGTCTCCTCCTGTCCCCCCTGTCCCCCCCTGTGTCCTCCGGTCCCCTCCTGTCTCCTCCTGTCCCTTCCTGTCTCCTCCTGTCACCTCCTGTGTCCTCCTGTCTCTTCCTGTCTCCTCCTGTCCCCCCTGTCTCCTCCTGTCCCCTCCTGTCCATTCCTGTCCCTTCCTGTCTCCTCCTGTCCCCTCCTGTCCTCTCCTGTCTCCTCCTGTCCCCTCCTGTCTCCTCCTGTCTCCTCCTGTCCCCTCCTGTGTCCTCCTGTCTCCTCCTGTCCCTTCCTGTCTCCTCCTGTCACCTCCTGTCCCCTCCTGTCTCCTCCTGTCTCCTCCTGTCCCCTCCTGTGTCCTCCTGTCTCCTCTTGTCCCCTCCTGTCTCCTCCTGTCTCCTCCTGTCTCCTGTCCCCTCCTGTGTCCTCCTGTCCCTTCCTGTCTCCTCCTGTGTCCTCCTGTCTCCTCCTGTCCCTTCCTGTCTCCTCCTGTCACCTCCTGTCCCCTCCTGTCTCCTCCTGTCTCCTCCTGTCCCCTCCTGTGTCCTCCTGTCTCCTCTTGTCCCCTCCTGTCTCCTCCTGTCTCCTCCTGTCTCCTGTCCCCTCCTGTGTCCTCCTGTCCCTTCCTGTCTCCTCCTGTCCCCCCCTGTCTCCTCCTGTCCTCCTGTCTCCTGTCCTCTCCTGTCTCCTCCTGTCCCCTCCTGTCTCCTCATGTCTCCTCCTGTCTCCTCCTGTCTCCAGACCAGGATGTGTGTGGAGTTCCACCAGACAGTGTCCACGAAGTGTGACCAGTATCTGGCTGAACTGTCACGACACAACTACGTGACACCCAGTAACTACCTGGACCTGCTCAGCATCTTCTCTAATCTCATCGGACGCAAAAAGCAGGAGCTGCACAGCAACCGCCAGCGCATGAAGACCGGTCTGGACAAGGTGCGTACAGGGAAGGACATACGAGGGAGAAGGACGTGGAAGGGGTTATGTTGTTGTATGTGTCTGTCCCCCTATAGTCACTCAGCGGTGGTGGACTAACAGCCAGGACATCACCACAGCCACTGGAGGAAATGGGACATTAAAAGAACATTTAAAAGAACATTATTAAATCTCTCTGAAATTACAAACATGTATATAGCCAATGTTTAGATGTACTGCAAATTCCCTATACCCCATCTATTACTATTGCAAAGAATAACTATGATAGATTTGTGTATGTACATAATTGAGTTCGATATTATGTACAGTATGTCAGTGAATGTGTTCCCTCATCGTGGTGGTTGCTAATCGTCTTTGACAGTAATTATTTTATTTTCCTCATGTTTACTGCAATGTGGCCCTGTAGCTGCTGAGGACAGCCGATGATGTGAGTGTGATGCAGGAGGAGCTGGAGGTTATGAGGCCTCAGTTGGAGGAGGCTGCCAAGGACACTGAGGTCGCCATGGAGCAGATCAAGGTAGAGGAAGAAAAGGAGCAGACCTGACGTATACAGTAGTTTTGAACGTCTCCATGGAAACAGAATGCAAAAATCATCAGTGAATGGGATACGTTGTATAAACACCTCAGTATCCCATAGGGGTGGGACGATACATCGATCCAGATCGATATATCGATCTATTATCAATGATCCAATAGGATCGATGCAACGTAAAAAGATCGATTCATATTGTGATACTCTTATTTTGAAAATCCCGCGGAGTCGTATCCGCTCGGCTCAACAGCACAGTATGCAGTAGCATCTGTAACAGAGCAAGGCTAGTGTGCCTATTTTGCGACCCAAAACAAGTCCCTGCTGTTTTATTCCGGAACGGGTCAAATGTAGTGATGGGCAAGCTACTTGGAAAATGTAGTAAGCTACACTACAAGTTACTCTCGATTAAATATAGCTCAACTACAATGGAAGCTATCCCCAGAGAAATGTAGCAAGCTACACTACAAGAACATGGCAAAAATAGCTAACTACATCGGCACTACTTTTTTTATTTTTATTTTTTTTTACTTTATGATCAAGTTTCCACACAGCCCAATGCCTGATGCTGCACAGCGGCAGTTTAAACAACAACATTATTATTGTCCCTTACCTTAGATGCGCCGCGCCTGCTGCATGCATCCCACAACTTCATCTTTTCCATTCATTCATTCCAGATAGGGCCATGGAGAGGCATTGTTGTTATTGACATCATCTTCATCAATGCCATCAGCCCTGGAAACATCGAATCCCTCTGCCATTTCGCGCGGACTGGTTGCATTCATTCATCAGTGGTCTGTTTTGATTTGCACTTCCTGGTTTGCGGAGCTGGAGTCCCGCCCTATCCTGCCTCTGATTGGCCTACCCGTAATGTTTTGGCCTAACCTTACCCAATCGTGAGTCGTCATACTCATATCTAAACCAACCAACCAATCATAGTGGGTTTTCTCCGTGAGTTTTTTTCCCCCACAAATCTTTGTCTGTTTCTCCGGATAGTAGCGTGTAGCGTTTCCTCACGCTACGTCACTACTTCGTTCTAAAAATAGCTGCACTACAGAAAACGCTACTTGGTTCAAAAGTAGCCACGCTACCATCACGCTACTGAGAAATGTAGTTAAGCTATGTAGCGTCGCTACTTGTAGCTAGCTACTGCCCAAATGCATCTAACATGCTTTGCAATCCTCGCCATTCCTTTATGACCACGTCGCGTTAAAGACTGAAATTAACGGTACGTTAGCGTAAGCTAACAACAAGCTAATATAACCCTGATCAGAGCCATAGACAGAGAGTAGCAGAGTGGGGACTGGGAAAGGGGGGGGGGGGGGGGGGCAGGCATTCTCCCTTTGTGTGTGTGTGTGTGTGTGTGTGTGTGTGTGTGTGTGTGTGTGTGTGTGTGTGTGTGTGTGTGTGTGTGTGTGTGTGTGTGTGTGTGTGTGTGTGTGTGTGTGTGTGTGTGTGTGTGTGTGTGTGTGTGTGTGTGTGTGTGTGTGTGTGTGTGTGTGCGCGCGCGCGTTTGGAAATACCAGATGAAGTATAGTATATTTATAGTAAATGTACTGAGGATGGACAGATAATGTTGATATTTAAACATAAACAATACAATACATAATAAATGTATTCATGATCATCATGCAACATAAAACAATTGCAGGAACGGTTTGGGACAGAAAGGGGTTTTAGGTTGCATGTTGTGACACCACAATGAACAGGAGGTCTATTTGTATTAAAAACAGTATTGTTTTTCATTAAAATGTCTGGAAGAGCTCAAAAATAAAAACTGTCAAATGATATTTCCATTGCCTTTTTTGAGTTGATCTAACTTTTACTGATTGTGTTAAATGGGCATATAATATCGTCTCATATCGATCACAGGCACCTGAATCTAATCTAATCGTATCGTGGCAGACTGATATCTGCAAATATTGTATCGTTGTCCAAAGAATCGATATCGTATCGTATCGTGATGAAACTGGTGATTCCCACCCCTAGTATCCCGGATATCGTATTCTAATACATCCTCTTTATTAAAACGTGTAGTCTGACCTACAGTTTGTTCATGTTCCTCAAGGTGTGTTTCTGCGTCGACAGATAGACACGGTGGTTGCGGAGCAGACTCGTACGTCGGTGCAGGCAGAGGAAGCCAAGGCTTCAGAGAAGGCCATTCTTGCCGGGGCCATCAAAACAGACGCCCAGAAAGACCTGGACAAGGCTCTGCCAGCCTTGGAAGCTGCTGTCTCCAGCCTCAAGTCACTCCAGAAGAGCCATGTCGGGGAGGTCAGGGATTCATGACCTTGTTGTTAGAATTTTATATGCTTAGACGTTTTTACTAAGACTGTATATGCCGGGAATATGACCTCTTTGTCCAGGAGTACAATATTAGCTCTCTTGTCAGCATGTGCTTAGAATATGACGTTTTTACTAATATTGTCTATGCTGAGAATATGACCCCTGCCACTAAATAAAAATTGTCGTTGTCTTGGCCTGTGGTGTTTGTGTAGGTGCGAGCCATGCAGCACCCGCCTCTTGGGGTGAAGCTGGTCATGGAGGCAGTGTGCATCATGAGGGGCGTCGTACCCAAGAAGGTCCCTGGAGAAAAGCCTGGCACCAAGGTCGACGACTACTGGACGCCTGGCAAGACCCTGCTACAGGACCCTGGAAAGTTCCTAGATAGCCTATTGAAATTTGATAAGGTAGCTCCTTGCATGCCATCAACTGATCGTAACATGACCGCTATTGTTCACATAATGCACTGTATTTTTAAACTCTTTCATGTGAAAAAGCTGTGTTGAAATGAGCATTTCCTCCTCTGATCCTTACTGCAGGATAACATCCCAGACTCTGTGATTAAATTAATCCAGCCCTACATGGATAACGAAGACTTCCACCCAGACGCCATTGCCAAAGTGTCCGCGGCCTGCACCTCCATTTGCAAGTGGGTTCGAGCCATGCATATCTACCACTTTGTGGCCCGCGGTGTGGAGCCCAAACGGGTAAGAATAGAAGTGCATATTTCAGCTGGTCATCGTTTGCTTCTGTGAAACATTATAATGCGTGTTCCCACTGATACCCCTGTGCCGTGTAGAAAGCTCTCAAAGAGGCCGAGGAGGACTTGGAAGCGACCGAGCGCATCCTGGCCAAGGCCAAGGGGGAGCTAGCGGTGGTGGAAGAGGGCATCGCCACTCTGCAGGCCAAGTACGACGACTTTCTGGCAAAGAGAGACGAACTGGCCAGAAAGTGCCAGCAGTGTGAGGGTCGCCTGGTCCGAGCAGACAAGGTCAGAGAATGAGACAGATGGGAAGAACGAGATAGATTTGATAAGGACGTTGATATAGTAACTCATCATATCTGGTCTTAAGGCCACTTTATAGTCCAGACGTAGGCCTGCTGATAGTAACTCATCATATCTGGTCTTAATGCCACTTCATAGTCCAGACATAGGCCTGCTGATAGTAAATCATCGTATCTGGTCTTAAGGCCACTTCATAGTCCAGACGTAGCATGTGAACCGGAGTCCGCTAGGGCAGGGGTTCCCAAAGTGGGGGTCGCAAGCCGCCGTGAGGGGGGTCGCCAGATGATTAAAAAATATATATATAAAAATAATTAAAAATTTTTTAAATGTATTTTATGCAGTCAGGCCACTGAACTTAGAAGCAGGCCAGGCCATTGTTTCTACAGCGGCGCAATAGTTAGATAACCTAGGTGGGGAACAACCAGGAGATCACTGCAACTCACACATTGGAGAACTCTCTCTCTCTCTCTCTCTCTCTCTCTCTCTCTCTCTCTCTCTCTCTCTCTCTCTCTCTCTCTCTCTCTCTCTCTCTCTCTCTCTCTCTCTCTCTCTCTCTCTCTCTCTCTCTCTCTCTCTCTCTCTCTCTCTCTCTCTCTCTCTCTCTCTCTCTCTCTCTCTCTCTCTCTCTCTCACACACACACACACACACACAAAGGGAGCCGCATGTGATTGGTGGAGGCGGGACCCTTACAAAAAAACAAAAAATCCATCAAAATCAGTGTTGTTGCTAATCATTGACACATACTAGCCTGTAATAATCCCCCCCAGAAATTTGCATTTGATATATTGCAAATATATGCCATCACACACACTGGCTTTTAACACATTGAGTGCCACGCCCCTTCCAGGAAGTGACCACTTCCGTGCCGCCCATTAACCCCATGTAAACGTAGTTGTAGTTTGTAGAACTAAACCTATATTTTATAATATCGCTATGGGTCTAATAACGCCCTCGAGTCTCATTGATCTACTTCTGGTCAACGTGCAAAAAACAGATTCTTTTTTCATCCGTACATTTCCGTATGATACCGTTTTGAATATGAACTTGCTTCTGAGCAATTCCAGGGAAAAGACACGAAAACAGCGTTTTTGTGTAATTCAATAAACACGTTGTCATTTTTCGCCTGATTATCGGATCTTCCTGAAATCAACGCTAGATCATCACTATTATCCTTTGTGGTGCACGCATGCAATGTGGTTTAGACCGGCGCGCCCCCCCTCCTGCATCCCAACGGCAGAACAGCCAGACACATAAACACATATAGCTTCAATCACAGTAGAAATAAATATCAGATCAACGCAAGCTTTCATATATAGTGTCCTTACCTGGTCTCTGAAGTAATGAAACCAAAAAGAATCCAATAATCTCATCGCCATTCCAGTTATCCACAGCGATCGTCCCTCCGACGTTATTGAGCATTGCTCTTCAACGGGCGGGCGGGGTCAGTTGTCCAAGCCATCCCTATAAGCGTGTGTTTTGCCGGAGTGTTTAGGACCCGCCCCCACGCCGCAGCTCGGTATAGAAAATAAACAAACCCATTTATTTTAAAAAAATTTATTGATCTTTTTCCCCCTCCTTTTTCCTCCGATTTTCTCCCATCCCAATGTTAGTCGTTATGCCAATTCCCAATCCCCTTCCTGGTCGCTGCGCACTTACCCCCCACAGTCGGTCTGGGAGAGTGGAGGCTATCACGTGCTTCCTCCGACACACGTCTAGCCAATCAACCGCTTCTTTTCACCTGGCAGCGCGGACTTTCACTGAGAGGGCGTAGCGTGTGGAAGGATCACACTATCCCACTTAGATCCTATCCGCGCTTAGCAGGCGCCCCGACCGAACTGTAGGAGTCGCTGTTTACAACGACCCGGACCCACCCCGCCAGCTTCTCCCACCCTCTAATACAGCCAATTGTATTAGTGTGAACGGCCAGCCAAGCTGGTGACAACCCCGGAGCTGTGAGCTGGATTCGAACCCAGCGTCTCCGGGGTTGGTGACGAACGCAATCTCCGTTACGCCACCTGACCGCCCCAAACAAACCCATTTCTAACCGGGTGCATTACTGGCCGAAGGCGTTAGAGGGCGGTATAATACCGTCTGCCAGCTTAGACACACTCAGAACAGTATGCACAAGGTGCCCCGCTGAGTTATGAATGGATATAGATAATAAAAGAAATACCGCGACAGAAACGTAGATCTACGTTTCCGGCACTCAACGATCGGATGACAGAACCGTAGATCTACGTGAACGACACTGAAAGTGTTAAAGGGTTACAATTATAAAATGAATATGTGGTGTTATGATCAAGGCTGAAGTTGAATAAAAGATTGTATTATTTTCAATCTGACATTACAAAAAAACTGAAAATCCATCAAAAGCAGTGTTGTTGCTAATCATACATATGCTAGCCTGTTTTTTAACAATAATTTGTGATGCCATCACAAACACTGGCATTTAAAGGGTACAAATAAAAAAAATACAAATAATCTTCTGGTGGGGGACCCCCAGACCCCCCGCTGAAAAAGTGGCCTGACTGGGGCTATATTTCGCACTATATTTCCTGGCCTGAATGATTTCCCCAGTCCGGCCCTGGTTAAAAGCCTCCAATGCTTATTAGTGTGTGTGCGTTTGAACGTTTGCATGTTTCTTTCCATTTATAAAAAAAAAAAATAATAATAATGAATTTTAATTATTTTAATTTAATTTAAATTTTTACTTCCTATAATAGTGGGGGTCGCAGCCTGAAAAGTTTGGGACCCCCTGCACTAGGGTTGTGACAGTGGACCTCAGTAGACTGCATAGGCTGTCTAGGCACCACCATTTCTTTGTCTGTGTGTATATTGTTTGCGTACTGGTGTCATACAGAATATGGCTCGGTATACAGTATGCACTGATCAAAGAGCTGATCCACCTGGACTGTGAAAGGCAGACTGTCCTCGTACTTGTGTGCAGGGATTGACATTAACTTCTTGGCTCACCAGCCACTGTGGCTAGTAGTTTTCCAAAGTCACTAGCCCCACTCAGCATTTTCACCAGCCAAAAATCTCACACGCACACACACACACACAACACACACACACACACACACACACACACACATACACACACACACACATACACACACACACACACACACACACACACACACATACACACACTCTATCCAAATATCCAAGTTTGGCTACTTGAGACAGAGAGAGAGAGAGAGAGAGAGAGAGAGAGAGAGACTCATTACGCGCGACGCAAGTAAGCGTGCACTGCGTTCCGAGAAAGAGAGAAAGAGACACTCATTACGCGCGACGCAAGTAAGCGCGCACTGCATTCCGAGAGAGTTAGAGAGAGAGAGACTCTCATTATACGCGACGCAAGTAAGCGTGCACTGCGTTCCGAGAAAGAGAGAAAGAGACACTTATTACGCTCAACGCAAGTAAGCGTGCACTGCGTTCCGAAAGAGAAAGAGACTCATTACGCGCGACGCAAGTAAGCGCACACTAATAATGCAATAATGCAGGACCTGTTGCAGAGGTCTTTATTCAGCATGCAACGACACTCAATGTTTTAGTGGTACACACAGCGGTTAGTTTAGCACACACACCGGAACACACACGCATGCATTGTCTCTTTAGGATGCAGATGCGATTTGTCTCTGCGATTAACCCATCCCGTCGTCCTTCCCCCCCAAGGGCAGCCGGGAGCAGACAGGCCGCGCCAGGGGACCAATCCAAGTGCTCCTGTCCGTCTTCGTCAAGGACGCCACAGCGTTAGCGATCTGTTGTTGTGCATGTTTTTCCATTGGGTTTAGTAAGCGCGCACTGCGTTCCGAGAGAGAAAGAGACTCATTACGCGCGACGCAAGTAAGCGCGCACTGTGTTCCGAGAGAGAAAGCGAGAAAGAGACTCTCATTATGCTCGACGCAAGTAAGCGTGCACTGCGTTTCGAGAGAGAGAGAGAGAGACTCTCATTACGCGCGACGCAAGTAAGCGCGCACTGCGTTCCGAGAGAGAAATACTCTCATTACGCGCGACGCAAGTAAGCACGCACTGCGTTCCGAGAAAGTTAGAGAGAGAGAGAGAGAGAGAGAGAGAGAGAGAGAGAGAGAGAGAGAGAGAGAGAGAGAGACTCTCATTACGCGCAACGCGTTCCGAGAGAGAAAGAGACTCTCATTATGCTCGGCGCAAGTAAACGCGCACTGCGTTCCGAGAGAGAGAGAGAAAGAGACTCATTATGCGCAATGCAAGTAAGCGCGCACTGCATTCCGATTGGATGATGCCAGATTTTTTTTAAATGGTTTCATTATGTTGACACATAACACAGTGAACTTTTTACAGAAGGGATTGTGGATATGTCTTTTTATCCCCATGAATCAGGAAATGCTGACTACAGTCATAAAAAAAATCAATTTTAGACATGTTTTTTGGTATAAATGTACTATAAATCAGGCTATGAATGATATCAACAAACCCCTCTGTAAAAAGATGCAGGGTATATATAGGAAAAAATTTGGAAAGTATGGTGTGTGTAGGTGCTATGGAATGGTACATGTCTACCCTTGCGTGTAAGAAAAACGCATAAAAACTAGAAACCGCCTTCAAAGTTCTGTATTGTAAAATGCCATACATTTTTTTTGAAACAGCTATTTACAAACACAATACCTAATCAAACCATTAGTAATTGACAACCTAAACACATGCCTGATAACTGAATAATAATAATAATAATAATAATAATAATAATAATAATAATAATAATAATAATAATGATGTTATTGAACTGAACAGAACTACACACAGGCTACACACAGGCTACAAACTGTAGTAACAGTGTAGTACAGTGTAGTACAGTGTAGTACCTCCTAATAGGCAAATATTTGAATAGATATCACTATGAAACTTCCAGTTTGTTATGTACATAAAAATAAACTAAGAAAAAATATAATGCAAGTTTTCTGAATTTTATATTTATATATGCAAATGAGGTACTTCTCCATTAAATATGTGCACATTTATGGATGCAATAAGGCAAAATGAAGTAAAATAAACAACTAAATGTGTGTTATTGACGTTTTATTGTCACTAGTTTCATAGAAGACATGTTTAGGACGCAAAATATAACAAAATCTCAAAATAAAAAAAAAAAAGTATATTTGCCTATTCACCTGGGGTGTCTCGCCTTAAATGGTTGTGGAAAATCAGAAGGCTATAAATTAGACCAGTGGTTCTCAACCTTTTTATACCAAGTACCACCTGAGAACGTAGCTGGCTCTCCAAGTACCACCATATGACGACGTTAAAATACAGTCTATTCATCTATGCACAGTTCACGCAGGAGGCAAATGTATTCCTAATACCATTATTTATTGTTAACTTTTGTCAGACACAGCCACTATGTACAAAGGGGTAGCACTAGTACTAGCAAACTCTTCGCAGACAATTCTCATACAATGCAAGGGGCATTGAGAACATAATAACTAACATTCTCACATAGCAAGTGAGAAAATTAACACTTTGGGTGCCGGGAGCCGTCTTTAGACGTCTTTGCTGGCCATGCTAAAGTTGCCGGGGGACGCTGTACGTCGTCTTTATATCAATATTTCAAAAATCTGCGATCGGATTCATAATGTCCCTCCGCTGGCCTGAGATCCACCAGCAGGACCCACTGAGCTCTCTGGCGGTTCAGGAGCGCCATCTGGTGGCCGATCGGCGCAAGCGCTTAACAGGAAGCGCACTAGAGGTTTTGCTAGACGTCCGTATTGCTTCCGGCCACTCGGTACATGTCCCGTGACTGTAGCTCGTCACTCTACATAGCGATCGATTGCCAATAACTCGATAAACAACATGATTTGGACGTATATACCATTATACAAGCTGGAGATGGACCGGGTAATAATATATCCCATAATGATAACATTTCTACTCGACGATGATCGCCCAACGGCGCGCGGAGACTGGGGTGAGTTTCAGCGTGTAACGTTACCGTCTTCGATAATAACTGATATTATCAACATTTGACCCACATTAGATGATTGGTATAACGCTGCCCACGGAATTATAAACGCCCCCTCGCCCATCCGGTCAACATCAGATGACGTGTAGTAACTTCTAGAAGTACGTCTAGTTGGAATTTTTTATATCGCGCTGATTGCCATCAAACTGTATTTCATCATCAATATAATGCATTTGGGGCTATATATCACGTTCTGGAGAAAGCTGCAGAAAGAGATGAAAACATACTTATACATTAGACCATACTTTACTATGAATATGTGAATGAAAAAGTTTAACGTTGCTACACAATGAACAATACATATAGGACTTTGAATGGGCCCTAATAATGGCAATGTAGCAATAGAATTTAAAAAGTTATAGCCCTGCAAAGAAGGGGACTTTCTCCATAGACAAATAGTGCTGGCAATCTATGGTATATCATTAATTTAACCTTAGGCAACCAAAGTGTTAAGAACAACTGTATTTCAGCAAATGTGCTTAATTCTCTCTCTCTCTCTCTCTCTCTCTCTCTCTCTCTCTCTCTCTCTCTCTCTCTCTCTCTCTTTTATTAAACTTCAACCCATGATCATAACCACTACATATTCAATACATTTTCGAATTGTAACCCTTTAAATGCCATCACAAATTATTGTTAAAAAAAACACACAAAAAGTGAAATATTTTCAATATATCAAAATGCAAAGTAGATTTGTCTGGGGGGGATTATTACAGGCTATGCATGTGTCAATGATGATGAGTTTTTTGTAATGTCAGATTTAACAACAACTCTTCAGAAAAGTGTGAGTATTTCATTTTTTATCTGACATTACAAAAAAACTAAAAATCTAAAAATAAAAATGGTTATGATCAGGGCTGAAGTTGAATAAAAGATGTATGACTGTTTAGACTGCATTACTCTCTGTCACAGTGATCTCCTGGTTGTTCCCCACTTAGTTTATCTAACTATCGAGCCACCGCAACTATAGAAACACTGACCTGGCCTGCTTCTAAGTTCAGTGGCCTGACTGCAAAAAAAAATATATATATATTATACTTTATTTAAAAAATCTTATTATTATTATTATTTTTTAAGTACCACCAGTGGTACGCGTACCACAGTTTGAGAACCACTGAATTAGACAATTAGAAGCAGGAAAGTAATTTCCTAGAGTGGCAACTCTGTTTTTGTCTCTTTTTGTCTGATTTATCTGCGCTGACTTTTTCCAGCTGATAGGCGGGCTGGCGGATGAGAAGGTGCGTTGGACGGAGGCGGTTGATCACCTGGAGTACATGATCAATAATGTGACAGGAGATGTGCTTCTGTCTGCAGCATACGTGGCCTACCTGGGACCCTTCACTGTAAGTGGGTTGTATTGTCACTGCCTACACACTTCGATTTATTGTCATTGCACAAGTATAAGTTCAGAGTACAATGAAATGAAGATGGCATTTAACCAGAGTGCAAAGTGCATTGCAGTATACAGTATAACATGTGAAAATTATGTGGAGTATATATGAGTAAATATGCTAAGCTCAAGTTTCAAGTTTCTTTAATAGTTGTCATACAGAAGTACAGAATACTTTTATACAAAATGCTTCTTACTGTTACGCTCCAGAGACTGTGCTAGACAAGATAAGTATCAAATAACATAGTATAGCATGTAAATTAGAAGTAGAAAATGAGGTCACAGTGTTCAGTATAGACATATGTACAATGTTCGAAGCAGAATTGTTATGGTTTGACACCGACCCCAAACGCAAACGGCACAGAGAGAGTTGTTTCAGAGTTAGCCAAAATCAAGGGCGTGTTTATTTACTGAGTAACAAGAATGAATTTGGTGGTGAACAGAACAAACTGGGAAACAGGCATGTGAGGAATGTTTGCTGCTCTGCAGCTTCTCCCAGAAGGTTACGTTGTGGAATTTGTCCGTGACGTCTGAGCCGCTCTGCAGATCCTCCCAGCATATACTCCGGATGGAGGCGGAGAGGGAGAGAGAGAGTCCGAGTTAGCTCAGTGCACAATTTGAAAACTGACAGGTGACTGGTGAGGTGAATTGTCCAAACAAATAATCCAAGTGACAGATCTTCGGTGTGAAACACACAGTGAGCAGTGTCCAGAGTGAAAACAATTAGGTAATCCAAATGTGAAAATCCAACAGACAAAAAGGTGAGAACAGTCTGAACAAAAACAGGATCTCTTCAGTGCTTTACAAACACACAAAAAACAATAGATCCAAAAGACTGTTTACAAAAACTCACCAGAGCGCAGCGCGTAAAGCGGGCAGATCAAAACAGGGCGACCGCTTCGTAACGGGGAAGCAGGTTCTCCAAACGGAATATTTCTCGAGAGTCCTGGGAGGCAAAAGAACAGGGAAAGCAGCGACGGGAAGGAACAGGCAAATGCAGGGAATGTTTCAGAACGATCCAACATCGATACTAGGGGATCAGAGTCTATAAAGCCTCTTGGGGCGCTGATTAGAACACACATCAGGTGCGTGATGGTAATTGATACTTGACTTAGAAGTGTGTGTTCGGCACGGACCAATCAACACAGAATCCTCACAGTACCTTAAAGGAACGGAGAGAGTGGGTGGGGAGCGGACCAATCATCACAGTACTTTAAGAAGCCCGTGGTGGGGAAAGAACCAAACCTCACAGTACTCCCCCCTCCACGGGAGCCACCCGGCGACCCACTCGGCCCCGGCCTGCCCGGACGGGACCGAAGGAAGCCGGCGATCAGGGGCACTGGAGAGGGGGACAAAGACAGAGGACCGGCGAGGGAGGCCTAAGACGGGGACTGGGGCCCGACAGCGGAGGCCGGGCACGGGGACAGAGGACCGGCGAGGGAGGCCGGAGACGGGGACTGGGACCCGACAGCGGAGGCCGGGCACGGGGACAGAGGACCGGCGAGGGAGGCCGGAGACGGGGACTGGGGCCCGACAGCGGAGGCCGGGCACGGGGACAGAGGACCGGCGAGGGAGGCCGGAGACGGGGACTGGGGCCCGACAGCGGAGGCCGGGCACGGGGACAGAGGACCGGCGAGGGAGGCCGGAGACGGGGACTGGGACCCGGCGAGGGGGCTGGACGGCACCTGAAGACACTGGGCACGACAGGAGGAGCTCCACCCCTTGATGGTACCGGAGGACCAGGCGATGTGGGGCTCGTGCAGCGCGAGCCAGGGCCTGCCCAGGACCACAGGGACAAGAGGAGAGCTGGTGACGAAAAACTGGAGCCTCTCAACGTGGTTACCAGCAACGGTGAGAAGGACTGGACAGGTGCGTTGAGTGACGTCAGCCAGGCGGCGATGATCCAGCGCGAAGACCTCCAAGGGCCTCTCGAGGTCCTCAAGTGGAATGTTGGCCCGGGTGGCAAACCCAACGTCCATGAAACTCCCATCAGCACCAGAGTCCATGAGTGCACCCACCGTCGCCCGCTGGTCCGCCCAGGCTAGGGTGACGTCCGCCAGACGGTTAGGTGGTGCACAGGTGGGGGAACAGGAAAAACGTCTCACTAGGATCTCCCGGGGTCCCGGCGAGTCTGGTCTTTTTGGCCGGGTAGGGCAATTGGAGACACGGTGTCCATACCGGCCACAGTAGAGGCAACGGCCGGACCTGAGCCTGGACTCCCGTTCGGCCGGGCTAAGGCGGTTGCGTCCCAGCTGCATGGGTTCCTCCTCGGTCACGGCTCGGGAGGGAACAAACCCACCAGTCACGGAGGGAGCAGGACGGTCAGCACCGTAGAGGCGGCCGCCGGGAAAGGGAGCCCCTGAGCGGAGGTCGATGGCACAGTCGAAAGGCCGGTGAGGCGGAAAGACCTGAGGCCTGGACTCACTGAAAACCTCCTCGAGGTCGTGGTACTCGGGGGGTACGTCTGGGGTACTGAAAACCTCCTCGAGGTCGTGGTCCTCGGGGGGTACGTCTGGGGTACTGAAGACCTCCTCGAGGTCGTGGTACTCGGGGGGTACGTCTGGGGATCCCCGTCGTGCTCGCTCACGCCTTCCCTCCCGGAGGCGTCCGTCGATGCGGATAGCGAGGCTGATCAGGTCCTCGAGGGACTCAGGTTCCTCACAGGTCGCGAGCTGGTCCCTGACTGCGTCGTTGAGCCCCCTCATGAAGGTAAGACGAAGTGCTTGGTCGTTCCAACCGCTCTCCATAGCCGCCAGTCTGAACTCCAGCACGTAGTCGGTAACCCCGCCGCTGCCCTGCCGGAAGGTACCCAACCGGGCTCCAGGGTCCAGACCACGGGCTGGATGGTGGAAAACCCTGCGGAGCTCAGCCACGAAGTCTGGGTAGGAGAAACAGAAGTCTGCCTCCATTGCCCAGGAGGAAGTGACCCACTGGGCTGCCCGGCATTGCATGATGAATGTGGCACAATCCTCGAAGTTACCGTCGAACAGCCGTGGTTCGGAGAGACGGGGCTCCCGAGGTGCGGGATCGGGAGGCGCGGGGCCTGCCAGGGCTGCGGGTGATGCTCCGGCCGAGGCTCCTGAAGGAAGTGGGGTTGCAAGCAAGGTGTTAATGGTTTCACTCAGTGCTTGTAAGTGGAGGAGAATACTAGACTGCTGGCTAGCCAGAGCCCCCAGGGACCCCTGAATAAGCAGGACCTGCTCTCGGAGTTCCTGTACAGCAGCCGCAGCCGCATCTAGCTGTAGGCTGTGTTCCTTGGTTGACTCTAGCTGGACTGCCAATGCTGTGCTGACTCTCTCTGTGTCGGCTGGGGTCGTCATGGTTGGATCGTAATGTTATGGTTTGACACCGACCCCAAACGCAAACGGCACAGAGAGAGTTGTTTCAGAGTTAGCCAAAATCAAGGGCGTGTTTATTTACTGAGTAACAAGAATGAATTTGGTGGTGAACAGAACAAACTGGGAAACAGGCATGTGAGGAATGTTTGCTGCTCTGCAGCTTCTCCCAGAAGGTTACGTTGTGGAATTTGTCCGTGACGTCTGAGCCGCTCTGCAGATCCTCCCAGCATATACTCCGGATGGAGGCGGAGAGGGAGAGAGAGAGTCCGAGTTAGCTCAGCGCACAATTTGAAAACTGACAGGTGACTGGTGAGGTGAATTGTCCAAACAAATAATCCAAGTGACAGATCTTCGGTGTGAAACACACAGTGAGCAGTGTCCAGAGTGAAAACAATTAGGTAATCCAAATGTGAAAATCCAACAGACAAAAAGGTGAGAACAGTCTGAACAAAAACAGGATCTCTTCAGTGCTTTACAAACACACAAAAAACAATAGATCCAAAAGACTGTTTACAAAAACTCACCAGAGCGCAGCGCGTAAAGCAGGCAGATCAAAACAGGGCGACCGCTTCGTAACGGGGAAGCAGGTTCTCCAAACGGAATATTTCTCGAGAGTCCTGGGAGGCAAAAGAACAGGGAAAGCAGCGACGGGAAGGAACAGGCAAATGCAGGGAATGTTTCAGAACGATCCAACATCGATACTAGGGGAATCAGAGTCTATAAAGCCTCTTGGGGCGCTGATTAGAACACACATCAGGTGCGTGATGGTAATTGATACTTGACTTAGAAGTGTGTGTTCGGCACGGACCAATCAACACCGAATCCTCACAGTACCTTAAAGGAACGGAGAGAGTGGGTGGGGAGCGGACCAATCATCACAGTACTTTAAGAAGCCCGTGGTGGGGAAAGAACCAAACCTCACAAGAATAGACGTAACTGAGTTACCATATAATATACAATACTATGCAGTGTACTAATATACAATACTATATAGTGCAAAGCAGAAATGGGATGAGGTACAATTTAGGTACAATTTACAGTAAGGTGTACGAGTTGTAGTGCAATCCCTTATCAATAAATATAAAGTGTGGGGAGTGGGTGCTACAGTGTGTTTGTTTAAAGTGAGTGTGTGCTATAAAGTGTGGGGAGTGGGTGCTACAGTGTGTTTGTTTAAAGTGAGTGTGTGTGTGGATGTGTGTGCTATGTGCGTTTGATGGTTGTTGTGTAGTGTTCATTGTTCGTTGAGCAATGTAATGTTGCTCAACAAGCTAATGTTTGTACAGTATTCTTTTATACTGAATACACTGGTAATACACCATAATAGCCAGTGGTTTAACTAATAATAGTAGGTATGGATATATATATATATATATATATATATATATATATATATATATATATATATATATATATATATATATATATATATATATATATATATATATATATATATGTACATTGTGTACAGTGTTATTGTACATTGCTATCATACAGTGGTATATGGATATGACTTACTTGACTTAATCCTCTTTACCCCGTTGGGGGGCATAGGGCGTCCACCAGAGCTCTCCATCTCACTCTCTTCTGGGCCAGGGCCTTTGCTTCTTGCCAGCTTACTCCGATGTTCTTTAGGTCTTGGAGTGTGGAACGTCTCCAGGTGTTTCTCTGCAGGTTGTAGTCCAAGGCCTGTCTAGTGATGTTGTTTGAGTCCTTCCTAAGGGTATGCCCTATCCAGTTCCACTTTCTTGGTTGGTTATCCTCCACAGCTCTTCATTTGTGGTTTTGATGGGCCACCACAGCTTGAGGATGTAGCGCAGGCATTTGTTGACAAACACCTGGATCTTGCTTGTGAGGCCCTCGGTAGTCTTCCACGTCTCAGAGCCGTAGAGACAGTCTTCACATTGGTATTGAAGATCTGTAGCTTGGTGTTGTTGGAGAGTTGCTTGGACAACCAGATTGGCCTGAGTATCCTGAATGCTACCTGTGCTTTGCTGATGCGTGCCTCTATGTCCCTGTCTGCTCCTCCATCGCTGCTGATGTTACTCCCTAGCAGTGGCGGCTGCTGACCAAATTTTTTGGTGAAGCACAAATTATTATGTTATATTATATATTCAATTATATTTTTAAAACATCCCCCAATGTGTGTGTCAGTGGTGGCTGGTGAGTTCAGAAATTGGGGAGGACGGGAGAGACACTCACAGCTTTACTCCCAAGACACAATACAAGAACAAGAACAAGAACGTATCACCAGATCAATCAGAGGTTATACAGCAGGCCAGGCACATACCCAATAGCATTGATTAGGCAATCATTAGGCAACTACAGTACAGCTACAGCTGTACAGTCTCCTCACCACCAGATGTATATTTCTCTCCCACCCACCACCCCCTCCTAATGTACAGTCTCCTCCCCATCATATGTATATACTCTGTCAGGATCTATGAGTAACAGTACTGTATATTTGGATACCGCTCATGTCACATGTATCAGTACTAAATACCTATATGTCCCTATGCCATAAATGTCATGTATGTTGTGTATGTCATAAATGTCAATATGAATTTAAAATGGGGGACCCTGATGTAAATAAGACGAAAGTCTTTCTCTGGTCTGCATCCCCTTAACAATTGTGTGTATTGAGCCGTTCTGCAATCTGTTAAATAAAGTTTTCATTCATTCATTAATTTGCTGTCTCGTTATAACACAAACAGCTTACCATGAACCATGACCAGCTTACGTTTTTTTTCATAGCCGCATTTCTGGCAAGACGCTCTCTGATTGGCCGACGCCTGTTTCTACACTGGTTAAGCTTAGGCACTCTTTCGAAGTTGGTTAAGGTTAGAGTTTGTCTTAGAGCGTGACGGCAAGTTCTTTCGACGGTTAAGCTTAGGCACTCTTTCGAAGTTGGTTAAGGTTAGAGTTTGTCTTAGAGCATGGCGATAGAACGCCAGGTAGTTTGCAGGCTGTTCGACGCGGAAATGGGCAAAGACACAGCTCGTCACGCGATTGGGCAAACATGTCAGTGGCCAATCAGAGAGCGTCTGCCAGAAATGCGGCTACGAAAAGAAAAAAAACGCTGCAGAGCCGCAGAGTTGGCACCATTCTCTGATTGGATTTCAAGGCTGTCAATCATTCAATCCCCCATTCAATGGCAAGAGCTTAGATGCACGGACCGGGCTTAGATGACGTTAATAGCCTATTTTGATTGGCTTTATATTCATCCCGGTCAGCCCGTGCAGGGAAAGTTGCACCAGAGTGATTGACAGCTAGCCATTACTGACTGCAGAGGGCTGATCAGAGAGCTCAGAGCTGTCACTTTTGGCAATAAAAAAATTAAATTCACTGGATTTTTTTTTACAGCGGAAAACATTTCTAATAATAAAAAAAAATAATAATAATAAAAAAAAAATAAAAAAAAATATATATATATATATATATATATATATATATATGTAAATTAATAATAATTATGAATTATGAGTGAATTTGTGTTTCACGTGTTGTCATGGAGAAACCTCCACTGCTCCCTAGGTAGGTGAAGTGCTCCACGTCTTCTATGGCCTCTCCCATCAGTGTGATTGGATCATGTGTTTTTGGATTTAACCTCATGGTCTTGGTTTTTCCGGTGTTGATCTTGAGTCCAAGCTGGTCACTGTTAGTCTGTAACCTATCTGTCTTCTGTTGCATGTGTGTGTGGTTTTCAGAGACTAGCGCAAGGTTGTCTGCAAAATCCAGGTCCTTGAGCTGGGTAAACAAGGTCCACTGGATTCCTGTCCGTTGATTTTCAGTTGTTCTTCTCATGATCCAGTCAATGGCAATGAGGAAAATCAAAGGAGAAAGAAGACAACCCTGCCGCACCCCTGTTGTGATGGCAAAGGAGTTTGACAGTTTGCCCTTGTATATGGATATATGGACTATATATTGGATATAGTGGTATAATGAAGGTAGTTATGAGTACAGTGTAAGACGGATACTGTCAGGGCTAGGCGTATGGAACCCAATATGCAGACAAAGAGAACGGCAGACAGGTCTTGTTAAAACCTGGTACAGGTATATTTAATAAGACAGCAATAGACAGGTATCCGGGCAGGGGTCGAGTTACACAGGGAGAATCTTGTACAGTCCAGGGAGCGTGTGCAGGGCAGGGTAGTCAGACAGGCAGGGGTCAATAATGTAACGGGTCTCTCGTACAGTCCAGAGAGCGTGTGCAGGGCAGGGTAGTCAGACAGGCAGGGGTCAATAATGTAACGGGTCTCTCGTACAGTCCAGAGAGCGTGTGCAGGGCAGGGTAGTCAGACAGGCAGGGGTCAATAATGTAACGGGTCTCTCGTACAGTCCAGAGAGCGTGTGCAGGGCAGGGTAGTCAGACAGGCAGGGGTCAATAATGTAACGGGTCTCTCGTACAGTCCAGAGAGCGTGTGCGCGGCAGGGTAGTCAGACAGGCAGGGGTCAATAATGTAACGGGTCTCTTGTACAGTCCAGGGAGCGTGTGCGGGGCAGGGTAGTCAGCCAGGCAGGGGTCAAACACAGGTTCAGGTCCTCATACGCTTCCTTCCATTGTCAATCAATCAATCAATCAATCAGTCTTTCCATCAAGCCACTAGACGCTTAAACAGACAGTTCTAACTCATTTCTTTCTTTAAATTACTCACAGTTCGAAGTGTTGCTTGGCCTCTGATGGTTTCGATGATGTTGCGATGTGTTTGCTCAAAATAAAGTAACAAACATTTGCACATGCAACAAAGAAAATAGGCATTTACAATATTCAAAAGAAATAGGCAAAACTCAAAGAAAATAACAAACAACTTAGGTATTATTTCTTGATAATGCTTAATAACTTCATAACTTAAAGGGTACTTGTACGTGTATGATACGGTACGTTACGTGTAGTACGTTATTATGATGCGAAAAGTACGAAATGGTTAAAAACTGTTCCTCGACCGCGTCTCTCAACCGGTTGCCCATCACTGTGGCTTTAGCACAGGTGCTGTGGGATTTGTAGTCCTTTATAGTGCGTTGACTACAGATGTCACAATTAAGTCACCTTTCTTATAAATCAAAATACTGGCTCTAACAAACCGGCCCCTATTGTTATGGGCATCTTTAATAACAATAAACAAAAATCCAAAAAAGAGACAGACAAAGTCAGTCTTCGCATTCTATTTGAGAGACAGGGTGTCTTAATTGTCCATCTTCAGTTATTATTCTAAGGCAGGCACCAGTAGTTCAAGTAAAAATTTCATTATTAGTTGTCATACAAAAATACAGAATACTTTTATATGAAATTATTTTTTCTGTTATGCTCCTGAGAGTGCTAGATAAAAATAGATAAATATAAAATAGAAAGTCAAAAGTACATAAACAAAGTGTAAACAAAAATGTTCAGTCAATATACATATATACAATGTACAATACAGAGTAGAAAAAAATTTGTAACTGACTTACAATACAATACAGTATACAGTACAATGCAGAAATGGGATGAGGTACAACTTAGGGTAAGGTGCAATGAGGTATGAATTGTAGTGCAAATCTCTTTACCAATAAATATAATGTGCTCTCTGAAGTCTACAGGGCTTTTTGAACCCGTTGGCGGAGAACAAAGGGATTTAGAATGTCATACATGCTCTGGAAGTCGCGCTTTTCAGAAATCTGTAAAAATAGAAAAATGACAATTTCGAGTGCTTTGACATGTAATCTATATGTCTCCTTACTTGCTCAACGTAATACGACTTGTAAATATGTTTAATTCTTGCTAGATGGATGATTGTAATTATCTCCGTTTGCGAGGAGAACTACACCGCGTCACGAAACGCACATACACGCACGCGCGCACACACACAAGAGCGGCGTGTGCGCTGTGAATAGGTGTTAGACCCCGCAGAGGCGTGAGACAGAGGTATCTGAGCCTACCCCCCCATCCAAATTCTGACCAACAGATTGGCTTTTCATAATATCTGAATTATCTCTTGCAATAATATCCATGGGACTCGACTTTTTGCAGTCGTTGTGTTTGTGTGTGTCACGAACACATTCAACACACACGCCAACTTTCTGATGTCTGATGACGTATATTTTAGTGCGACAGCCAGGGGTGACGGGCGCGTACGCGTCACAGGCAGCTTGCTGTTGCCAGATTGGGTGGTTTGCCGCATTATTTTGAAGCCTGTTTACGGTGTGTTTTAACTGGGTTTGCGGCTGAAAGGCATATGAAATCTGGCACACTTTTGAACGCCGTTATAATACAGTGCTGAGAATGAACGCACTTTTGAACGCCGTTATACACCGCTGAGAATGAACGCATTCTCAATTACGGTCATCTAGCGGAAATACAGTACGTTCAGTTCACGTTCGCCCAAAATATGCGTTCAGGTACATCACTGCTAGTCTTTGATTATTCTCTTAGCCCTACCCCTGCAACGCTTGTTGTAAATGTCTTGGAGAGTGGGAAGCCCACCTCCAATTGTGCGTTCGGCTGAACGGGCCATTCTGTAGTCTGCTACGGTCTTGTGCGGTGCTATTCCCAAACCAGGAGGTGATGTTACCAGTCAGGATGCTCTCTATTGTGCATGTGTAGAAGTTCTTAAGGATCTTCTGACTCACTTTGAACTTCCTTAGGTGTCTAAGGAAGTAGAGGCGTTGCCGTGCCTTCTTGACTACACTGTCAATGTGTGTTGTCCATGTCAATCAATTTGATGATTGTGTTGTTCCGCTGTGCCACACAGTCATGTGTGTACAGCGAGTAGAGGAGGGGACTCAGAATACAGCCCTGGGGGGCCCCCGTGTTGAGGGTAATGGATGAGGAGGTGCAGTTGCCTTCTCTCACCACCTGGGGTCTTCCCGTCAGGAAGTCCAAGACCCACTGGCAGAGGTCATAGTTCAAGCCCAGGGGACTATGGTATTGAATGCTGAGCTGTAGTTGATGAACAGCATTCTCACATAGTTCCCCTGCCTCTTCTCCAGGTGTGATGCTGCTGTGTGCAGCACATGGGCTATGGCGTCCTCCGTGGACCTGTTGGGGCGATATGCAAATTGCAGGGGGTCCAGATTGATGGGGAGGGAGGAACAGATGTAGCCCTTCACAAGCTTCTCAAAGCACTTCATGGCTATGGAGGTGAGAGCTACAGGGCGATAGTCGTTTGATTGATTGAAAATTGTATTAACAGATTGCAGGATGGGTACAATACAGTACAGCTCAATACACACACTTGTTAAGGGGATGCAGACCAGAGAAAGACATTCGTCTTGTTTACATCAGGGTCCCCCATTTTCAATTCATCATAACATATATGACATACATGACATACAGATAGACAGTACTGCTACATCTATACATGTATGACATACCAAATTTACGTTGAGGCAAGCGGGCGTGGATTTTTTGGTTACAGGGATAATGGTGGATTTCTTCAGACAGGTGGAGATGACAGCCTGTTCTAAGGACAGGTTGAATATGTCAGTGAATACCGGGGCCAATTGGTCGGCACAGACTTTTAGGACGCGGCCGGGGATGGCGTCCGGTCCTGCTGCCTTCCTGATATTCACTTTCTTAAAGGTCCTCTTCACCTCATGTTCTGTTATCCTGAACACTGAGTCTCCATTGGCAGTGGCTCCCCCTTCTATTGCAGTGGTCTGTAGGCTGGTGTTATTCACAGCCTCAAACCTTGCATAGAAGGTATTGAGTTAATTCGCCAAGGAGACATCATTGTTCAGCTTGAGGGAGGTGCCTTTATAATCTGTCATCGTTCTGAGGCCCTGCCACATACCTCTGGAATCAGCCTGTTCCCTAAAGTTCAACCTTATCCCTGTAGTGCCGTTTTGCCTCTGTTACTGTCCTCACATTGTAACTCGCCGGCTTGTGCTCGTTCATGTTGCCTGTCACAAGCCCGGCGTTATAAGCTGAGGTGCACGCTTTCAGAGCCTCACGGACAGATTTGTCTACCCAGGGCTTTTGGTTTGGGTAAACTCTAATTGTGGTAGAGGGGATTGTTTCTGCTACCAGAGCACAAACAAAGTCCAGCACTGTTTCAGTGTAGTCATTTATATTGTCTGTGTTCAATTCAGTCTACTCTGAATTCCTTCTCACCCATTTCCCTCCACGACCTAACAGAGCTAGTGAGAAGCACAAAAACCTTCTCTAGCCCATTAGACACCATCCCAACCTCTCTGTTAAAGGACGTTTTCAGCACTATTGGTCCCAGTCTGCTTTCCATCATAAATTTCTCTTTGGTCTCTGGCCAGGTCCCCGCCTACTTCAAACAGGCAATTGTTCAGCCGCTTTAAAAAAAAAGCCAAGTCTGGACTCCTCGTTACTAAGTAACTATCGGCCCATCTCCAAATTATCATTTCTGTCCAAGATTTTAGAAAAAAAATTTGCCAACCAGCTTATATCCATTTGAAATGAACACCACATTCTTGACAAATTCCAGTCGGGTTTTTGTAAGCAACACTCCACGGAGACTGCACCTTTAAAAGTATCCAATGATCTAATGGTGTCCGCCGACTCTGGTAGATGCACCATTTTAGTGCTACTGGATCTTAGTGTTGCATTTGACACTGGATCACAACATTCTGCTAAATAGGCTCAGAGATTGGGTGGGTGTCACAGGGAGTGCACATGAGTGGTTTAAGTCCTATCTCTCAGGTAGATGTTTCTCAGTCGGAGTAGGCCCCCATGTGTCTGAGTCTGTTACCCTTTCCTGTGGGGTCCCCCACTCCCCCAGGGCTCTGTACTTGGTCCGATTTAATTTTCACTGTATTTGCTCCCATTAGGACACATTATTATAAAGGCATCTCCTACCACCTTGTGGATGATATCCAGCTGTATTGCTCTTTTAACCCTGATTGCCCTGATGATTTTAATTATACTTTTATTGTTTTAAATGAGTGTCTGTCGGCCATTAAGGCCTGGTTAGCTAGCGACTTCCTCCAGCTAAATGAGGCCAAAACCGAGGTGCTCATCGTGGCCTCTGATGGCGTTGCATCTAGGGTGGCTGCTTGCCTTGGGTCCCTAGAAACTAATGTGAGCCCCAACCTCAGGAACCTTGGGGTAAACTTTGATCAGGCCATGCACCTCGACACTCATCAAGTCGGTGACCCGCACCTGTTTTTTCCATCTCAGGAATATTGCTAAGCTCAGGTCGATTGTTTCCCATTCTGACCTAGAGTTGATCATCCATGCCTTCGTTTCTTCTCGTCTAGACCAGGGGTTCCCAAACCTTTCAGGCCAGGACCCAGAAAATAAGGCGTCAGAGAGCCGCGGCCCAATGCACATCGTCAGGCTTTTTTTTTTTTTTTTTTTTGCCAGGCGACCGATTTTTTAAGCCAAATATCACTTCAATCCTATTAAGTTAGTTCAAGTTAGTTATTCATTTATATGTGCTATTTATGAGAGGGCTAACTTGTTGCAAAATAATAATGATAATAATAATAGTCTCATTAAAATACTATTGTTGCTTCGGTTGTTTTCAGCGTTTTATGTGCATAATCTGTTATTTAGTTTGAAATGTTCGTTGAAATAAGTAGATTTTTCGTTTTTGTTTATTTATTAAGTTAATATAAAACCATATAGTCACATTTTAGAATACAATAGAATAGAATTTTAGAATACAACTAGAAACACTGTCCTGGCCTGCTTCAGTGGCCTGACAAAACCCTGCGACCCCGACTTTGGGAACCACTGGTCTAGACTACTGCAATTCGGTTCTCACCTGCCTCAATAAATCATCCATAGACCAGTGGAGGTTATTCCATGACCACAACTTTACTGCACGGGTTGATCTTAGTTGATCTATTATCCAATTAAAATAGGCTATTTGAGTCATCTAAGCCCCGCCTGTGCAGTTTTGCGCGTGCCACTCACAAACGCGGGTTGAATGATTGATAGCCCTCAACGTTCTGACACTGTGCGACATGGCCTATTGTTTACACTTTCCATGGGATAAAAGAACGTGTCTCGAGTCAGACTTGTCACGATGGAGAAGCTGCACTATTCAACGGAAGATGAGATCGGTCGAGTGAGTGCTTTCTCACTGCTTTGGCTGTTGTGTGGTGAGTGGATTTAAAATATATATATATATTTTAGTAGCTGTGTGTTGATTATGAATTAATTGGCCCGCTGTGGCCTTGTGTGTGTAATACGTGTCACACACACACACATGCATTGTCTTTCCTCAGTCGCCGATGCGATTGAGTGCGTGGCGCATGTGAGTGTGTTGGCGACGCGCGCCGTGGTTATTGATATTGAGTTGGAGCCTGTGTTGATTATGAATTAATTGGCTGTGGGTCCGCTGTGGCCTGGCCTCTGTGTGTGTGTGTGTGTGTCGTTCATTTACTATAGTGCTGAGTGATGTGAATGTAATGTCCAAACCCAACCCCCTCCAATGTACAGTAAATGACCTAACCCAAGAATACATGAGACCCTCTTCTACCAAGTATGGTTTCGTCGATATTCCAATGTACAGTTTTGCTTGTGCAATACAGTTTCCCCCACCCTGCCTACCCATATAATTTCCTATAATTTCCTTTGATGTGAGGGACCAGATTGGGAGACAGTAAGATATTGGTGAAATAAAGATTGCATGTACAGTAGATATGTGTTTGAAACAGTGAGGGTGAGAAATGGTCTGATGATCTGGCTGTAAACAAATAGTTTTTGATTAGCCTTCTTGACTAAGCTATTGATGTGATGTTTGTAAGTGAGGCATGTGTGTCAAGAGGTATTTATTACTAGTGCCTGTTGTCTTTAACTGTAGTGTCTGTCTGCTGTCTTCATAACCACACTGTGTGTCTGTACTTCTTTATTAATTATTTTTTTATCTCCTGTCCTCCCCAATATTTTTAACTCACAGCCACCACTGACACACATTGGGGGATGTTTTAAAAATATAATTATTTAACATATAATATAATAATTTGTGCTTCACCAAAAAATTTGGTCAGCAGCCGCCACTGCCATAGACCGCCTCCAGTTCATCCAAAATACTACTGCAAGACTGCTAACCAGATCAAGCAGAAGGTGTCACATCACTCCAATTCTAGCCTCCTTGCACTGGCTTCCTATACATCTTAGAATTAATTTCAAGGTCGGTGCTCACTTTTAGAGCTTTGCATGGCCAGGCACCAGAATATTTAACCGACCTGCTGGAACCATATGTGCCCAGCAGGACCCTGAGGACAGCTGACCAGGATCTGTTGGTCATTCCGCGCACCAGGTTGATCACCAAAGGTGACAGAGCCTTTCAATCTGTAGCGCCTAGACTCTGGAATGCCCCTCCTCTTGGCCTAAGAGCTGCAGCGTCTGTTGACATTTTTTAAAATCAGCTAAAAACTACTGTTTAAACAGGCCTTTGGGTAATGTTTGAGCTTCTCCTCCAGGTATAAAATATGTCTTGTTTTTGTTTTCTTTTCTTTCTCTGTGATGCATTGTGTTTTTGTTCTGTCTCTTATCTCTTGAATGGTTCTTGCTTTTTATTTTTATATTTTATATTTAATTTAATTTCTGCTGTATGTAAAGCACTTTGTGAGTTGTCTCTGTGAAAAGTGCTATATAAATAAACTTTACTTACTTACTTATCATGACTAATGGCCCCATCCACACATATAATGTCATGGATATGTAGTATTTTCTCTGTAATCAGGACCACGGAGAGCTCCCTGCAGCTCCACACATGGAAAGCAGAGTTTTAGGTCATGCCATCAGGTCATTTCATGTGAGCATTTTTATGTTGTGTGGATGGAGAGATTTTCCAAAACACTGCTGGTGTGAACACAATTATTTTTAAACAAAGAAGGAAAAACCTTTGTGTATGTGTGGACTAGGCCTAAATGTAGTGGACACTGTTTAGGGGACATTGTATCTACATGTAGGGGACACTGTTAGAGGACACAGGCTGGATTACTGCAACGCACTCCTCATCGGGATTCCTAGCAAGAACATCCAAAGGCTACAATGTATCCAAAACAGCGCTGCTAGGATCCTGATGAGAGTGCGGAAATACCACCACATCACCCCCATCCTCAAGTCCCTTCACTGGCTCCCTGTCTCACTCAGGATTGAATTCAAAGTCTCCCTGCTCACCCACAAATGCCTCTACGGAAACGCCCCCCTATATCTCAAAGAACTCATCACCCCTCACTCCTCCTCTCGATATCTCCGCTCTGGCCAGGCAAACCTCCAACGCCCAAGGACAAATCTATGCACTATGGGAGATCGGGCTTTTTGCTCCTCCGCTCCCAGTCTGTGGAATGCTCTCCCTGACTACCTGAGAGCACCACAGACTGTGGATGTTTTTAAGAAAGGCCTCAAAACCCACCTTTTTAGTAGAGCCTTCTGTTGACCTTTTATCAAATTTTTTGCTCCACACATTTTATGTTCTTTTTTTTTTTTTTAAACTTTGGCCATTCCCCTGGCTCTTTTTTGCGTTTATCGCATTTATTCTGGTCAAGGATGACCGACAGAAACAGGCTGAAGGGGTTCAGATGGGGGGGAAGACACTCTGGGAAAGGCACGGCTGCAGTCCGGGATTCGAACTCGCTAAACCCCAGATCCGTGACGAGCACGGTTGTCCCCGGCGCCGAAATAGCGCTCGAGGTACGTGGTGAGCTACTGGAGCTCCCCATTTTATGTTCTTTTACCAATTTATTTTATCAGTTTTATTATTCTATGTTTCTCTGCTATTTTATGTTTTAGTCTTGCCTATTTTTATATTCTTTCTTTCCTTTATTCTCGCTAGCTTTTAAGTCCCTTTAACTGTAGCGCTCTGAGAGTTGCCCCGCAACTGTAAAGCGCATTACAAATTAAATCTATTATTATTATTATTATTATTATTATTATTATTATTATTATTATTATTATTATTATTATTATTATTATTATTATTATTATTATTATTATTATTATTATTATTATTATTATTATTATTATTATTATTATTATTATTATTATTATTAAATGTAGGACACTTTGATTGAAGTGGACAATGTGCTAGAATAAGGTATCAGGTGTGTATTATTGTTACTATGAAGGCATGTATTGTCTGTGTGTCCTCAGGGAGAGTACTATGAAGGCATGTATTGTCTGTGTGTCCTCAGGGAGAGTACTATGAAGGCATGTATTGTCCTCAGGGAGAGTACTATGAAGGCATCTATTGTCTGTGTGTCCTCAGGGAGAGTACTATGAAGGCATGTATTGTCTGTGTGTCCTCAGGGAGAGTACTATGAAGGCATGTATTGTCCTCAGGGAGAGTACTATGAAGGCATCTATTGTCTGTGTGTCCTCAGGGAGAGTACTATGAAGGCATCTATTGTCTGTGTGTCCTCAGGGAGAGTACTATGAAGGCATGTATTGTCTGTCCTCAGGGAGAGTACTATGAAGGCATGTATTGTCTGTCCTCAGGGAGAGTACTATGAAGGCATGTATTGTCCTCAGGGAGAGTACTATGAAGGCATGTATTGTCTGTCCTCAGGGAGAGTACTATGAAGGCATGTATTGTCTGTCCTCAGGGAGAGTACTATGAAGGCATGTATTGTCCTCAGGGAGAGTACTATGAAGGCATCTATTGTCTGTGTGTCCTCAGGGAGAGTACTATGAAGGCATGTATTGTCTGTCCTCAGGGAGAGTACTATGAAGGCATGTATTGTCTGTCCTCAGGGAGAGTATTATGAAGGCATGTATTGTCTGTCTGTCCTCAGGGAGAGTACTATGACAGCGTCTATTGTCTGTCTGTCCTCAGGGAGAGTACTATGACAGCGTCTATTGTCTGTCTGTCCTCAGGGAGAGTACTATGACAGCGTCTATTGTCTGTCTGTCCTCAGGGAGAGTACTATGACAGCGTCTATTGTCTGTGTCCTCAGGGAGAGTACCGGGCAGCCATGGCAGAAGAGTGGCTGCGTGGCTTCAAAGAGCAGAGTGTTCCTCACACCGAAGCGCCCAACCTGATCAGCACCCTGGGGGACCCAGTGAAGATCCGCTCCTGGCAGGTCAGACCAGCCTTTTATCAGTTGACCTTCAGTCGCAGCATAAAAACCTGCTTAGATAATCTCAACTGTCACAAAGCCATTTAACATCCAATAGCATCCCACCGTGTTGATTCTCCCTTAACAGTCTGTTGGTCGACTCGCCTGCTTGAGCTGCTGTGTATTTTGTATTATGTGTATACGTAGATAGCAGGTTTGCCAAACGACAACCTTTCAGTGGAGAATGGTGTCATCAGCCAGTTCTGTGAGCGCTGGCCTCTGTTCATCGACCCTCAGGGACAGGCCAACAGATGGATCAAGAACACGGTGAGTGAGGCTTCATCCTTCATCACACGCACTACACAGTGACTGCCTGCAGAGGTCAGCAGAGAGCATAATTGAAAGGCGGTCCTTTGGGGCACAGGAGAGAAACAGGTTGTAGGCAAATACACGGTTGGTATCTAGCAGAGCTTTCGGCAGAGACGTCGTGCCTGGGCAGTGGTAATTAATACCACGACAGCTTCTGGTCAGCGTCGAGGTGTAGAAGTAGTCCCCCCATCAGGGAATGATTGAGTGCAGCTGTGGAGAGTGGGGTGCTTGACCGCGTGCGAATTAGGGGGATGAAATACAGCTGGGCGTATGAGGGTAAAGGAAGGGAATACTATGTAATGTTTGTAATTATTAACGAGGCGGACAACTTCCCTTTTTCATGGTCAGAATGTGTGCCCACATTCACAAAGGCTAGAACAGATGACGGGTAAAAAAATATATATTCTCACAGCGGCATCTGGGATGAATGAATGAATGAATGAAAACTTTATTTAACAGATTGCAGAATGGGTACAATACAGTACGGCTCAATACATACAATTGTTAAGGGGATGCAGACCTGAGAAAGACGTTTGTCTTGTTTCCATCAGGGTCCCCCATTTTCAATTCATATAGACATTTATGACATACATAACATACATGACATTTATGGCATAGGGACATATAGGTATTTAGTACTGATACATTTGTGACATAGGCGGTATTCAAATATACAGTACTGTTACCCCTAGATCCTGACAGAGTATATACATATGATGGGGAGGGGACTGTACATTAGGAGGGGGTGGGTGGGTGGGAGGGGAATATACATACGGCGGGGAGGGAATATATACATGCGGTGGGGAGGAGACTGTCTATTAGGAGGTGGTGGGGGTTTTGGGCATTTACGGTGGCCAGTTTCGAATTGCAGCCTCCCGTAGGTGCTCTTTAAGGGCGGTTTTGAATGTGGGCAGGGATTCACATTCCTTTACAGCTTTGGGTAGGGCGTTCCACATTGTTGTGGCATAATTGCGAAACGTGTTTAGTCCCTTGTTTGAGCCGAATCTGGGTTTAACATGATTTGTTGAGCTTCCTCTGGTGTAGTGGTTGTGGTATTCACTGACCTTTGGGAAGTATTTTGACATGTACATGGGCACCCCGGTCGTATAGTGTATCTTGTAGACCAGGCCCATTGCAAGTTGCTGTACTCTGTCGTCTACTCTAAGCCATCCTAGGTTGGCAAAGTGGGCAGGGGTGAGGTGGGTTCTGGGGTTCAGGTCAAGTAGTAGTCTGACCAGTTTGTTTTGTGATGTTTGTAATTTTGTTTTAAGCGCCTTTGAGGTGCTTTGGTACCATGAGGTGCACGCATAGTCATAGTACCCTTGAATGAGTGCTCCTGCCAGAGTCCTCAGGGTATTCTTGTTTACCAGAGAGGAGATCCGGTACAAGAATCTAGTTCGTTGGTTGACTTTTTTTATTACATTGGATGCCATTTTGTCACAGGAAAGATTTGCCTCTAGGATGGAACCCAGGTAGGTAATTTCGTCTTTCCTTGTGACAATATTGTCACCCACTGTAACTGAGAAGCCGTCGGTCTTGCTGAGTTTGTTATTTGAACCGAAGAGAATGGACTCTGTTTTGCCCATGTGTAATGATAGTTTGTTATCAGCGAGCCATATGCAGATTTTGCTTAGTTCCGTGCTGAGGGTTTTTTCAACCTGCAATTTGTTCTTGTCAGAGACCAGCAGGGCTGAGTCGTCCGCAAACAGGAACAAGTTGCAGTCACAGGCTGACGACATGTCATTTGCATAAATTAGGAAGAGTAGCGGTCCTAGTATGCTTCCTTGTGGAACACCACAGCTCACTGTGAGGGGGGGGGATAGAGTACCGTTTACCTCTACCATCTGTTCTCTCCCCTCCAGGTAGGATTGCATCCAGCTCACTGATAGGCTATCAAAACCAATTGCTTTTAGCTTGTCCATTAGAATGGAGTGATTGACAGTGTCGAAGGCCTTTTGTAGGTCCAGCATGACCATGCCGCAGTATTTGCCAGCGTCCACCTCTTGTTTGATGTGGTCGTTCAAATAGAGGAGGCATGTGTCAGTGGAGTGGGACGTTCTGAAGCCAGATTGGAATTCGTAGATTAGGTTTTTTTCCGCCAGGTACTTTTCGACCTGTTCGTAGACTATTTTCTCCATGACTTTCGAGATGGAGGTAAGAATAGAAACAGGGCGGTAGTTGCCTGGGTCTAATTTGCTGCCCTTTTTGTGTAGAGGGGTCACTCTCGCAATTTTGAAGTCCTTGGGGACGTGCCCCTGTTTTATAGAGAGGTTTATTATGTGTGTGATGACTGGGGTGATTCAGGCTGCTGCGTCTCTGAGGAATTTGCAGGGGATGTTGTCATGGCCAGTGGCCTTGTTAGGTTGGAGGGCGCTCAATTTTTTGAGTACCTCATCGGTTGTTACCATTTCAAGTTTGAAGTCGTCTTTGTGGACCCCTAGGTTTTTGTAGTATGCTACTATGTGTTCTACCCCATAATGCCCTGAGTGGGAGGGTAGTTTGTTTACCAGTGTTGTGGCTATGTTTGTGAAGAAGATGTTTAAGTAATTGGCTACATCCAGCTTGTCTGTGATGAGCGTGTTGTCCGTCTTTATGTTTATGTTTGAGAATCTGGTTTTAAGTTTTTTACTGCAGCCTAGTTGATTATTGAGTAATTTCCAAAGTTCGCAGGGTTTGTTTTTGTTTTCCTCAGTTTTGTCGTTGATGAAATTTCTTTTTGCGGTTCTGATCATGGTGTTTACGTCATTTCTTAGTCTGTTTCTTTGGGACTCCATGGGAATCTACGTTCATCATGCCAGGCGAATTTTACTAGCTGGGTTTGTCGTCCTCACTTGTTGCATAAACAGATGCTTTTTTAATAAACAGATGTCATCCTTGTGGACATGGTGCCACAGTAGAACCATAGGTCCCACACTAGACAGGTTTTTCTTCACACTAGACAAGTTCTTGAAGTTTACCACGGGCATAGCTGTCAATATTGGGATTTGAAAATAACTGAGATTTCCCAGCAAAATTTCCCGGCACCCCGTTCCCACCTTGTCTTCACATACCCCTTACATAAGCAAGGGTACACATAGGGAATCCTAAAAAAACACTTTTTTTGATATATCAGTGCAACAAGAATTGGATCTCTTCTTCACGCTGCCGTCCTATTCTTCTGGTCTTCCTTTCACGTTACAGCTAACGTTCTAACCCCTTAACCCTTTAATCGCCGTTGACGCTTTTCAGCGTCATTCCCCGCCATGCTTATTCTGCCGATGACGCTGTACAGCGTCATTGATATCAATATTTAAAAAATCTGATCGAAATCATATTTCTCCCCCGGAGACATTATATGTACTGGTGAGCCCCTGTCAACTCTCTAACGGTTCAAGAGCGCCATCTGGTGGCCGATCGGCAGATCGCCCAGGGCATAAACATGGAAGTGGACGCTGGTGCTCATTTCAATTTGGTCCGATCACTCGCTATAGGTCCCGGGACTCGAGCTCGACACAATGGATATCGATCCGTTGCCAATAACTCGATAAACAACATGATTTGGACGTATACTATTATACAACCTGGAAATGGATTGGGTATTTCTATATCCCATAATAGAAAAAATTCTGTTCCACGCTCATCTCCCAACGGCGCGAGGAAGCTACGGTGAGTTTCAGCGTTATTTTGTAATGTCTTCTATACTATGATCATATCACCCACACTAGATGAATGATATAACGTTTGCCCACGGAATTATAAACGACCCCCCGCCCATCCGGTCATCATCAGATCATACGTAGTAACTTCTAGAAGTACGTCCATTTGAAATCTTTTATCTCGCACCGATTGCTATCAAACTGTATACAATCATCAATATAATGCATTTGGGGCTATAAATCACGTTCTGGAGAAAGCTGCAGAAAACGATAAAAACATACTTATACTTTAGACCAGGGGTCTCAAACTCGCGGCCCGCGGGCCAATTGCGGCCCGCGGGATGATATTTTGCGGCCCCCTACTGGACGTCAACGTTTAGTGTTAGTGCGGCCCGCGCGCAACTGTTTGCCGAGTCGTTGCGCGAGAGTTGGAAGTTTTATTTATTTTATCACTTGTAGGCTACCATAGCGCAGGCTCATGACAGCAACGTTATGTTAGTGACTTGGTTGAAACGTGATTCCGGAGTGATATCAAGTAAAGTGGAAGCAAATGCTTCCTCGCTCTCTCTCTCCTCTGCGAGCAGTGCTCTGCATCCGCAGCACTGCCACTGTGTGTCTGTGTATGGGTCTGGTCCAATCACATACGCGTCCCGTCAGCGTTTTCCCCCCTCACCCACAGTCTGCGAATCAGATGCAGAGTAGGGGAGTAGGGCGGGTCTTCACGGACTGCATGTCGTCTCTCTCTTTCAGTTCAAATCGGAGCAGAGTTGACAGCGCATCTATTCTACAGTAAACTCGCTCCCAGTTTTATCTCTGTGAGATAAATGTAGCTATTAGCCTATTTTCGCCAGCAGGCAGGCAGCAGAAAAATATGGCATTTTCAAAGATGGTCAGTAAAAGAAATGTCGACTGCATTCAAAGGTGAATGGACGGGAAAATAATCCGTTCATGCTGAGTCCCAGGCTCCCATCCAGGGGCGTAGCTGGAGATTCTGGGCCCCATGAAAGAATCAATTTGTGGGCCCCCAATCTATTAAAAAATGTGGGGCCCCCAATCTATAAAAAAATGTGGGGCATTTGCTGGGCCCTTGGAATCATCCTACCCCCCCCCCCCCCCCCCCCCCAGCTACTCCCCTGGTCCCAGCACCAAACCAATTATGTGACTATATGCCAAGAAACGGTAGCTATTTGAAAATAATGTATGACTGAAGTGATGGAGACCATGTTTGAAGGCAAACAAAAGCAAATCCCCCTCAGATCGCACAGCAACCAGAATAACTGAAATACTGGCACAGTGCATTTCCATAGCTGTGGATAAGTCTACTGACACAGCTGTGGATAAGTCTACTGACACCACTAAGAAGCCTGAAGATAAGATTGAGAAGATTGGATCAGTTGTACTTTTTTTTGAATACTTGAAACCCTTTTTTTGTGGAATATTTGATGCGGCCCAGCCTCACCCAGACTCCACCTCCAGCGGCCCCCAGGTAAATTGAGTTTGAGACCCCTGCTTTAGACCGTATTTTAGTATGAATATGTGAATGAAAAAGTATAACGTTGCTACACCCTGAACAATAGATATAGGACTTTGAATGGGCCATGGTAATGTCAATTTAGCAATACAATTTAAAAAGTTATAGCCCTGCAAAGAAGGGGAACTTCTCCATGTTAAATACGGCTGGCGAGGGATGGTAAATTATGAATTTAACCCCGGCGATCAAAGGGTTAACAGGCGGCCACATTTAGCATAAAACGCCTGTCGATTGCATACCCAAAGTCATTTGCGCTTTATTATACTTTATACTTTGAGCTGAAAAAAGCACTTTGAGTGCTAATGTAATAGAGAAACAGAGGTTTGAACACACTCAAATAAAATATTTGCTCCTTTCTTTTGTGTTGACTTGTTGCCAGATGCCTGTTTTTGGGTTCCAGCTGAGAGGTAGGAGCTGGAAAACATAACGGTCCTATAGCCTGAAGTCTTATAGTCATACAGGTCCAAAGTTTATAAAAATCATTAGTGTTTTACAAAGGTTTTTGTAATATGTGTACCGCAATAATTCAGCGTGATTATCCAAAATCGTTATGGCTGCCCGCTGCCATTCATTCTGACGTGCGAGTCAAGACAAAGAACTTGTTGGTCTTCTTCGACCCCTTTCTCGTTGCAATCAGTGCTCGTCTGGGATCGCTTTCGGAGCAGATGCTCCTTGGCTACAACGGTGGTCAATACATTTTGCCATCAGCGGTGACTGGTTAGTTCAGGACGTGGTCACTCGTCGGAGCTGCTTGTCAAATGACGCTTGCCGGATATTTCGTCTTGTACCTCGAGACGAGAAGCACGCAATAGGTTGAGTGTGGTGACGATCGAAAGGCGGCAAAACTTTCAAACAATGTATTGAATGATCGGGAGAAACACAGCCCGGAGGCGACAGGCGAGAGCAAAGTGCTGCGATGCGCACACGGGCGTGATGTACCGTATGTGGTACGCCGAACGTTAACGTCTACACTGCTGCCACCTGTCTTCACGGCAGGTAATGTAGCCTTTTTTGTAAGAAGGGTCAAATACGGGTCTAAAGCTGTGTTGCAGCCAGCTTCTGAGCCAAGGAAGAATAACAACAACATGCAGGCCAGAGGTCAGGCAGGAACAACGCATGCAGGCCAGAGGTCAGGCAGGAACAACGCATGCAGGCCAGAGGTCAGGCAGAAACAGCGCTCCAAGCTCCTGAAATTTTAAGTTGTTTTTCAGTCAACACAGTTCATGACTTTATTGGAGGCAATAACAATGAATTACCAACCACATTACAAAAGTCGATTCCCACAAAAGATGATTTGTTTATGACCCATCCCTAGTAATTATATGATTAATATCAGTGTCAGTATGTCTATATTGTATGTACACAGTACATTTCGCAGAGTAAATTTTACTCAAACTGAGTACATTTGACTCAAACTGACAAATGTACTCAGTTTGAGTAAAATATACTCTGCAAAATGTACTGTGTACGTGTGATATTATTTCATTATGCATATTTATTATATCTGTAGAGGGCCGTTCATTATATCTGCAGAGGGACGTTTATCATATCTGCTTGTAGAGGGCCATTCATTATATCTGTATGAGGCCGTTCATTATATCTGTATGAGGCCGTTCATTATATCTGTAGAGGGCTGTTCATTATATCGGTAGAGGGCTGTTCATTATATCTGTAGAGGGCTGTTCATTATATCTGTAGAGGGCTGTTCATTATATCTGTAGAGGGCTGTTCATTATATCTGCAGAGGGCTGTTCATTATATCTGTAGAGGGCTGTTCATTATATCTGTAGAGGGCTGTTCATTATATCTGTAGAGGGCTGTTCATTATATCTGTAGAGGGCCGTTCATTATATCTGTAGAGGGCTGTTCATTATATCTGCAGAGGGCCGTTCATTATATCTGTAGAGGGCTGTTCATTATATCTGTAGAGGGCCGTTCATTATATCTGTAGAGGGCTGTTCATTATATCTGCAGAGGACCGTTCATTGTATCTGTAGAGGGCCGTTCATTATATCTGTAGAGGGCCGTTCATTATATCTGCAGAGGACCGTTCATTGCTCACCTATCCTTGTATCCTGTCTTCTCTCAGGAGAAGGAAAACGGATTGGAAATCATCAAGCTCAGCGACAAGGACTTCCTGCGTAGCCTCGAGAACGCCATCCGCTTCGGTAAACCCGTCCTGTTGGAGAACATCGGAGAGGAACTCGATCCTGCTCTCGAGCCTGTCCTGCTGAGACAGGTCCATACTTCCACACACACAGCCACATATATCAACACTATGTGAATATAACAAGCATTTGGACACGTGGACTGTAGCCATCTGTGTGTTGTGGTCTCAGACGTACAAGGTGCAGGGCACAACCGTGCTGAAGCTGGGAGACACCGAGATCCCCTACCATGAAAAATTCAGGATGTACATCACCACCAAGCTGCCAAACCCACACTACTCTCCAGAGATCTCTACCAAGGTCACGCTCATTAACTTCACTCTCTCACCCAGGTAAGGCGCACTTACGGTGGCTTCATATACACACTCCTGCACCTTGTTGTTTACAGTCATACATATATGTGTGTGTGTGTGTGTGTGTGTGTGTGTGTGTGTGTGTGTGTGTGTGTGTGTGTGTGTGTGTGTGTGTGTGTGTGTGTGTGTGTGTGTGTGTGTGTGTGTGTGTGTGTGTGTGTGTGTGTGTGTGTGTGTGTGTGTGTGTGTGTGTGTGTGTGTGTGTGCAATTTGTGAAAAGAGGTTTTACACATTTGTTGATAAAATAGATGATTAGATTAGTGTGGAGAATCCTGACTCTATTAGTCCTGTCTAAACTTGAGGAGAGTAGTAGAGACAAATAGAGACGAATATAGTCTAATAGAGACTAATAGAGACTAGTAGAGATGAATAGAGACTAGTAGAGACTAATAGAGACTAGTAGAGACTAATAGAGACTAATATAGACTAGTAGAGACTAGTAGAGATGAATAGAGACTAATAGAGACTAGTAGAGACTAGTAGAGATGAATAGAGACTAATAGAGACTAGTAGAGATTAATAGAGACTAGTAGAGACTAATAGAGACTAGTAGAGATTAATAGAGACTAGTAGAGACTAATAAAGACTAGTAGAGATTAATAGAGACTAGTAGAGATTAATATAGACTAGTAGAGACTAGTAGCGACTAATAGAGACTAGAAGAGACTAATAGAGACTAGTAGAGATTAATATAGACTAGTAGAGACTAATAGAGACTAGTAGAGACTAATAGAGACTAGTAGAGATTAATATAGACTAGTAGAGACTAATAGAGACTAGTAGAGACTAGTAGAGACTAAATGAAACTAGTAGAGACTAATAGAGACTAGTAGAGATGAATAGAGACTAATAGAGACTAGTAGAGACTAGTAGAGATGAATAGAGACTAATAGAGACTAGTAGAGACTAGTAGAGATGAATAGAGACTAATAGAGACTAGTAGAGACTAGTAGAGATGAATAGAGACTAGTAGAGACTAGTAGAGAGAGACTAATAGAGACTAATAGAGATTAATAGAGACTAGTAGAGATGAATAGAGACCAATATAGACTAGTAGAGATTAATAGAGACTAGTAGAGCGGCTGGGTGGCGCAGTGGGCAAGGTGCTCGCCACCAACACAGGATATACTGGTATCGGGCCCAGCTCTCGGCGTTGCTTCCGGCTTGGCCGGCCGTCGTACTAACACAATTGGCAGTGTTAGAGGGTGGGAAAGCCGGTGGGTGGGTTCTGGTCGTTGTAAACAGCGACTCCTACAGTTCGGTCGGGGCGCCTGCTCAGCGAGGAAAGGATCTAAGGGAGGTAGTGTGATCCTTCCACACGTTACACCCTCTCAGTGAGAGTCCGCGCTGCCAGGTGAAAAGAAGTGGTTGATTGGCTACACATGTGTCGGAGGAAGCATGTGATAGCCTCCACTCTCCCAGACTGACTGTAGGGGGTAGAGTGCGCAGCGACCAGGAAGGGGATTGGGAATTGGCATAACGACTAACATTGGGATGGGAGAAAAACAGAGGAAAAAGGAGGGAAAAAGATAAAAAAAAAAAAAAAAAAAAAAGAGACTAGTAGAGAGACGAATAGAGACTAATAGAGACTAATAGAGAGTAATAGAGACTAGTAGAGATTAATAGAGACTAGTAGAGACTAGTAGAGATTAATAGAGACTAGTAGAGATTAATAGAAACTAGTAGAGACTAATAGAGACTAGTAGAGACTATTATTCATAGTGTTCTCATACAATATGGTGTAGAGCGACAGCTCATTGACTGCAGTTGGCATTTAATGATAATCACCTGCTATTTGATTTAGGGATGCTCGATATTGGCTTTTTTACCGATACTGATATACCGATATTGTCCAACTCTTAATTTCCGATACCGATATGAACCGATACCGATATATGCAGGGTTTCCCCCCCCCAAAAAACTGAATAATTTCAGGTAATTAACATTACATATCTTGTTGTGTAATTAACACAACATTATGCATACTTTGACAATAAATAAAATAATAATTTGTTCTTACTTGCTTGCCTCGGTAAATAAGTAAGGGATAATGTATAGCTACGAGGTCATTGTCGCAAAATAATTGACCGACACGTAGTTTAAAATACCGAGCCGCTTCGGCGAGGTGTTTTAAACGTCAGTGAAGGTCAATTATTTTGCGACAATGACCGAGTAAAGCTATACATTATCCCGCTTATTACATGGCTAACTTACTAACAATATACCTAATTCATTTGACAAATCGCAGTTGTTCTGTGGCTCTGTCAGCCCAAATAAAGTGATTATTATTATCGCGGGCAGCCTCTGTTCTGGCTCCGCTGTGTTCTGGCTCCGCTCGTCGCTCCGCCCCCTGTCATCGCTGGCAGCAGAACGCCGGCACGGCAGTGTCTAATTGCACTGAAACAGTGTGTCAGTGGGCTTGATTGCGAACAGCTGCGCACAGCGGTCATTATTGAAAAAACAGCGGTCATTATTGAAAAATAATGACCGCAGTCGGGGGGCTATTGACCAATCACAAGCAAGCATTTCGGCGAATGTGAAAACGCCATGTAATAAAGGTTAAATAATTTTTTTACCGATACCGATATTTTCCGATATCACATTTTTATGCCAATATCGGCCGATAATATCGGACATCCCTAATTTGATTACAATCACCTGTTGTCTGTCATCTCAGACCAAGGTGTCTGAGATGGAACATTTAACGTGTATTTTCAAGGTTTCTATGTAGCTAAAGTCTCAAGTTCGTATAGTGGATCGTTACAGTACTCTGCTAATTGTACTTACACATTTTGGTAATGTTTCATTCAAAGGATCGGAGACGGAGTCAGCGCTACCGGTGAAAACAGTCTGACTGTTGCTTTATTTGAAAACAACAGCATAAATTCTCGGGTTCACAGCTTCAATTATTTCTATCTATAAACAGCTCGTCAGCAGAGTTTCCTCGTTGGTAGCATCTCTTTTCTCGTTCAGTGTTGGAGTTTTCCAGGTTCGAGTCTCAAGCTGCTTTTCGTCTCCGTCTCCTCTGTTTCAGTTTTCGTCTCAGCGCTCCCCTTCTCCTATTGCATGCCTGGTTATATAGGAGAAAAGACCCTTCCCCCCTTGGTCGAGTCCTTGAAACGTGCTGTCACGATCTCAAGGACTCCGGCGTTCTTCTCATTGGCTAACGCCCCTGTGCTGCTGTCTCCCCCTCCATGTAAGGAGGTAGACTAGCTTTTTCTGGCCGTTTCTTTTAATGATACGGATTAAAATCGAATTGTTTGATTAAACCCTTTTACCAGCACAGCTCAACACACACAACTTTCCAGAAGATGAAGCATTTCATACATAGAAATACAGTACTGTTATCTATACATTCATTACATACCAGCTTTGCAAATACAGTACTGCTGTTTGATATAAGGCAGTACTGTTGTTTGATAGAGAATGAGTCAAGAGAAGGCAGTACTGTTTTAATATACCAACTAATTAAGTACAGTAGTTTGTTAAGTTTACTTTGTTTAGCTTTCTTACCAGTTATTTTTATATAAGTTCACAATGGTACCTTTTAACTTTCTCAGTTTAATTAATGACTATGTTTGGTTTCTGGAGTTTAGCTTTTTGCTCAGTTGTGTAATGCATAATCTATTTGGCCAGCTGCCTTTATCTATTTCCTCAAGGGCCCAGTTTGGCTGACAAGGTTTAACAGCCCCCTGACCTCAAACTGTATTCTAAGTTTTATGATTGGAGCTAGTTCCTGTTTCTTTAACGACCTTATCTCTCCCTGACAGAAGGTTCTTGCCAAGGGGTTTTTTCTCACCATTGTTGGTTACTCGCTTACCCTAAAAATAAACAAGACCTCCTGCTTGATCACCTCAATATAGCCTGGAGGGGTCAGTTTATGACCTTAACGCAATCTTACTTTGTTGGGTGTGGCGAGAATGTCAGCTAACCATCCAAGGTCTACTTGCCCTTACTGGTACCTCTTTTTGACGAGTGAGGGTATTTTCTGCTTAACAGCCGTGACTTATTTTCTTTGAGATCCTGTTTCTTAAATTCATTACTTAGTACTAGATCATACATTTTGATTTAATTAATTTACGACACATTCTAACTTGTGTGTGTTCGTCCCCAGTGGCCTGGAGGACCAGCTGCTGGGCAGGGTGGTGGCTGAGGAGCGTCCAGACCTGGAGGAGGCCAAGAACCAGCTGATCGTCAGCAACGCCCAGATGAAGCAGGAGTTGAAGGAGATTGAAGACAAGATCCTGTTCCGTCTCAGCTCCTCCGAGGGGAACCCTGTGGACGACGAGGAGCTCATCCAAGTGCTGGGGGACTCCAAGATCAAGGCCGGAGAGATCCAGGTCAGACAAAGGGCTCCGCTGAAGATTTTTGTGCTTTAATTCGGAGCCGAGAAGCAGTCTAGTCCTAGCAGCTTCATTAATCCTGACCCGTCTCAGCCACAGCATAACTGAGACCGGCTATGGAAACAAATCATAAATAGACTACTGTAAATAAAATAGCCTATAACATTATAAAGGATAGGCTATAGCAGGGGTTCCCAACCTTTCTTCCCCAGAGCCCCATGATTCCTTGGAGACATATATGATATTATAGGCTATACTGGGTCTGTCAGCGAAGAGATTTAGCCATTTGAGAATAGGCTATTATGGCCAAACGAGGGCCTATAGCCTATAAATATTATTAAATGTTTTCATAAGCGTAAATGTTGTGAAGGATCAGATTAAACCGAATATATATATTTATTTATGGATATATATTTAATAGTATTTTTATATCGTTTGATATCCCTTGTATATTCCTTGTACATATACACTGAATATCCCTTTAGTCTACTAACAGCCCATAATAGTTTCATTCTCTCATTGGACAAGAACTTGGCGCCAGCAGCCAAGCCCCTTGGTTCAAGTTCAATCGTGCCGACGAACATGTCGTTACTAGCCCGGTTCCGCGTAGGAATACGTCTGGCGAAATACGAATGGTACTATTTGTTCACAGCGCATATATATATGGCGCAAGTAAAGTAGAACTTCCTTTTAGTCCCTTAGCCCTTAGTTCTTTACCCTCCAACCTAGTGGCAAGACGTTAAGCCTCACCCACGATACACGTGTGGTGCAGTATGGTCAACTTGGCCTCAGAATGGCATTGAGACATCGTGTGGATTAATAGTTGAATTGTCATAGTTTGGCACTATACCGTTGAGTGGGACGTATTTCTATTAAGTTAATAATAGTCTATTATGTATGGTGCATCGTTCGGTTAGAGTTATAAAGTGAGCAGTACCCCCATCGTTTCCTCGCGTTATCTAGAGTCTTAACCAGGCTGGGCAGACCACGTGTGGTGCTTCCATCCGAGGAGTTCTGGGCTAGGACGAGTGGACCTGCACATTGGATTACCTTACCCGGACGACGGCGAGCCCTACACGGCTTGGATTATCTACTTGCTTTGGGTGCTTTGATTATGCCATGGATAACAGCCAACACTGGTAAGTGTTGGAACTACCCCCGAGAGGAGTCCAGGTGAGACGGCGCTCTACCCCGAGTGAGGTCGCCTCACGTCTCTTCGTTGTGGACCGGCAGCTACCGTCTACAAGAGGGCCCAACGGTATTCATCTGTGGACCAAGGTTCTGTGGGCACCGTGTTCAGCACTCTGAATTCTCCCAAGAAATCGTTGGCCAGATGGGATATCGCCAGCGGCTCTCCTAACCCCCCCCCCCCCCTACTGACTTACAACCAGCGGGACCCCCTTTAGTGTATCCAGCTATAATCATTAAGTGCCATCGCTATAGTTCCCTAAGGAACTAGGTTGTATACTTGCTTCCTGCGTAACCAGAGATTGGACATTCAATGTTGATTTGCCTACGAATACTCATTTGCCTTACAAGTGCATTCAAATCATAAATGTCATTAAGTGAACGTTGTATATACCCTTTGCTATATATTAAATATTCGACTTATACATTTGTGTGGACTTGGTTTCATGGTGGGAAAGTGTTCATCATATCTATATCATGTACTGTGTGGCCAGTAGTTAAAGTACATAAAGCGGTAGTGGTTTAATGATACCATACTTATCAATACAGTCAGGGAATTGTACCCCTCAGTTACAATTGGTCCTTCGAGCCGGAGGGTAACTAGTGTAATATTAATATAGTGTTATTAATATTGAAATGGCCTATGATGAACACTCCACGAAACGGTCCTCCTAACGTAGAACGCCCGCGGCGCAGACGACAGACACCTCAGTACTTAGAGGATTACGCTGTCAGTCAACTACCTAGCCTTCGACAAACGGTAAACGCGGTAAAAGTAGAAAGTAAAATTATGTCTGACCTTAACGACCAGGTTACCCCGACCACAGAGGCCCTAGTGGGTTCTAATGTAACTGACCAAGCTCACGGTGGGGACCAGGAGGGAGCTGACATGCCTTTACCCCCCGCCAATACCGAAGAAGTAGTCCCCGACCAGCCCCGGGAGGAAGACAACCCTACAGAGAGAGAACTCTGCACGGAAGAAGAGGAGGAGAGCGCAGAGGAAATAGAGCTCCAGGACTCCCCAACGAGTACCGCCAGGAGCGGCTCACCTCTACAACCGTCTTCCCCCAGCGAAGCGGAGAGGATGCTATCACAGGCGTTCCTCGTCAGCCTGACAGCCTCTACCGAACGCGATCGACTCCAGGGTGAACGCGATCGACTTCAGGGTGAACGCGATCGACTCCAGACACAGCAACGGAGCGAAGAAGAGCGCATACGCCTGGAGATGAGACGCCTTCAGACGGAAGAGAATATGGCAAGAGACCGAGCAGACACCCAGCGTGCCGCTGCCGGTGCCCAAAGAGAAACAGAGCGCGACCTCGCTCTCATCCAGCGCGAAACAGAGCGCGACCTCGCTCTCATCCAGCGCGAAACCGAGCGCGACAGACTACAGGGCGAGCGCGACAGACTACAAGCCGAGCGCGACAAGTTACAAGCGCAGCTAATGGAGCAGCTGATCACCAAGGCAACACCCTCTCCCTCCGCCAGGGGTTCAAGGAACTCGTCGAGACAACAGTCAAGGGCAGCATCCCCTAACCGAGCAAGCGACCCTGAACTTGACCAACAGACCAAGCCTATACCCCCCGCAGACCCCCTTCCCCGACCGGTCCAAGCGAGACCCAGCTACAAGGAAGGAGCGGCATACACTGCGGAGAAGCTAAATAAACGACTACAGGATCTAGAGGACCTGATAGAAGAAGAAGAGGGAGAGGAGGAGAACCAAGCCCGACGACAGCACAGTACTCCACCGGACCAGGAGGTCCAGTACAGCCCAGGCTATACCCCCGCGGCGCTGCGCTACAGACCCCCGACTCTATTCACGGGTGAGCATGACGCACGACCAGCCCCGAGGAATAGCACCTGGACCAGCGGGCCATGGTACCCTGCCGGTACCAGCCCACAGAGAGGCGCAAGAGGAGACTCGCCTAGGAGGCCTCTCCCCCAACGCTCGCCGATGTATCAGCCATCCACGGCGTCATACATTGGTACACCGACGTTTCCAGACTTCACCTATGAGAATCGAGCACAGTACACGGAGCTCCGGATGTGCTTAGAGACAATGATGGTGGATGTCGTTGATGAACGTCACAAGTATGCAATATTACTGAAGCACCTGAAAGTACCCCGAGCGCACAATATAGCGCTAGCCTATGCCACCTCTACGACCCCATACACCGCGGCTCTAGCAGCGTTGGACCAGAGATATGGACGTATATGGGATTACGTAATCCAAGAGATAAGGCATATTGATCGCCTACCCCCAGCAACAGACAATCGCTCATTAGATGACCTGTCTATAAAAGTGCAGTCCCTGGTAGGGATGCTGGGAGCGCAACGAGAAAAGGGTATGCACGAGCTATACGCCAACTCTAACGTCGAGAGGATTTTAGAGAAGCTGCCACCCGCCAGACAAGAGCGCTTTAGGCGGCAGAGAGACCACCGTGATCCTAACGGTCCCGAACCATCCCTCCTCGATCTAGCCGACTTCCTGGCGAGAGAAGTCAGCAGCCTACGACTGGATACGTTCGTGCGGAGCACACCAAGCTCCAGAGAGGGACCTAGGAGAATAAACGATGGAAGAAGATCGGTGACTGTCATGCACCAATCAGAATCAGTACCGAGCAGTAAGAACCACAGTACCCCCTCGAGAAAAGAGAAGTGGAAGATGGTGTGCCCGTACTGCGAGAAGGAACACTGGCTGTCACAATGTGACCTGTTCACAAAGATGAATGCAGAAGAAGTGAGTCAATGGATAAAGTCCAACAGGCGCTGTTACCGATGTGCACGCAGTCACATGGCAGCCGAGTGCCGCCTAAAGAAGAGGTGCAGTCGGTGTGACGGAGCCCACCTAGATGTCCTACACGACAGTAACAGAAGAAAGCCTGCACCTGCACCATCGAGCAGCACAAAGGCAAGTGTCATGTACATTGACCCCGCCAGCAGCAGCGGCGCCCAAGTGCTCTTAAAGGTAGTCCGTGTAACATTGAGCTACCAAGATAAAGTCATGGACACTTACGCCGTCCTTGATGACGGGTCAGAGAAGACCCTTCTGCTCGCGTCCGCTGCGGCCCAGCTGGGACTGCGGGGGAGCGAGAACCAAATGACAATTCGGACAATAAGAAGAGATTTAAAGACGATAAAAGGCGAGAATGTCTCCTTCACTATCGCAGCAAGCGGGCAGCCAGAGAGACGGTATAGGATTACAAATGCTTTCACCAGCCAAGAAATAGGACTATCACAGTACACCTACCCCATCGCCAAGCTGATGGATAAATATGTGCACCTGCGTCAACTACCTATCCCGCTCATAGACGGCGCCACCCCGACCCTGCTGATAGGCTCCGACCATGCAGACCTCATAGTCCCGATAGACCGGGTCCATACAGGACCCAGAGGCTGTCCTGCAGCAGTCGAGACCCGCCTAGGATGGACACTACAAGGCCCCCTCGCTAAATCTCTCAACCGAACAGCAGCCACTAGCTGCCTCCACTCCAGAGTGACAGAAGAAGACACCACTCTCCTGCAGCATGTCGAGAGGCTATGGACACTAGAGACAATGCCCTTTAAGAACGAAAAGAAAGACATTCGTTCTAAAGAAGACAATTACGCCATAAACCTCCTCGAGCAAGGGACAAAGAGAGTCACAGTCGGCGGAGTGATGAGATACGCAACTCCACTCCTGAGGCGAGAGGGAATGCCCACCTTTCACGCCACGAAAGAAGCTACGGAGCGGTATCTATTGAACACAGAGCGGCGCCTAGCCAAAGACCCCGCTCAAGAGACTGTGTACCGCGCTGAGATGGACAAGCCAATCACAGCGGGACACATAAAGAAGATTGACTGGCGACGCCGTGCGCTGCTCCGCGCCTCCCTGATCAAAGGCGGCTTTGATCTCAGGCAGTGGGCCAGCAGCGACCCGCACGTATTGCGCAGCCTCTCCCCCGCGGACAAGGCTGCCAGCAGCGAGACCTGGATGGCGACCATCCCAGGAGAAGCCCAAGAAATGACACTAGGATTAGTCTGGCGCTTCAAAACAGACTCGCTCCACTATAGACACAAACCCCTGACCACGGAGCAGGGAAGGTCGACGGCGATACCGACCACCAGACGGAGTGTGTACAGAACACTCGCCAGACAATATGACCCGTTGGGATGTATTCTACCTTACACCACCAGGGCAAAGATGATTGTACGAGCACTATGGGACAAGGACCAGGGCTGGGACGACCCAATACCCGCACCCCTTGCCTCCACATGGAGAGAGTGGGAGACGGAACTCCGCTCACTCCCAGGCGTCAATATACGCCGCAGCTACTTCCCACCCACAGTGAGGCCAGAGACATGCAAGATGGATCTACACGTCTTCAGCGACGCCTCCGAAGTAGCCTATGGATCAGTGGCCTACTTGCGTGCCCAAGAGAAGGGAGGAGAGATACACACCGCTTTCATCCTGGCTCGCTCAAGAATAGCCCCACGAAAGCAACAATCTATCCCGCGTCTAGAGCTCTGCGCAGCCCTAGCAGGAGCGCATCTAGCCACGTTAATCCAACGTGAACTCACCATTCCGGTGCACAGAACAATCTTGTGGTCAGATTCCACGACAGTACTCACATGGATCAAGTCTGATTCCTGCAGATACAAAGTCTTCGTGGGAGTCAGAGTCACCGAGATTCAAGAGTTAACAGAAACAGCGAGCTGGCGGTATGTGGACACCAAACACAACCCAGCTGACGTCATCACCCGGGGAATGTCCCTAGATGACCTCACCCGTCGCAACATCTACAGTGACGGACCAGAGTTCCTCAAGCTCCCGGAAGAAGAGTGGCCTACGCCCACCCCACGGGAAGCGAGTAAAGAGGAGGCTGAGAACAAGAAACCTATGTTCTGTGGACTGAGCACAGTCGCCTCCACAGACCCCAACATAGATGATTGCATTACCCTACAGAGTGCGCAGCTAAAGACATTCCTGTGGCACCACCCAGAGATTCAGCCCACTGCCGACATTTCAGCAGCTGACTACGAAGAAGCAGAACTTCTTCTACTACAACGAGCCCAGAGAGACTCGTTCCCCGACGAGCTAGACTGTCTACAGGGAGGAAAGCCCGTCCCATCAGACAGCAGATTGCTCCACCTGGCACCCGAGAGCGACGCCCATAATCTCATCAGAGTGGGTGGTCGTCTGCGGAGGGCCCCCAATCTACCGGATGACATTAAGTACCCGATAGTCTTGAACAGCCGACACAAGGTCACAGAGCTGATCATAAAGAAATACGACGAGGATGTACACCACGCAGGAGCAGAGAGAGTCTTCGCGGAGATCAGACGTCGCTATTGGATACTTCAAGGAAGAGAAGCAGTGCAACGCTTCCAGCGAACCTGTCTAGACTGCCGAAAGTGGCGCGCGCAGCCCAGCATACCCCGGATGGCTGACCTACCTCCCTGTCGCCTCCGACTCGGCGACAAGCCATTCCACTCCACAGGCATGGACTGTTTTGGCCCGTTGTATATAAAGAAAGGAAGAGGAACCGAGAAGCGGTGGGGTATTGTATTCAAATGCATGACCACCAGAGCGATACATATCGAACTCCTTCCAACCATGAGCACAGACTCATTCCTTATGGCCTTCCGAAGATTCACATCACGGAAAGGAAAACCGTCTACGTTGTTGTCTGATCACGGGACAAACTTCAAAGGCGGAGAAAGAGAGCTGAGAGAGCTTCCAAGCTATGGGCCCAGAACTTAAGACCCACCTCGCTCCATCCCAGATTGACTTCCAGTTTAATCCCCCGAACGCACCCCACTTCGGTGGAACCTGGGAACGAGAAGTACGTTCTATAAAGACAGCCCTGTACGCCGTGCTTGGGGCCCAGACTGTAGCGGAAGAAGTCCTAATGACAGTCCTCACGGAGATCGAGGGAGTATTGAACTCCAAGCCCCTCGGCTACGTCTCCAGTGATATAGCAGATGTCGACCCAGTCACCCCCAACACACTCTTGATGGGGCGGCTGGACCCCGCGCTACCCCAGACAATGTACAGGCCTGAAGAAGCGAACGGCCGAAGAATGTGGAGGTACAGTCAAGTACTAGCTGACAAGTTTTGGAACAGCTTTCTACTCCACTACCTACCGTCTCTACAGACCCGCCAGAAGTGGGTAAAAGAGAGAGACAATTTGACAGAAGGAACAGTCGTCATGATTATCGACCAGTCACTACCCAGAGCTATGTGGCCGGCTGGCCGCGTAAGCAAAGTGATCACCGGTGCCGATGGCAAGGTCCGAGCAGCTGAGGTGCTCGTCCAAGGGCGAACTTACACACGACCCGTGGCGAGGCTAATAGAACTGCCCAGACTCCCAGACACTATCGATGACGACCATGACCCCATGACTTTGTGAGTTGACTGACCCTTACAGCGGACCTTGAGTGGTAGACAGTGCGATTAATCTGTCTCTGCTTAGCTAATTAGGTGGGACTAATTAGGGGGCGGCTGTTGTGAAGGATCAGATTAAACCGAATATATATATTTATTTATGGATATATATTTAATAGTATTTGTATATCGTTTGATATCCCTTGTATATTCCTTGTACATATACACTGAATATCCCTTTAGTCTACTAACAGCCCATAATAGTTTCATTCTCTCATTGGACAAGAACTTGGCGCCAGCAGCCAAGCCCCTTGGTTCAAGTTCAATCGTGCCGACGAACATGTCGTTACTAGCCCGGTTCCGCGTAGGAATACGTCTGGCGAAATACGAATGGTACTATTTGTTCACAGCGCATATATATATGGCGCAAGTAAAGTAGAACTTCCTTTTAGTCCCTTAGCCCTTAGTTCTTTACCCTCCAACCTAGTGGCAAGACGTTAAGCCTCACCCACGATACACGTGTGGTGCAGTATGGTCAACTTGGCCTCAGAATGGCATTGAGACATCGTGTGGATTAATAGTTGAATTGTCATAGTTTGGCACTATACCGTCGAGTGGGACGTATTTCTATTAAGTTAATAATAGTCTATTATGTATGGTGCATCGTTCGGTTAGAGTTATAAAGTGAGCAGTACCCCCATCGTTTCCTCGCGTTATCTAGAGTCTTAACCAGGCTGGGCAGACCACGTGTGGTGCTTCCATCCGAGGAGTTCTGGGCTAGGACGAGTGGACCTGCACATTGGATTACCTTACCCGGACGACGGCGAGCCCTACACGGCTTGGATTATCTACTTGCTTTGGGTGCTTTGATTATGCCATGGATAACAGCCAACACTGGTAAGTGTTGGAACTACCCCCGAGAGGAGTCCAGGTGAGACGGCGCTCTACCCCGAGTGAGGTCGCCTCACGTCTCTTCGTTGTGGACCGGCAGCTACCGTCTACAAGAGGGCCCAACGGTATTCATCTGTGGACCAAGGTTCTGTGGGCACCGTGTTCAGCACTCTGAATTCTCCCAAGAAATCGTTGGCCAGATGGGATATCGCCAGCGGCTCTCCTAACCCCCCCCCCCCTACTGACTTACAACCAGCGGGACCCCCTTTAGTGTATCCAGCTATAATCATTAAGTGCCATCGCTATAGTTCCCTAAGGAACCAGGTTGTATACTTGCTTCCTGCGTAACCAGAGATTGGACATTCAATGTTGATTTGCCTACGAATACTCATTTGCCTTACAAGTGCATTCAAATCATAAATGTCATTAAGTGAACGTTGTATATACCCTTTGCTATATATTAAATATTCGACTTATACATTTGTGTGGACTTGGTTTCATGGTGGGAAAGTGTTCATCATATCTATATCATGTACTGTGTGGCCAGTAGTTAAAGTACATAAAGCGGTAGTGGTTTAATGATACCATACTTATCAATACAGTCAGGGAATTGTACCCCTCAGTTACAGTAAAGATACAAGGACAACAGTTATAGTAACGATCAAGTTCGTTTACTGTATGCAGTCTTCGCGGGGCTCCGTGTGACGTGTCTGTGCCATGCTGCGTTATGCGCAAATTATGTTGCATAATGTAGGCTATGCTATTATATATAATTTATATAGGCTACCTAATACCGACATCAAAATAGATTGTATGCCTCTACAAATCATATTAAACCATGCAGGTAGAACATTTTCCGAAAATCCATCGCGATTTGGAATCAAATTGACGGAGAACTTTAATCCCTGGGTATTAATCGAACAAAACGGAAAAAAGGCAGTCATATTCCAGCATGGTTATTAATGACACCAACGGCAAACAGTGGTTAACGGTCTTTATTAGTGTTTTGCGCTGCCCAGGCAGCAATGGTCTTTAGGAAGTTAATAGATATCATATCCGACATCACTGTGTACACGTCTGTCAGCCTGTCGCGTATTTCTCCCATAACATGCGTTCGCTCAGCTTAGTCCATTTTTTCACATTTCATGGGGGTGTTTCTCTACCATATATGGTTAATTACGGGCGGTTCTATATGCAAATACTTAAAATCGTGCACGAGCACAGAGCGTAGAACAAGTGGCATTTATCAACACAGAGTACTTGCAGGTGTGCGTAGGACCTCTGTACGCACGTGTGATAAACCTGTGCGTACACACATTCTAAATTCCATGCGTAAGAACGGAAATAGAACAGTTTCTACGCATTGTTGATAAAGGAGGGCCCAGGGATTGACAGCTATCCCTCACAGGAGATGAAAATAGACAGCTGTCCCTCACAGAAAGGTGAAATAAAGCAAAAACCATGACAATAACTTATAACTAAGTCCTCTCTCCTTTGCCAGCAGCTATAACTTATAACTAAGTCCTCTCTCCTTTGTGCATCTGTGACCTGAAACACATGTGAGCTTCTCCACCAGACATCATACTTTATAGATGTGCCATTGATATACCTATAAGCCTGTTCCAGTAGCAGAGCTTTTCAGAGAGCTGCACTGGCTTGGCTTTCCACTGCCGCACAAATCCACTTCAAGGTCCTTGACCTGGCATACCTACTACTAGCCTACTACCTACTATGCTAATACTATTATGTCTTTACTACTATGCAGGGCCGTAGCCAGGGTTTAGAAATTAGGGAGGTCCATTTATTTTTTTGGCCCAGACCGGCCCACCATAATCGGTCGGACACCACCCACCAGTACACCATCCTTGCGGTCCCCTTAAATATGCGTACCTACTGTACTATTCCCCCAAACCACTACAAAGCTGCGTAGTAAGTGCCATGGACAAGTGGACCAGTGTACTCACTCGCTCTTGGCTGAATCTTGTTTTGGGTGGTGATGTAAAAACACCTGCATCATAGCAAGCTCAGGATGGGCAAAGTAGTCTATAGCCTGTTCATCCCTGTCTCTCCTCCATAACCTGGCTTGACTAGACATAAGGAGAGAGAGATGATTACAATTAACTGGTACATTCAGGTCCAGAATGGTTGGAATTCCCTGACAAAGAAAAAGCTGTACAATTTAATCATTACCATACTGGTAATGAGCAAATAGTTGTTTATTCAATTAATGTATGGAGCTGTTCCATCTTATTTAATTTGCTACTAACTACTCAGTTCATACAGATTTCAAGTATCCAAATATCAATGATGAATATTGCATAAGGTTTACACAGTTAATAGATCACCATTTTGTTTTATATTCATGTTCAGAGAGGAGTAATAGTTAGATCTTTGTATGTGTGATTTATATAGCAATTAAATCAATGGTGTGCTTGTTTGTTTGGGGAGTTTGACCTATAGTTAATGTGCCTACCATGTGAAGGTGCATGCTCAATGGACAGCACAAAAACTATTTGTGTAGGTGGAGACTAGAGCTACCACAGATAGTAATAAGTTATAAGAGTAAGTAATCCATACCATATCCTAATAGTTACCTTATTACCATACTTGGCTGAAAATAAACTTTGCTGCCTGTTGTGAATGTGTTTTCCCCTGTAGGCTAATACATAAGTAGGCATACATTTTTGCAGTTGAGCAAAAATTTGCAGTTGAGTAGGCTATATGTGTGTGCTGTGTTTTTATGTCTTCCATCGAGGACCACCTTGGAAATAAGTGTTTTAATTAATGCTTTTAGGTGATATCCTCAGGAATACAAATTGGTCAAGATAATTTGTTTTTATGATGTGTTTTTAATTTCCAAATACAAATCTAATCAAATCAAAATTTGCATCTTTATCAAGCGAACCCTTATCCTAATGATTTTTTAAATAATATTATGATGATACGATATGGACCTAGTAGTTGGGTCATCTGTGGCACTTTGTTTCTCAATGGATTTGTCATCTAGGAGGGTTAATAAACAAATTTAGCCGGGTGTATTTAAAAAAAGGCGGGGACAATTTGTGAGAGACCAAAATCCAAAATGGCTGCTGTGGAAGTTAACTTTTTAATGGTTTGACCTACAATGATGCACAATACATGGTACCCCCTCTCAGTCATGTACCAGCCCCCTCTCAGTCATGTACCAGCCAGCCCCCTCTCAGTCATGTACCAGCCTCCTCTCAGTCATGTATACCAGCCCCCTCTCAGTCATGTATACCAGCCCCCTCTCAGTCATGTACCACAACCCCCGCTCAGTCATGTATACCAGCCCCCTCTCAGTCATGTATACCAGCCCCCTCTCAGTCATGTACCAGCCCCCTCTCAGTCATGTATACCAGCCCCCTCTCAGTCATGTACCAGCCCCCTCTCAGTCATGTATACCAGCCCCCTCTCAGTCATGTACCAGCCCCCTCTCAGTCATCTACCAGCCCCCTCTCAGTCATGTACCACAGCCCCACCTCAGTCATGTACCAGCCCCCTCTCAGTCATGTACCACAGCCCCCTCTCAGTCATGTACCACAGCCCCCTCTCAGTCATGTACCACAGCCCCATCTCAGCCATGTACCACAGCCCCCTCTCAGTCATGTACCACAGCCCCATCTCAGTCATGTACCAGCCCCCCTCTGTCATGTACCAGCCCCCTCTCAGTCATGTACCAGCCCCCTCTCAGTCATGTACCACAGCCCCCTCTCAGTCATGTACCAGCCCCCCTCTGTCATGTATTAGCCCCCTCTCAGTTATCTACCAGCCCCCTCTCAGTCATGTACCAGCCCCCCTCTCAGTCATGTACCAGCCCCCTCTCAGTCCTGTATACCAGCCCCCTCTCAGTCATGTACCAGCCCCCTCTCAGTCATGTACCAGCGCCCTCTCAGTCATGTACCACAGCCCCCTCTCAGTCATGTACCACAGCCCCCTCTCAGTCATGTACCACAGCCCCATCTCAGTCATGTACCACAGCCCCCTCTCAGTCATGTACCTGCACGACTGGTGGGGGGGTGCTTAGTAAGAGATGTGATTGGGCCAGCCCAGTGTCAGTCAGTACCAATGGGCCGCTGTCCCAGCCTCTAGTAGTGGGCCGGTCGTTGACCAAACTGTAAAAGAATATATAAAAAAAAATAGTTTTAGTTTTAATAGTTACAAATAGTTACCGAGGTCCAGACCGCCTGTACGTTAATGCCAAGCAAGCAGTGCAAAAATGCTTCCGCATTCGTCACCGCACGCTAGTGCGGTAAAGCGCCCTTCTTTTCAGACAAATGCTACCGTGCGTGCACCGGCGGCGGCGTGCTCGCTCAGGTGCGTGCGTGCGCCGGCGTGCTCGCGCGAGGTGCCCGCGCATGCGCATGAGATCCGACACGAGCGGAGCTCAATATATATAAGTCACCGCCCCTTATTCAGTATCTAGCAATAGCTCAATTGGCAAGGACACATGGCTGTGGATCCTATGGCTTGTTTGCTGGCGAGTTCGAATCCCATCGAAAATATTTTTTAACGTGATTTTTTTTTAACGTGTATTCTTTCGGTTAAGGTTAAGGTTAAGGTTAGGCATTGTTTCGGAGTTGGTTAAGGTTAGAACGGTTAAGTTTAGGCGCTGTTAAGGAGCTGGTTAAGGTTAGAGTTTGTCAAAGAGAATGGCAATATAATTTCTATCGTTAAGGTTAGGCATGGTTAAGGTTAAGGTTAAGGTTAGGCATTGTTTCGGAGTTGGTTAAGGTTAGAACGGTTAAGTTTAGGCGTTGTTAAGGAGCTGGTTAAGGTTAGAGTTTGTCAAAGAGAATGGCAATAGACAGCCTATTTCCGCGCGACCTGGGCGCTGGGCGGCGGAAAATGAAAGGCGCATTACTGCATGCCACTACGGTAAATTTTTGCACTGCTTGCTTGGCATAAAGCTACACGCGTCCAGACCTCGGTGACCTCATAGCTGGCTACGGCCATGCTACTATGCACTCAAGAATGTAGCACTCAAGTTCAGCACTGTTTGATGAGCAATGTTACTTACCTTTAGCTGCCAGAGTTGTACTCTTCCTGCTGACCTGTTGTACACAACTTGTAAGTCACTTTGAATAAAATGAAAATGACGATGTCACTGCCAGGCTAAAGTGATGGTGGCGGAGGAGACGGAGAGAGACATCGATGCCACGCGGCAGGAGTATGTCCCCGTGGCCGTGCGAACCCAGATCATCTTCTTCTGCGTGTCGGACCTGTCCAACGTGGACCCCATGTACCAGTACTCCCTGGATTGGTTCCTGGGCATCTTCACGGCCGGCATCGCCAACTCCGAGAGAGCAGGTAGAGAGAGGAGCATCTCTTTCCCCCTGAGGGGTTGTGCACTGTAGGAAAACAACCCTGGTGGTTAGAGAAGTGAGATTGGGATTCAAAGGTGGCCAGTTTGAATTCCTTGATTGGTTTGAAAAATATGGGTCAGTCCGTAGTCCTTAGCCCAGGGGTCGGCAATAGGCGGCCTTTTTTATTTTACGCACGGGAAATATTCACTCGTGACGCCAGAGTGTCTTTGTGGAGCTGTATTTATCTATTCATCATAATATGTCTGTCACTATAGCCAATTGAAATGCTAGAAATGGTCACGTGGACTGGGAGAACCAATGGAATAGTCCCACTGGGCCGCGTGTATATTTTCCACACTTTCACTTCCGCGTTCGGGATGCGAGCGATTAAGGTTAGCAAAAATGTGTGCAAAAACAAAACAACGTCTTTGGATAGCTTCTTTGCAACAGGGAAATACCAACTGAGGAGCCAGAAGAGGAGCCTACGACCTCCAAGACACATAAAGCTTCTTTTAATAAAAAGGAGTTACTTAAAATACGGGTTTATCGCAACAGGTCGGTGATTCTTGCGTGCCGAGGTCCTCTCTGCATAGTATGTGGCGACAAGATAGCAGACAACTGTGTTCAAGTTGGCAGATAAAGTAGCTGCATGCAAGGCCAATCTGGAATTGGAGGGCGGCGAGTGGATATTTGACATGTTTCAAACATTAGCAGGGATTTTGGAGGACTGAAACAAGCCCAGGGCAGTTATGGTGAGTCGTGTTGTCATTAGGGATGCTCGATATTGGCTTTTTTACCGATACCGATATACCGATATTGTCCAACTCTTAATTTCCAATACCGATATCAACCGATATATGCAGGGTTTCCCCCCCCAAAAAATAGAATAATTTCAGGTAATTAACATTACATATCTCTTGTTGTGGAATTAACACAACATTATGCATACTTTTGACAATAAATAAAATCAGAATTTGTTCTTACTTGCTTGCCTGGGTAAATAAAGGTTATAGAAATGTAAAGAAAAATAAAATAAAATTGGAAAACCGATACCGATATTTTCCGATATCACATTTTAATGCCGATATCGGCCGATAATATCGGTAGGCCGATAATATCGGACATCCCTAGTTTTCATGCATTCTGATCTGCTGTTCATCACTCGCCGCAGTGATCTGCAACAGCTGATCTGCTGTTCATGAATGAATGAATGAAAACTTTATTAACAGATTGCAGAATGGGTACAATATAGTACGGCTCAATACACACAATTATTAAGGGGATGCAGACCAGAGAAAGACGTTTGTCTTGTTTACATCAGGGTCCCCCATTTGCGAGTGCATCATGCTCGCTTATGCCTGTATTTTTTTGTGTACTGTTTTGAAGCACTTTGAACTGCAACCTCTGTATGAAAAGTGCTATACAAATAAAGTTATTATTATTATTATTATTATTATTATTATGTGTATGCACCCGCCGCGGTGCTGCATTTTTCACTATCATTATATTAAATTAGCCATTTTTGGTCCTGGCCCACCATTCAATGGCTTGGGGAAAATTTGGCCCGTGGCCAGACCTAATTGCCGACCCCTGCCTTAGCCTTTCATAGTCCAGGCATACCAGCTCCTTGAGCCACCGATCCCGAGCCATATTGTACGCAAAGTATGATATGGTATGGCACGGTATAGTATGGTATGGTTTGCTAATGATATTGTATGTGTATGGTATGGTTGATATGGTATAGTATGATATGATATGCTATGGTATGATATGATATGGTATAGTATGATATAGTATGGTATGATATGACATGATTATCATATCATACCATGCTATACCATACTATACTGTACCATACCATAACATATCATATTAGTATTTGATATGTTACGGTATGATACAGTATGTACGGTATGGTATAGTATGGTATGTTTGACAGTGGAGCTACTCAGTGACCACCAGTGTGATTCTGTGGTGTAACACTGTGGTGTAACACTGTGGTGTAACACTGTGGTGTAATACTGTGGTGTAACAATGTGCTGTAATACTGTGGTGTAATACTGTGGTGTAACACTGTGGTGTAATACTGTGGTGTAACAATGTGCTGTAATACTGTGGTGTAATACTGTGGTGTAATACTGTGGTGTAACAATGTGCTGTAATACTGTGGTGTAATACTGTGGTGTAATACTGTGCTGTAATACTGTGGTGTAATACTGTGGTGTAATACTGTGCTGTAATACTGTGCTGTAATACTGTGGTGTAATACTGTGGTGTAACAATGTGGTGTAATACTGTGGTGTAATACTGTGCTGTAATACTGTGCTGTAATACTGTGGTGTAATATTGTGGTGTAACAATGTGGTGTAATACTGTGGTGTAATACTGTGCTGTAATACTGTGCTGTAATACTGTGGTGTAATATTGTGGTGTAACAATGTGGTGTAATACTGTGAATACTGTGGTGTAATACTGTGGTGTAATACTGTGCTGTAATACTGTGGTGTAATACTGTGCTGTAATACTGTGGTGTAATACTGTGGTGTAACAATGTGGTGTAATACTGTGGTGTAATACTGTGCTGTAATACTGTGCTGTAATACTGTGGTGTAATACTGTGCTGTAATACTGTGGTGTAATATTGTGGTGTAACAATGTGGTGTAATATTGTGGTGTAACAATGTGGTGTAATACTGTGAATACTGTGGTGTAATACTGTGGTGTAATACTGTGGTGTAATACTGTGGTGTAATACTGTGCTGTAATACTGTGCTGTAATACTGTGCTGTAATACTGTGGTGTAATACTGTGGTGTAATACTGTGGTGTAATACTGTGGTGTAATACTGTGCTGTAATAATGTGGTGTAATACTGTGAATACTGTGGTGTAATACTGTGGTGTAATACTGTGGTGTAATACTGTGGTGTAATACTGTGCTGTAATAATGTGGTGTAATACTGTGAATACTGTGGTGTAATACTGTGGTGTAATACTGTGCTGTAATACTGTGCTGTAATACTGTGGTGTAATACTGTGGTGTAATACTGTGAATACTGTGGTGTAATACTGTGGTGTAATACTGTGGTGTAATACTGTGGTGTAATACTGTGAATACTGTGGT